>NC_079336.1:1548611-1885397 GCF_029582105.1 Oenanthe melanoleuca
CTTGTTCCTCTCTCAATTTCTTTTTTTTCTGGGGGGGGGGGGGGGGGGGGAAGCGCGGGGGGGAGGTGGGAGAAAGCAAATGCAAGGCAATTCTGTCTGTACCTGGATTTCCAAAATTTGCTGGATCTGTTCAAAATTCATTACTGCACCAGTTGTTGCAGTCAGCAGTTGCATTATGGAATGGGACAAAAATTGACTTTCACACTGATCCCTCTGAGGGCATCTGTTGCCTCTCTAGAGCAGATCCTGAACTCCACGTTCTTGCAGAACAATGCACACATTGTCTATTCCTTTCCTTTACTTTCCAAAAAATAGCAAATCATAGGAAGTGCTGGACAAACTGCTTTAACTTCACTAGGTCACTTAGGAAACTCCCTTTTCCAATTGTATTTTCCCCCTCTCAATCAAGCCTTCCCTGAACCCAGAATGTTCCTCACTTGTTTCCTTGTGGATCAAAGTTACTAAACAGCTTTTGAGAAAACTCCTACTGCTTCTCATCACTGAGAGTGACTCATTCCCACCCTTCCAACTGCTAATTTTTGTCATTTATTCCATTTACACAAAACATGTCACCCTGACTAAAAATCCAAATTAGTCTAAAAACCTGGAGAAACACAACTTTGTAGCAGGGCATAGAAAGGAGATCTTAGGATTCTGTTCTAGACTCTATTTTTGTTTCTCTGCTGCTCCAATCCCATGCCCAGCTGCACTGCCCTTTTATTTATTTAACTTTTAAAAGGGAACAATTATGCCATGCAGGCAACTAACAAGTGCTGCTAAGTGCTATTTTTCTTTGCATTAGGCTGTGCTCTGAAGAACAGCCTGAGAAGATGGTGGTGAAACAGGACTTGCTGGGCTCCACACACTCCATCTCAGTTACCCATTTATCTCATCTTGCATGAAGAAGCCAGAAAGATGACAGATATGTGACCTCACTTGTGCTGAGCAGTTGCAGCAATACTTTACTGAAGCTTAGAATAAATTATCTAGAAAAACCAATCAATAAATCCATAAAATGTCTTCCGTCTACTGAGCCAAAGGACGTTATTTTGATAAAGAGAATTTTTAAGTGAACAAAGTCTATTTATAATATCAGATGATGCTGTTCATTTGTACTCATCCCCTCCCTCCTTCCAATACACCATTTCAGGCACAGCACTCCAACTGCAACCCAAGAAGATGCAGACTAAGTGCTGACAGGCCACAGAACTCACCTCTGGACCAGAGGCAGCGGGAGGAAATTGAGGGTAGATGTCATATCCAGCCCACAGTCCAGCATGATGGTGGTGGATTTGAACTTGAGCACGTTGCATGGCAAGGTTGGATGTCCTGACAGGCAGTACTGGAAGAAGAATGAGGAGGAGTTACTCAGGATCTTTCAGAACATGACCCTTCCCTGTGTGCTGGGCACTGGTGAATCCTGTGTCCAGCTCTGGGCTCCTCACTGTAAGGACACTGAGGGGCTGGAGCATGTCCAGGGCAGGGAACAGAGCTGGAGAAGGGGCTGGGACACCAGGAGAGGCTGAGGGAGCTGGGAAGGGGCTCAGCCTGGAGAAAAGGAGCCTCAGGGGCACCTTGTGGCTCTGCACAACTCCCTGACAGGAGGGGACAGCCAGGGGGGTTGGGCTCTGCTCCAGGGAACAGGGACAGGAGGAAAGGGAACAGCCTCAGGCTGGGCCAGGGCAGGTTCAGGTTGGACACCAGGAGGAATTTCTTCATGGAAAGAGTGGTCAGGCATTGGAAGGGCTGCCCAGGGAGGTTTGGAGTTCCCATCCCTGGAGGTGTCCAAGGAATGTCTGGATGTGGCACTCAGTGACAAGGTGGGGTCAGCCACAGGTTGGACTCGACCGTGGAAGTCTTTTCCAACCTCAGTGATTCTGTGAAGGGAGTTCACAACCTGCCTTTCCCCCCCTTTTTTAAAAACAGTCCCTTACACACCAAAATAAAACATGATTTCCCATTAATCCATGTCCCACAGCTGTGTGTGTTTATTGAGATTTCCCTGTGTCAGGGTATTAAGGGGCAGATTTTTTTCAGTTTTTCTGATCCCAAGGGTTGAGTGGATGGCAAAGCTCTTCTTTCTGATTTAAGATACATGCAGAATCTCTTTTTTTCTTGTAATCACCTATTTCCCCCAAACCCAGGAAATTAACTTCTTCCAAACTCAGCCCTCCTGGCAAAACTTGGCAAGAAAATGTGAAAATGACTCGAGGTGGACAGTGAGGCAGAGAAGCCCTGCAGGAACACAAGTTTTTATTTTGCTAAGAAACTTGCCCCTACAACCCCTGCACAGGTGCAGCAGCTCTGGGGCAAGTCCTCACCTGCTTTTTGTCTTACTAAACACAAACAGGAAGCAGGAGGGACTGGGCAGCCCCACCTGAATGGGAAGGTTTGTGTATCCAAATCCCAAAGGCTCTGCAAGCTTAATGAGCCGGTGAGCAGGTGATGTAGGGGGCACTTGAGCATCATTGAGATGCAGCCACCTCGTGTCTGGAGTGACAAACGTTTAACGAGGCACAGCAGCTTTGAGGGAGAACAGAACAGAAAGGTCGGCTTTAAAATATGGGATTAGAGACAAAAATCTGCTCCCAGGAGGGATTTTGTATCTCCAGTCTCCCAAGTCTGGGCATCTGGTGGTCAAACTGGAGCTTGGAAATTCAAGTTTTTGTCAATGAAGATGAAAAATACCACTTGTCTGGCCGTGCACTGCACTAAAAACAGACTCAGTCTTTATCCCTTAAGCTCGTTTCTATACATCCCTCCACCAAGTGGAAAAAAAGGAAATTATTAATTTCATTTTCTACCTCTGTTCACAATAATGTTAACACAGGACTGCAACTGTCTGGATTAACAGCCCTCAAGGAGTCTGTTTACATACATTCCTCAAAAACCTGCTTTAAACTATATTTAAATAGTAAAACCGACTAAGCCCCAAATATTAAATTTAAAATATCACAGAGAGTTTTGTTTTAAATTCACAAAGCCTTAATTATTAAGGAGTTACATCACATTTTGCTTTTTTTTTTAGTAAAGTTTAAAAAAATATGTAAAGCCAAGCTGGTGAAGGAGTGAGGAATGCACTTGGTTTATTCACAAATGTAACACACTTATGTGAAATTAAGTTCTCACCAGACCAGAACTTTGACAAATGAAGCTATAAATTGAAGTAAATAGAAAGAAATGAAGGGAAAAATAAATTCTATTTTTGTAGCTTTTAAACTATTGGCAATTAAAAAAGGCAATGAAATATCACCACTTTTATCAGCAAAACATTTTCTTGCTTTTTTTATAATCATGAGTAGTATCACAACCCTGACATCTATAAGCTAACTGGAAAATCTTCCTTTTTTTCCTTCTTTAAAAGCAGCTAAAATCATCTCTCTGTTGCTGTCACACTGTGGTAAATGGATTCCTGGGAGTCAATGGATTCTTTCTACCAGATTCAAACAAAGTGACAGAAGAAAAAAAAAAAAAAAAAGGCAATTCATATTTTCTATACAGCTGTTTGCACAGGTGACATTGCTGGTCCTGCACCTCTGTAAGAATTTCAGATTAAGAATCCAGGAATGGGAGTGTTTGCACTATGTGCATCTATCCACATTATAAATGTGATCATTTCCACACAGTTTATATTTGTTACTGTTTAAAACAGATCCAGAGCTTTCAGTCGTGTCATTTCAGACTGGACTAAAATACAAATTTCTTATTCCAAGATTTGCATGCTTCCAGCTTTATTCCCTTATGGCTGGTGCAGCCAATACACAAAGGTTGTGTCACCTCTTAACTCCAAAATTCATGTAAAAAAATGAATCTGTGAAAACATACAACAGGATAAATATGCCTAGCCCAGCTCACAGCTTTCCTGGCTGTGACAGAGAGAGATGGTGGCCCAAACTTGCAGCTCCAAAACATTCAGAGTTGTGCAGGTTAAAGGCAATTCAATGAAGAACTGAATTCCAATTCACTTGGAATTCCAAGTGGAGCCAACGAATCCTACAGTGCATTCCTCCAGTATTAGTATCACATGCCAGCTTAAAATCTGAGGGGAAATGAGCACTGAGATCGCCTGAGTCAAAGCACATTTGAGTTTGTGGAGTCTGAAATTTTCATTGGATTCTGAATCAGGCCTGGAGTCAGAATCCCAGAATGGTTTGGGTTGGGAGGGACCTTAAAGCTCATCTTGTCCCAACCCTTCTGCCATGGACAGGGAGCATTCCACTGGTCCCTGATCTCTACCCTGTTCTTCCAAATTCAACCCAAATCTATGAGAAGAGAGGATGAAAAGCACCTGACTCCTCTCTTCACAATTCCAAATTCAGATACATCTCTAGAAAAACATAAGGTAAAGAATCTCATTTTATAATTCTCAGTACCTGAATTTTAAAGCAGGCCTAAAAATGCTCCAGTACAGACTCCAGAGAGTTTGTATTTCCCCTCCCCACCCCTTCCCTCTCTCTGTCCCTATGCAAGACTCTAAATATTAAAAGAGCTTTGCATTTCCACTGGGGTCTTTATTTAAAGATTTCCCAGTTTGCTTTTCCCCACTGAATTCTATCAGCCTCTACACACCCAGAAGTGCTTGACTTTGCAGTGTTTGTCCCACTGGTAATATTCATCCCTGCACAGATCCTTATCATACAGGTAAGATTAAGCAGGATCAAGCTCCTTGATCACCTGCCTCTGGAATTAACTCTACACACTTCCATGAAGAGTGGTTAAAACAGCCCAGAATCCACATTTACTTCTATGAAGCTTTGTTATAACACACTCTTCAGACAATCTTAAATTGAATAATGGTGTCACTTCAGATTAAATAAATCACATATTGTGCTCAGGTGTGTTGAAAACTGCTGGGGTTTTCACCTCCAGACTGAGAACTGCAGCATATTACATGAAACTGAAATTCTTCCTGGAAAACAAAGCAGTGCCTGAATCCAAGGTCTCTAGGAAAGTTAAACACTTCAAGAGAGGAGACCAATATCATGGGTCATGTACTTTCTGACAGAAGGCTGCAACATCAGAACCAAAGTGCCTGTCAGAATCAAGGTGCACCCTTGGCAAAGCTGTTCCAGGCTGATTTGTTTTATTAGCATCTCCCTGTATTATCACACTGCGGATGGAAAACGCCTGTAGCACAAAGCACGGGGATTTATTCACGTTCCTAGCAGAGTCCAGCAGAAGCCACACGTGCAGGAGCAAAGCTCCACGCCAGACTCATGTTTAAGGCTAGGAAGGCTGAGAAACATCTTCTTCTACAGAATCCTGCTAAGATTTGATCCCATCCAACACCTCAAACCCGGGCAATGCCCCCTCCCCTTACTCTCCTCACTCAGGGCCGACCCCCCCTTCCCCCACACCTCAGGGCCGACCCCCGCCCCTCCCTCAGCCCTTCCCCGCCCCAGTATCACCCCCTTTTCCCTCAGTCCACCCCCAAAACTCCCTCAGGATCACCTCCTCCCATGCTCCCTCAGGCCCCCCTCCAGCGCCTCAGTTTCCCCTCACGCCCGGCGAGGGTGAGACTGCGCAGCCCGGAGGCGATCCTGGGAGCCCCCCCATCACCGGGGGAAGGTCGGGCTCCCTCCCCGCCCTCATGGCCCCCACCCCGAGCACTCACCAGCTTCATCGCGTCCCCCGGTTCTATTTACCGGGACAATCCTACCCCCCTTCCTGCCCGCCCCGCCGAGGCCCGGGGCATCATGGGCGTTGTAGTCCCGCCTCACCTCCGCCCTAGATGACGTCATGGCCGCCCCAGGCATGCCGGGAGTTGTAGTCCGCCCCGAGCTCAGTCCCGGCGCCCCATTGGCACGCCGCGCACCCACAGCATGCTGGGAGTTGTAGTCCCGGAGCCGCGGGTCTCCCCGTCACCCTGGGGAGGGGGAACTACAAGTCCCAGGGTCTCACAGCTGCAGCAGGTGGGGGCTCGGATGTTGATATCAACATGGCGCTTGTCAGACAGACAAAGACAGTCGGGCTGGTGTGATTGAGCCAAAAAAAAAAAAAAAAAAAAACAACCAGAAAAAAAAAGAGGGAGCGGGCAAGGAGGAGGGAGCGGCAGGAGGAGCGCCGGGCGGGGAGGGGGCTGTGTCCTCGGGGGGCGTGGGGGGGCTGAGGGATTTCCTCCCCCCTATTGTTCTCGTCCCTCCGCGCCCCCCATTAATCCCCCCTCAATCTGGGGCGGGAGCGGGCGGGGGGACCACCCCCAGTCCAGCCAGTCCATGGTGAGGCGGAGGCGCCGGCAGCACCCAGAGGTGAGTGTCGAGGGGGGATACGGGAGGGGGAGCGGCGGTGGCGAGGGGAGGGGGCGGGCGGGTGGGTGGGCTGGAGGGAGGGAGGGAGGGCGGCGGGAAGGGGTCCCCCCTCCGCCGGCACCGCCGGGAGTCGCGCCGAGCCGGAGAGCGGGATGTGCGTGAGGGGGGCGGCCGGGGGCGGGCAGGGCTGGGCAGGGGCAGCCCCTCAGCACGGGCGGCAGAGTTGGAGCTTCGGCTTTGGGGGGCTCCGCTGGTGCCCCTGGATCGGAGGAGGAGGAGGAAGGGCAGGGCACCTTTGGGGTTCGCCGTTCCTGCCATTTGTATATTTATTCTGGTTCCTCCCATCTGCCGGGTGTGGGGCACGGAGTGGCGGCCGCCGAGCCCCCCTCAGCCTTGGGTGGGTGCTGCGCTTTGGGGGTGTTCGCGGGTTGTTGTCCGCGGAGTTTTGGGGTGGGCTGCTGGCCCGGGGACCCCCGGGGAAGGAGGGAGGCTCGGACCTGCGGGGATGGAGCCGGGCACGGAGGCTCCTTCTCGGCAGCTTTGGGCCGGTGGAGGTTCGGGGAACGCGGCTCAGGGGTGCCCCAAACCCCGCCGCCCCCCAGGGCTGTGAGACCTCTGAAGCTCCCGGAGCTTCGGAAGGGTTTCGGGGAGAGCAAAAGGCGTGAAAGCAGAAGGTGTCTGTTTGCTGGAGAGTTTAACACGGAACGGGTGGGGGAGGAGGAGGACCCGGAGGGAAGTCATTCCCAAAATGTGCGAGGAGAGCTTGGGTGGGGTGTCAGCCGCTTGTTTGTGTTGTACTTGTTGGGAAGAGGTGGGGTACGGGGGTTCAGGGGGGTAAATGCTGCTGTGTCCGTGCCCGGGATGGTTTTGGGTCAGAGCGGTTTGACCGCAGGAGGGGTCGGGGGAAGCGGCCGGGATTCTGCTGGAGTGTTTGCCTCAGCTTCGGGGTTAAAACAAAACAAGAGCGAGTGGATTTAGGTGCAGAATACACACCCGAGCCAGACCCCGCCGAGTTCTTCGACCTCAGTTTTGTCTGATGGGTTCTTACCTTTTTTTTTTTTTTTTTTTTCCTACTTGGTGGAGTGTCTCTTGGTATGTTTGCAGAGCACTTCTTCGGAAGCATTTTGTTCTTTGCGATAGGTCTGGAAAAGCCTTGGTTGGACGTGCTGTTTTTTTCCCCAGTTCTTTCGTGTTAGGGACACAAAAAAAAAAAAAAAAAAAGCTCTTTTGGGGGGTGGGGAAGGAAGAAGGAAGAGGAAATGAAGGTTTAAGCATGTTTGTGGAGTCGGGTCTGTCTCAATTTGTTCAAGTAACACTGGGAGTGTGATTCGGTGGCTTTTAAGTCCAAAACGTTTATGAACAAAAAAACTGGGGAGATTTAAACTTTGTAGGGAGGAAAGCGTTAAAGTGATACGGGCACGCGGATCTGGGAGACGCTACCTACCTCCCCCTGCTTCAGACTAGTGGGGATGGAGGGAAGAAAAAAAGAAAACACTGGAGAAAAATACCCCTGCGATTTGCACGAATGATGCCATGTAAAATACCGGAGCGAGGAATTGTGCTCTGCAGACGGTCTGTGGGCTGGCCAAAGCCTGAAGTGGCTGCTCGGGTCCCGTGATGTGACTCGCTCATTTCTGCAGGGCTCATCAGGTACAGGCTCTGCTTCCTTCCTGGGATGGTGCAGCTGGCATTTGATTTCCTCCGTGCATGGGAGAGGAGGAGTCCTGTGCAGTTTTTTTCCCCGAGATGATTGCATTTTCTTTGGCCTTGCTGTACCCTGCCTCATTAGTAGGAACTGCATCTATACTTATTTACCATTATACCGTGTCCCTTGGGAAGCAGGGTGTAGTTTGGAGTAGGTATATATGGATTTATCACTCCTAACATTTTTTTTCCTCCCGTCATGCTAAGACCAAATCTGTCAACAGCAGAAAGCAAACTTAATTTATTTCTGTGTTTTGCATCTCCCTTTTTTACCATTTCTCTTCCAAATTGCTAAGGAAACATCTCTGAGATGGAGAGAGGGGAGAAGGAAGAAGAGGATGGAGAATGTTGTCTGTGCAGGGATGCATTTGTTATCTGCATGTCCGGGGAGCACTGGGCTGGGGAAGGGCAGGGTTTGTTTCTGCATGTGAAAACTGGGATTCGGGAATGATATTTTCCCCTTATGTGAAGATTATTCTTTAGCCTTGTGGGGGCCACAACTTTTTCTGTCTGCTTGACAGAATTACCCGACGAGCCTGGGCAGGAGGTTGGGAACAAGGAACTTGTGTTTCACTCCGTGCTGCCTGTTCTTCCTCCCCTCGTTCCCTTAGCACCAGTGCAAGCCCCAGAACAGGCATCAGCATTTTTACTCCTGTGTCATCCCACTGTTCTGAGCAGGTCTAGACGACATTGTGGTATGCAGGCTGCCAGCTGGGTTACAGGAATGCTACCCTAGGTGAAACGGCAGGATTTTTAAGGAGGGGTAAGGAAATCTGGGAGAAAATGCTGTGTGAATGAGGCCTGGTTATCTCTAGAACTGTTTCACTGAGCAGTGTCAAGCAACTCCCTGGGTTTATTGACCTTTCTGGACAACGTGCTTCTCTCTGGCATTGTGATTCTGATAATTCCATGGAATCAGTAGCTGGTGTCAGCTGCAGGAGGCTTATTTTTAAGGCAGTTTCTGTGTGGGTCTTACTGGTCTCTTACAAAAAAGATATTAGAAGTTGACAGCTGTGCAGTGTTTTGAAAACTAAATTATTATGGAGTGTTTATAGTGATAATCCGTAGGTTCATGGGAATGTTTGGTATGTTTTTTCATTGCTGTCTGGATTTGGGAAAAGAGTGGGGCTCTGACATTCATTTTTATACTAATTTACTTTTTAACAAAATGCATTTTTAGTAAGAGTGACTGTCGGGAATTGTTCTGTCATTAACTTTTGGGACTGCTCTTTTTGTGTTGTGTGTCAGTGGGGCAGGGGTGAAATTTGGGTCTTTGGGTGGAGAATTGGGAGAATTAATGAAACTGAACCATGAGGAAGCTGTACTGTTCCTTATACCAAGGGATCTGGGAAGGTGTCTGGTTGTTCATGTTAGAAAACAAATGAATTTTCAGGAAAAAAACACCACATTTTGATCTAAAGAAAGCAGCTTGTGCTTCACAGTGATTTCTGTGCAGAGCTTTTAAGGACATTACAGAATGACAGGCTACAGTATTGGCATCTGTAACAAATCTTTTTCATCTGCAAAGTTCTAGAATTTGAAATCAAAATACTGTCAGCTTAAGAATCTTACTGCAAAAAACAGATGCTTTTGTTCTCCTGTCGATAACTTCATGCAGCTTTTATTCTAAAGTCCCTGAAGTTGATTTCATGTTATGCTGATTTTAACAGAGCAGGGATTGGATTCTCCATACATGTCCTCGTGGGATTGGGCTTTAATTATACCTATGCTGATAATATGATCTTGTGGGTTATCAATGCAGTGAGACCAATACTGTGAATACAGCAGGATTTTTAGGACATAATGAGAATTTTATTTTTTTTGAGGGGGGGTTCGGTCTAACTTTTAACCCTCAAGCTGGTTTTATTTGTAAGATTAGTAAAAAACTATATTTTAGCATTCTCACATTCCTGTATTGACTAAACCTCCCTTCTGACTTGTATTAAATTGCACTTTGCTACCCAGCCATCCTACTAAGAGTTTGTATTTTGAGCACTCACTCATGCAAAGGGGTTGTGTGGTAGCTGTGAATGCTATTCCCAGGGTTAATGCTAAAGATAAGTATTTTGACAAATGCTTTTAATTTGGGGAACAATACAAGCCAGAATGACAGGATATGAAAAGAAAATGCTATTTTTTGTCTCGCAGGTGGCAAACAAAGGTGTAGAGGGATCAACTTGCCCAGGTTCCTACAGGGAGTCTGCAGCAGAGCTCGCAATCAGTCTGTGATCTCAAGGGTTTGTCAGGGCTTTAATCAGTTTTTCTTCCTCCCCTCGTTAATTGGCTAACTTTGACATTTTGAAAATAACATCTAGAGATTATTTCTCTTTTCTCCAGTTTCAAACTTTATCGCCTGAAGTTTTTTTTAGTTTTTGTTTTTTTATTTTTTTTCATTTTCAGTCAAGCCTTGAAAACACAAGGTTGGAAAACTTGATCTGAGCAGCACCTCCCTGACATATGATACTATCTCCAAACAGCCCCTGACAAGTGAACCCTCTCATTGAAATCATGTGAGGAATTTTATTACTCAATTCTGAAGATCTTCTGGGGGAAAGGAGGTTGCAAACTATTAACTATGTGGTCTTCATTGCAAGCTGGCAGATAAAATGCTCTTACGTATTTGAGGCTGTCATGTGGTCCACAGTCAGAAGTGGAGAATCAGCTTTGTAGTCACTGACCGCCCGAAAATTTCATCTTGTCACTGTGAGAAACACATTTATTTTTGTGTTGTGCCTGCAGATTTCAAGTGAATGTATCTCTTTCTTTAAAGAGGCTCTTGGGTGTATCCTTCCCCTCTCAGCTGGGTGCTTACACAGCTTTAGGCTGTGGTCACAGGAGCACGTGGAGAAGCTTTTATCCTTTGGGTTTGGGCAGCTCCTGTTCTTTGCTGTTGCAGTCGGGTTTAGCAGAGGCTCGGTGGTGGTGCAGGCTCCCTGTGTGACTCTGCAGGGCTCGTGTCACAGTCCTGGAGCAGCTGCTGTGACAGTTACAGCCTTGTAAAGCCCAGCCTAATCAGGGCTGATGGATTTATGGCTGCAGCTCCTGTGGGGGCCGGAGCAGCGTGCCTCCAGTGGCTCCCACTCGATTGTTCTGGCTGAACCCCTGCCCTCCTTTGCTGTTCCATGTCAAAACAATACTTTCTACCTCTGTTTGTCAATCTCTAGAAGTGCTTGACAGAGGTGTTGGTGTTTTACAGATGGAGAAACTGAGGCACAAGGGCTCAGTGACTCATGTAGGCAGCAGGACTTCAACACAGGTGTTTCCTCCCATCTGTTGCACTTTCCATCTGTGATATATTGATATTCATTAATCCTATAAGGAATTTATTTGCTGGTCACCTGATATGGTCATTAACAATATCTAAGTCCAGAGATTATTTTTTATGGTGATGGGAGGATTTCCCACTGACTTCTGTTGCTCAGCATTTCTCATCCTTACTTAATCAGTTATTTTTCTTGCTTTTGAATCCATTATATTCCACCTCCCATCAGGTCAAAAGCAAACTTTTTCCCAAGACTGTGAGGGAGTCCTTTCTTGTACTGCTTTTCTTCTGCTTCATTCAATAGGATATTTTTGTTGGACTTCTGCTCTATGTCAGGAATGCACAGGTGTGTTTGTCACTTGTTTTTCCTCAGTCCCATGTTAATGCAGACACCAGCAGGTTGAACAGTTGCTGTTTTCATGTGCTTTATGAAGAATTAAATAATCTATAACTGGTTATTCTCCTTGTCTATGTGGAGGTTTCCCTTTCCCAGTTCTGAATCAAAGCTGAAGGCAGAGTCTGAAGTTGAAGTCTGCTCTTAAAACAGGGAACTGCTGTAGTGCTCCTGACAGAGTGAGCTCTGCTTCATCTTCCTGTGCAGCCAACCAGGAGCTGTGGAAGGTCAGTTCACTTTTTCCTGCAGAATTCCACCCTGAACATTCACTTCATCATCTCATCTTGGTTTCAGTGCCATTACCAGCCTAAAACTCATTATCAAGCAGAGCCCTTCCAGCAGGTTGTAGATGAATACACCTAAATCCCTTCTGTAATAGGGCTTGACAAAGATCCCACTTCATGTGTGGTGCTTCCAGTGTCCATTTGCCCAATGGGTGGAGTTTTGCTTCCAGGGAAGAGTTTCTTCCAGCCTGAGGAAACAAATTTTGATACCTGCCTCAAGCACTGAGGTGGCATTTTTTTTGTTATCCATATGTACAAGTTAAATTTTTAAGCTTTATTAAATTTACATGAATCCCAGTCACTGCTGTGGTGGTAGATGAGATTTTAATGTTGGGTTAAGGAAGGAGTTTACAAGCCAGGCATAAAAATTCTATTAATTATGTTTGGCTCTGCCCCCAGTTGAATCTTGCTTGTCCTGAGTTCCTCATATTGGTCTTCTCCCCACTTCTGAACTTAATATTTAAGAAGCCTTTTTTTCTTTTCACTTCTTTAGAATTGTTTAGTTCAGCAGCAGGATAACTACCACTGAAACAATAGTGTAGGCTACTCTTTCAGTGGCCTTGTGAACAGCCAGTTTTGTTCTTCTGATAAGCCCTTGCCCTATCAATTGGGAAGTGCAGCATATAGTCATTTCCTGCATTTTGAGCTGCCTGTTCCTTCTGAGCTCTGAGGCAAGCCCTGAATCTGCTTTTTGTTCTTGCTGTGGCACTGTAATACTGATGGCAGCAGAAAGCAGTTAGTTAGTTCATCAAATCCAAGCACTCTTCCTGCTTGGTTATTTATTCTGACCTTTACTTTGGACAGTTTCTCTGCCATGATCAGATTCTCTGATTACAATGTCAACTTTCACCAGAAATCTCTTTGTGATTGACCTGGCAGCGTTTGGGGCTTTGAGCAACTGGGTGTGCAGCAGCTCTGACATGGAAGTGGTGCTTGAGTGTTGGAAAGTTCTTCCTGGCAATGAAATTTCCTTTCTAGGCTCTGCCACAGGTTTTATTTTATGACCCAGGGCAAACTTTTTGACTTGCCCATGTTCCAGTGTGGAATATGAGAATAATCCTTTCAGGGCTGTTGAGATGCTTTTATGTTTAATAAGTATTTGGAGATTCTTGGCTGAGTGTTAGTGGGTGCTGCTGCTCTTGGGGAATATACTGGGTATCAGAGGTGTAGTTACCTAGAATGAGAACTGGTTATTTAAGCTAATACTGATTTTTCATGGCCCTGGTGGGAGGGATAAGTAGCTGATCAGAGTTTGCCCAAGTAAATTGCATTACATGTGGTTTCCAGACATCATAGCTGGTCATTCCCTGTTTGTATTTCATGGGAGTTCCATCTGTTTGGTGGAATGGTGCTGTTTAGTGATAAGTCTGCAAAAGGAGGAACTTGCTGAACTTGAAACTTATTCCTCCCCCTTTAATTTCCTGGTCCACAGAAGTTGAGTGATGTTAACATATTGAAGATTCATAAAATTTAAGGCGAGAACAGATAATTAAATTGCCTTCCCTGATATGTTTTATATGCTTTGTATCACAGGCCTTTAAATTTTAATCATTTACTCTGAAACTGAGACCAGTAAATGATGTTTGGCTAAAAACAATTTGAAAGCTTTCCAGCCCTGAGTGTCCATCACTGGTAATTTCAGGCTCATCACTTCTCTTGGTAGTTATAAGTGGCTGATTTCTAATTTGAATTAGTCTGTTGTGCCGCTGGTTCTTGTTAGGTTTTCCTGACAAGATTAGAGCCCTTTAGTATCCAGGACTTTCCTTGCCATGAAGGTACTTACACTATGTAATCAAGTTACTTGATAGATAAGGAAACAGAGTTGAGCTTTTAAGTTTCACTCTGAGGCATTTTCTCCAGCACTCAGATCATCCGGTGATTCTTCATGGTCTCTGTTTATTTTTAACATTGTGGAGACCAGAAAAAGTGCCTGTTCCAGCCTGTGCTTGATCCATACCAAATTCCAAGGTGCCTTTAGCCCTTTTTGCTGCACAGCCATTGAAAAGGTTCCCAGGAGCCCTTTTGCACAGGGAAATCCTGTTCATGAGCCTCGCTGCCCCAGCACTGACATTCTTTACTCAAGTAAAGTCTGCCATTTAGTAGTTACAGTCTGCATTTTTTAGATTATAAATTAGCCTTTGTATTCTGATGGGTTTGGCTTTCCTGAGCTAACTTAAGGCAGGTTTTCAGCTTCTTTTCCTCCTAATAAAGTCCTGTTGTGCTACAGGCCTGGTGTCGCTCACAGATTTTTATCTGCAGTGATAAAAATGTTGAACTGCATCAGACCTTAAATTTAGTGACAAAAAAAAAAAATAAATTAGCATGATGCAATCCCAGGAAGTAGATGAAGAGCTGGCTGACTGACAGCTCTCAGATCCGGAGCAGCCAGTGTGGGTTTCCACCAGAACCTGAGTACACTCTGTGTACTTCACTCTGCTCAACTGCATTTGTAATCTCAAAAGAACAAAGTTAGTCCTTTTTCAAGACTTCTAAACGTGCTGACTGGCACTACTGGTGTCCTTGTTCTCCTAATTCTTTACTGGGAAAACAAAGATTTTTCTTTTCCTCTTATTTGCCTGGATGGATACCCAGCTTACAGCTTTGCAGGTTCTCTCCATCTCCTCTCTGAGCATTGGTGGATTGGGAACATCCACCTGGCCTGGGGTGAAAGGCATCTTTGGTGCATGGCTTTTAGGCTGATTTAAATGTTTTCCTGCTAATGGATTTGCTGGGAATCATCTTTTATTGCTGGTGAGTTAGAAGGTGCTTCATGTGACAAAGGCATATTGCCCCAGTCTACAGAAAACTGTTCCTAGTACTCTGGAACTGGAAAACCTACTGGGGTTTAAATTTTATTACTGGTAGTGTCTTTTTTTTTTTAAGATAGCTTGAGTCTTGCACTTTGGTTGTTAAGAGAAACATCCCAAGGCCTTTTGTTTCTGGATGTCCTCAAGTGTGAAATGGCAGCATTTTTGGGGTGGTTGTGGTGCATCTGCTGCCAGATCCTGTGGCATTGTGGAAATGGTGAACTTCCCACCTTTTCAAGCAGCTCCTTCTGAAGACACTCGTGAATTACCCTTCAGTTCATGGCCATTATTCTCATAAATACTGGTGTCACTCCTCTGTCACACTCAAGGAAATTCTGATTTATTCATAGCACTGTGCCTTCTTGCTTTTTGTTAAAAATGCAGCTGCCTTAGCTTGCTGGCTGTTCCCTTGAATTTCCCTTTTCCTGTCCCAAACTGCTTTTTACTCCCTCGGTGTTGCATCTGTAATCAGCAGTGCCCAGGAATGTTGTCTTCTGCAGGAGAGGCAGTATTTTTACCATTGGTTTTTAGGATCCTGGATAATATGGAATCTTGAAACCAAACCTCATTTAAATACCACTAAGAGGAAGAAGTAAAATGTGTGGTGTTTTAGATTTTGTTTGGTTGTTTTTTTTTTTACAAGTTGGGTGTTTTTAAGTATTTGCTCCCTGAGAAAATCACTATTTTGTAACCTGCAAATTCCAGGCAGATAAATTGCAGGGAGGTCGGGTGAGTATCTAAACTTTGGGATGTCTGCTTCCCTTCTGGCTGTCGGGTGGGAAGCTGGCCACAGTGATAGGCTGTGAGGAAAGATTGGGAAGGGAGAAGAAGGGGGAGAGCTGTGGGGCACAGGATCTTGGAGGCTGGGAAGGAACTGTGGAGGTGGAAGGGAAGCAAGCAAGGGGACTCAAAGCTGTGGTTATTTCATGTCATGGCAGCCTCTGAGCTGAGCCAGGTTAAATCAGGATTTCATTTTCCTGTTCCTCTGCTGTCTTCTTGCAGGAGTTGTTTATTGACTGAAATTGTTTCCATATGGCTGCAATGTAGAGCTTGATTACATTAAACCTGGTGCTTTCCTGTGGCATTGCAGTGCTATGGAAGGATCATCCCTCCCTCTCTCCCCTTCCTCCATAAAACTTTGGGCTTGGAACATGGAACTTGTTCAGGTATTATCTTCTTTCCCCTCTGAGGCTTGTAAAACCAGAAAACTGGGATTCAGATCTTTTTTGGGTCGTTGTATTTGATTGCTTAGGTGGGTTACCTTGGCGTGTAAATGACTCATAAAATAGTTAAAATGAAGATTAAAGTGGCAGCAGTGCTGGAGCTGAGCCTCCAGGGTGTTAAACACTGAACAAGCAGAAAAGAGTCTCTGCTTCCAGAGAGGTTTGGGACGGTCCATTTGGGTTGTATTTGTTGACACTAATGATCCATTTAAATGCTGCTCCAGGAAGGTGTTAAAATTCCTGTGCTCTGGATGCTGGAAGGCATCCTGCTTATCTGGAGCCTGGAGGCTGTGTCCAGTTTGTGGGAAACAGATCTGTTTAATGGCAAATGGATGCATCTGTATCTTTGATAGGAATAAAAGCTGATTGTTGGCTAAGTTGGCTGATAAAACTAGCAATGAACCATCTCCACCTTCTCTTTGTAATTACACCTAAACTTGAGTTTACAACCTGAATTCAAAACCAGGTTTTTTGTTAAAAAATATTTTCTATTATGAGTAGGTTAAAATATAAAAATGCCTTTTTCTAAAGCTTAAGCCTTTTGCTGTAATATCTCTGTTTCTTGTAATGGACTCCACCAGAGCCTTGGCATTGTATTTCCACTGCCAATATCTCAAATCAAGTCAAACCAGGGGAGTGGTGGCTGTCACTCTTGGCTGAGCACATGGAACCAGAGTGATGAAACAGTAAACCTGGTTTTTGACAGAAGTAGCCTCTTCTGCATGTGCATAGAGAATATTTCCTTTATTTCTGTGTATTCAGATAGTTCATATCACAGCCTATTTAATTCAAAACTGAGAAACCATTTGGGAGCTGTAAATGCTGAAATACTTGTTTTCCTCCCCTAACATAAGGTGGAAAAAAGAACAATGAGGGAGGAGATTCACAAATACTGAAATCTTTCCGTGGAGGACACAGCAAGGTTCAATTCTTTTAATAAAGAGAATTCATTTGTTTTCACTAAAGCATTTTAAAATGCAAACCATGTTTCTGTAACCCTTTTATGCATCCTGCACCTATGATGTATCATTCAAGATTAATAAAACTGTAATACATAAAAGCTGGCATTTTAAAATTGTTTTATAAACAGTCTGGCTAATAACCCAGGGTGGAAACTGGAATGCAGATATGGTGCTGTTCAGGCCCGTTCCTGGCTAGAAGATGAAGCTCCAGGTTTGTGTTTTTTAAATTTAGTGGAAAATGAAAGCTCTAAGGGAAGATTTAAGCACGGGTTACCCAGTGATGTTCAGGGTGGTGTTGGTCACTCTGAGGTGTCTGTGGCTCAGAGAAAGGCTCAGTGAGTGTCCCTCCTAATTTAGAGGTATCTGACTCATGAGCTGGCAGGTAAAAGGGACACAGTGACCATGGAGTTGTCATGGCCATCTCCTCTGCTTGTCCTCAAAGGAATTGCTGTCCAGTGCTTGGAGCAAAGGATGTGGGTACCTTCTCCAAATTGGGATATTGCAAATCTTAAAATTATGGGAGCTGCCTCCCTTTAGCCCACACTGAGACACAACACTCAGGGAGGGTGGGATTAAACCCTTCCATTCTGCTTTGTGTTTCAACACTGCTACTTGGCCAGCATTTCCAGTATCAGGAGGAATTTCCTCATGGAAAGGGTGGTCAGACATTGGCAGGGGCTGCCCAGGGAGGTCTGGAGTCCCCATCCCTGAAGGTGTCCCAGGAATGCCTGGATGTGGCACTCAGAGCTCTGGGCTGGTGACAAGATGGGAATTGGTCACAGGCTGGACTCTGATCTCAGAGGTCTTTTCTAACCCAAATGATTCTGGGATTTTTGTTTTTTATTTTTGTTTTTATTTTTGTGGATCCTTGGATGGATGGCTTGTAGACATTGTGAGGAGAGAACTTCTCTCAGAAGGCTGGGGATCCTGCAGCTGGATGCCTGCAGATCCTGATTTATCTGGAAAATGTCTCTACTCCCTCCCTGTTTTTAAAAACACTGTGGGAAAGGTAGGCTGGAGAAACCTTAGTTTTCTTCTGTCCCTCACACAACCCACTGGCTACGTGGGAGCAGAAATTAAGACAAGGACATTTAATTTAAAGTGTTGTCATCTTCACAGAAAGTCACAATTTATCTTTCCTTTTCCCTGTCACAGAGCTTGTCTGTTCTTCTCACACATCAGAGCTGCTTTCTGCTTCTTACCCACTGCATCACCAGCTAAAACAAAAATAAAAACAAATAAAACTTGACTGCTTTGAGCCCCCCCAGAGCTGCCTTCAAGGAGCAGCTTTACACTAATGAACTTTAGTTGGTTTGCCAGTTACTTTTGAGTGATTTCAGAACTGCTGAAACACAATGAGTTGGTGAAGACTCTCTTGTGTATTTTGTGTGAGTTCAGATATTTGAATATGGAGTAGATGAGTACTAAATATCTGCAATTTCCATTAAATATCTATATCTTTAAGAGATAAGTCCTTAAAACAAGCTTTTACTGACGTTGGAGGCAGTGGGATTGCTCTCTGTTGGCTCTCACAAGAACTGAACTGGAACTATTCTGTGGATATTTTGTTTTTAATTAGCAGATCACTGAGTTCTAGGTCCTTTCATACTTAAGAATAATTAATTCTCCATTGTTTTTTGCTTCTGACAGACTTACTGTCAGCCTTCCAGAGGAGACATTGGTCCTCCCTCCAGTTATTTGACAAAACAATTTACTGTGAGCAGCTTTCCCCCCACCCTCATGGCAGAAATTTGCCTCTTTGCTTTCCAGCTCTTCCAGATAAAACCTGCACAGGGATGGGATTGAAACACTTAAACTCCCCTTGCCCACTCCTGAAAAATTCCACAGCTCTGGCTTTTCTGTGAGCTGTGTGTGTTAAATATCCTGCAAATCAGTGGATGAAGAGGATGCTCCTTCAGTTTTCTCCTAATGAGGATGACTTCTGAGAAGGCTGCAGGCTCAGGGCCATGCTGCCATTGCAGTATTATCAGTACATTTTGGCTGCAAATGTGATTTCTTATTCCTTTCGTATTAAAGGGAGGGGTTATGACTTCTGAGCTATAATTGTGTGGAGACATTATTTGGGCAGACCTCCTAAACTCTCCTGCATTAATTTGGATGTGCTGGATACAGGCTCTGCTCTTAGAGCTGCTGAGGGGAGTCTTGGTCTGTGACTGGTGTTTGCAGAAAGCAGAGAAATTGCAAATTATGTGTTTTGATGCTGCACCTTGAATTTCTCTTGCCTGTTCTCCCTCCTGCTGGTGATGGTCTTTCTTTTATATCCATTCCTGTACCATTTGCACAGTTCCCAGTTCTAAACTTAACTTAAACCCAGTTTTGACTTAACTTTTTGGTTTTGGCCTTAGTCAGCCACCAAGCAAAAGTGATTTAGCAACATTCCCTCAGGTTTCAGAAGCCACCCTGCTGGGCCATGCCTACCCCAGGGCTCTGAGGCTGCTGGGCTTTGTAGGAAGATGTATTTTTGTAGTCCAGTCATCACCCCAGCACCAGCCTAAATCCAGGTGGATCATCATGTTCCTGCACAGTTATTTTTGGAGCAGATTGCACTGGAAAATTGCACTTAAGGCAGGGGTTACACTGGACAAGCTCAAGAGGTGCTGTCCAACCTCTGCAGTTCTGTGATCTGTGCAAAGGGGGAAATCAAACTGATCATTTTCATGGAGCTGCATACCTGTGCTTTTCATCCTATCCCCTGTTCTCTCTCTCACCTTATTTTTGAAAAGGGAAGCTTTTAAAGTGTTTTTCTCTTGTTGTTAAAGACATGCAACTCTTACTGGATTGAGCACTGTGGCTGGCACAGGGGAGACTTAGAATGCAGGTGTTTAATTGGTGTTTTACATGGTAGACTTTGAAACTGGGGACTGAGTGAGGCTCCTGCTTTGCTGCTCTTTCTCTGCAGGGCAGCAGTGGTACAGAAATAAAGGACTGTGTCCTAAGAGTGTTTCCTGGAGCTGGTTCTGAGCTACACCACCACACAGATATGCAGGTTTGTAACTTTATTTGGGCATCTATAAAATAATGTTTATGCAAGAAGTGTAAAACTCAGCATAGGAGCTGAGTTCAGTTAAAATCAGTGTAAGGAATGTGCTGTTGGGGTCAGATCAGAAGTTTATCCAGCCTTATCTTGCTGCATAATGCAGTGGTGGATGCTGAGGAGAGCCTGGAAGAACAAGGCAAACATTAATCCTTGCACAGCACATCCTTGCAGCCTTCCTCACTGTGCTGCAGGTGTGCTGGATATCCTGTGTTCCCCCTTTTCCACCCAAAGGGAGCTCCAGATGTGCTTGGTCCTGAGCCATGTCCATTGCAGTGTTTTCATCTGTGCCATACCTGGAGGCCAGGTAACCCTTGTGAAGGGAGGTGTTAGTTCAGTTCCTAGTGAGCAAGTGTCCTTAATTTCTAATTTAAATCACCTTTTTTTTTTTTTTTTTTTCAGTTTGGTTTGTTTCATTGTGTTTGTTGTCCTTTATTTCAATCCCTGTTCAGTCGTGTGCCACTTTAAGCATGAACAAATACATTTATTAATTTAAACTCTATGAGCTGAATAGTGAGTCCTTCCCATTCCCATCTCACCAAAGTGTTCACAGGGCTGTTTAATAACTCTTGCACTTGGTTCATGTGGAATCACTTGGGAGAACATGGACATCTGTGTAACTTCATGGTCTGACTGGAATAGGGAGTAGTTTTGCTGGAAGTGATTTGGGGAGTGTTCAAAGTCCTGAGCCAGCAAGACCCTGCAGGTGCTCAGCCCTGGCAGGGAGGGAGGGCAGGACACAGTTTGGGTTTCTGGTGGCTGCATCCAGAAAAACACACCTGGCTGTGTCCAGAGTGGCACAAACCCTGTGGAGTGAGGGCAGGGAATGGCTTCTCTCCATTTTGGGCACTCTCCAAACATCTCTTGGACTCTCAGTTACTGTTTAACTCCAGCTCTGTGTACTCTTCATACACAGGGACTAAGTCTGCTGTCATTTGGAAAATGAAGGTTTTTTCTTACCTGTCAGTGCCTTTTTGGTGTGGTGTGATTGCTATTTGCCTGTCATTTCTCTAACTTGTAAAGCTGTCTCCAGTGTATGCAGTTTTATATCCCATTAGCTCACTCTTTCTCATCTTATCACCCAGCACTGTAATCATCTGTCCTCTTTCTACCCCCAAATACTGGCTTTAAATACTGTTCTCTAAAAACCTTCCTCCTAAAAACTGCCTCTGTGTGACACTTTCCTTGCCTACACTGACACATGTAAGACTTGTACAAGGAATTTCATATTTTTTATTTATTTTTTTCTAGATAATGTATTTGATAGTTGTGGTTTTTGGAGCTCTTAATTTACCTAAAAGGTTATTTTTATAGGGAGTGTGTTAACACACTGTTTCAAGTGCTGTACAACAGTGGTGATTCTTTAGCAGGGAAGGAGCTGAAAGAAAGGAAGTTCTGTGAGTTGCATCACTGAAAGCACAAGGGTTAATTTTTTTTTGCAGTTGTTAAGTCTGTTGCCTGCTTTTACTTTAATGTCTGCATATAAAAAGATTTTGGTTTCTTTGTCCCTTTGCACTTGAACTAGAAACTGTAATCTATTTGTGGTGCATCATAGAGAAGTTATTTTTTTAGTACTTTTGGTTTAACAGTTTCTCTGTAGAGAAAAAAAAAAAACAGATTGAAGCATCTTTCCAGTGAAATATAAAATGAGAGGACTGTGATATCTGAATTTAGCAATGCCTCTGCTAATAGGACCAAAGATGACAAACCAGATTGAATAGTCCCTTATCCCTCTGTTTTGGAGAGAACCAGGCTGAAGAGAATAATCTACAAATAAATGGCTGGGGATGACATTTGCATTTCTCCTTGTAAGAAGTTGGTAACAGTTCTACAAGGAATGGATTGGAAATGAGTTTTCTTAACCTGTAATGAGTAGGGAGCTTAAATTTCATTGCTGCTGAGGATTTCTAGCCAAAGATTTCTGTTTTACAGCTGTTATTAAAAATTTATGGGGCAGCTCGAGATCAAAGCAAATATATTTTTTCTTTATTCTGTAAACTTGGTTTTGTGCAACATATGCATTGCATCTCTATAGTTTAGGCAGGATTTTTTGTTCTAGCAAAGGCAGAAAGCCTTTCCATGGTGCAGTTATATCCCAGTGACTAAAGGTGGTCTCATTCTCTCTCTTCATTCCTTATTTCCCAAGTAACTCAGGAAAAGTGAGGTGCTGCTCTTGCACTGTTTCCTGGTTGAAATCTTCTGTACTGTGCTTCATACTGGGGTTTTGTTACAGCCTGTTTTTTGGTGTTCCACATAAGCCAGGTTTCCCACTGGTGCTGAAGGACTTCCTTGGACTACCTTTCACTTCTAAAAGCCCAGACCTGGAAATATTTATAGAGATATTTAACCTTATGGGGTGGATCACCTCACAGCCAGGGCTTGAGGCTACAGGAGGTTTTCAGGAAGGGGGTGCCCTGACTTTTGTGCCACATTCCAGGTACCAGGTTCCTATAAATGCCTTCTGTTATTCATATTTCCTCTCTGAGTATCTTCTTCTTGCCCTTCATTCCCACCTTGCTACATATGAAAGCAAGCTGTCATTATTAGCATCTTTTATCAAATTTTTAGAGTGAGATTTTTCTATATTTTAGCTCTGAGGATATATTAGTTGTCAATCTCTCATTTTACCAGGACCTGTGATCTCATTTTCAAAGTGAAAGCTTGGACATGAACCCTGATGGTTCCACTTGGAGAAGACAATTGGAAAACATAAAAACACAGGATCATTAAGGCTGGAAAAGACCTAAGAGATCAAGTCCAAGCTGTGACTGATCCTCACTCTGTCACCCAGCCCAGAGCACTGAGTGCCACGTCCAGGCCTTGCTTGGACACCTCCAAACCTCCCTGGTACCCCCTTCTAATGCCTGGCCACCTTTCCATGAGGAAATTCCTCCTGGTGTCCAACCTGAGCCTCCCCTGGCACAGCTTGAGGCTCTGTTCTGTTGCCATGTCATGTTTTCTGGAGGGCTCTTGTTGCCGTACTCAAGCATCTTGTAGAGATTCACACATTCCAGTTCCTTTTTTTTTTTTTGGTTCATGTTCCTTGTATCCCACTTCTGTCCCATGCTTTTGCACTTGCTGGGGTTTATGTGCACAGCACTGGGTGTAGCTGAGCCCTTGGTGTGCTGTTACTTTAAAGCACTGATAAAAAGGCTGTAGAATAAGGGAAGGAAGGCAAAAATCTGAAAAGCTGCTGGATCTTAAAGATTAATCAGCCTGGTTTAAATAGCAAGCAAAGCTACAAACAGCCTTTTCTACCCAGCGTGCTTTCTTCCATTGCTTTTGCAAAGTTGTTTCTCCAGGGGAAGATTTCAAGCTCCATAAGGCTTGTGTTCTTATATTAGTGTCAGGACAAGGGCTAAGATTATTTGTGTGAATATGTACAAACAATTCAATTACCTGGGGTTCCTTTCACACATTCTCCCTGGTGGAATTATGGCCTCATAGTGCATGATGGTGTATCTATTCCTGTTTGTACAGATCTGCTTTTACAAACTCAGGCCAGGGAGCTCCTGTGCATGAGCTGAGAGAAAGAGAAATCAGTGTGAATGACAGCCTGTGACACAAACCCAGCCATGTTTATGAGTATGATGAAGGATATACAGCAGTGCTCTCACAGGAGGGGTAAAGGCAGACCTAGGGTTGCTTTAACGTGGGTGCTCTGTGGGGTTTTTGTCTTTTTTTCCTTTGAAGAACAAGTACCCCCACGTCTGTGAACAGCTTCCTGTGCCCTTTTAACTCACAAAGATTGATTCAGTTCTGCTGCAGGGAAGGAAGTGATATGAGCACCTGGAAGGTGGGAGCAGTTCCTAGAGCCCATCATCCTCCAGCACTGCATTGGCAGGGCTGGCAGCCACTTCTCCCTTTGCTGGGGCTTTTCAGCTCCTCTCCCTCCTGGCTTGTCTGCTTCCCTAAGCAGCTCAAAGAAGGGCTGGGGGCAGGGGGAGCAAGGGAAGCAGGTAGAAATGATAATTTATTCCTTTACATTTTCTCCTCTTCTCCAAATTGATTACCAGTTGTGCTTACAAAGCACCATTTACAGCAGAAATCAAACCCGAGGAGGTCTCGTTCAGATCTGGATCAAACAGCAACTTCCCATATTGGTGGTACTGACTTGCTGTCTTTTGGTGGACTGTGAGGCATTAGAAAAAGGTTCCTGAAATAATTGCAGCAAATGTGAATGTTCTGTCTCCTGGGCACGTTCTCCAGCACTGTTAGTGTTGCTGGGATTGTCTGAGAAGCAGAAGCGATGCAGTTTTTATCAATATTTGTAATTAAGAAAAATGTTCTGGCGAAAATGGTGAGTGGTTTTATGAATCTGTTGTGTCTTGTAGGATTAGTGGGATACTACATGGCTCATGGAGCTGTTTGCAAAAAGTTAGACTTTTTTTAAGGTTAAGAAATGTGATCCTGGCCCAAGGCACAGGGAACAAGTGTTGTACACTGCAGCCAAGGTGGACAGGACATCTGAGGTTGTTGTGCCTGTAAAGTTGATGTGTTTTACCACCATCAGAGGTTGAGATGAGAATTAATAGTTTCCAGTGTGCTCTGGTGATGGAAATATGTATATATATGACTTACAGCTGGAAGTGTGCATTCATTTATTGACCAGCATTTGATTGGAGTTCATGTTTTGAGAGACATAAACCAGCTTTTTTTATCCTCAGCCATGAAAAGCAGAGAAGGGCAAGAGGGGAGGTGTGGGACACAGGGAGCAGGTGGAAGCTAAACTGGGAGGACTGGTTGTGGTCCTTTGTGGGACAGTGGGGCCTAGGAAAGTGATGCTCCAGCATCCTGCCACTGTAGCAAAGTGAAATGTCAGCGGTGGTAAGTGATGGAGGGAGAGATTTCGTGGTGGTTGGACATTTATTAGGAAGGATTTTTGCCTCAGAGAGACTTAAATCATGATATCCATCAAAGAGTGGTTATTAGATCACCTGGCAAGCAAGAGAAAATAAGGAAAAACAAGAAATTGTGTTTTCTAGCACTCAATGTCCTGTTGCTTCCCTAGCCACGATTTTTTGGGGAAATTGTTTTTGCTGAATAGTGGATTCTCAGACAGGCAGTTAAGGGAGAAGAAGACTATTGCTTTTATTTGAAACATCTTGGAAAGGAAACAGTCTTAAAGGCAACAATAAATGTTCTGGCATAATGCAGACTAAACCATCCTTAAAACAAGTCTATATCCATCACTCTGATATACTGGAGTCCCAGTCTGCTGATTTGATGTCAGGATGATGAATTATGACCTTTTATTATTTATTTATTTTCAGGTTTAGTTGCAGACTTTATGTTTTTATAAAGTAGCTCTGGATTTGGTTGTGAGGTTTATGGAATGGCTGAGAGAAGCTTATGGATTTGGAGCACAAGTGGGTGGCTTCTTTTCCTGTATTTGGGGATATTTTATGTACACCCAAATGCATTTGTATGTACATCAAATTTATGTTTATTTATATATACACACACCTGACTCTGGGTGGAATTACAACCAGGTATGAATCACTTTTAGTTCTGTGCAGGGCAGTGGTTAGAGGTCAATTTGTGGGTGTTGCCTCCTGTGCTCAGCAGGGATCCCATGTGTGGAGACACAAATTTAAGCTGATAGGGAACCAATTTCAGATGAAGCTTTGTGAGGCACTCACAGTGACACTTGGGTTGTGCAGATTTATTTAAATTGCTCTGAGGTCTGGTTTAATCCTTCCAATTTGTGGAGACAAGGCCATTGCAGAGCATCCCTGAAAATACCCTGCAAAGGCTGCAGTTCTCCCAGCCCATTTCAGCCTGGGATACCATGGGATGTGTTCAGCAGAGCAGGAACAGAGCTCCTGGAATGCAGTGCTGCAGTGTTCACCTGTGCAGGGTTGTGGAATCATGGAATGGTTTGGGTGGGGAGGTTTATTTAAAGCTCATCCCATTCTACCCCCTGCTCTAGGCAGGGACACCTTCCACTGTCCCAGTTGTTGTGTCCAGCCTGGCCTTGGACTCTTCCAGGGATCCAGGGGCAGTCCCAGCTCCTCTGGGTACCCTGTGCCAGCCCCTCCCCACCCTCCCAGGGAACAATTCCTGCCCAATATCCCATCCATCCCTGCCCTCTGGCAGTGGGAAGCCATTCCCTGTGTCTGTCCCTCCATCCCTTGTCCCCAGTCCCTCTCCAGCTCTCCTGGAGCCCCTTCAGGCTCTGCAAGGGGCTCTGAGCTCTCCCTGGATCCTTCTCTTCTCCAGGTGAGCACCCCCAGCTCTCCCAGCCTGGCTCCAGCCCTTGGAACATCTCTGGTGCCACCTCTGGACTCTCTCCAGCAGCTCCAGGTCCTTCTGCTGGGCCCCAGGGCTGGAGCAGCTCTGCAGGTGGGGTCTCACCTGAGCAGGGCAGAGGGGCAGGATCCCCCCTCCCCTGCTGCCCACACTGGGGGATCAGCCCAGGACATGGGGGAGTTCTGGGATGTCAGTGTGTCCAGCCTCTCACTCACCAGCACCCCCAGGTCCTTCTCCTCAAGACTGCTTTGTATTTAGTCAGATATGCATGGAAAGGTTGCTCATTACTGGTCATTTGTTCTAAAATAAAACTCTCTTAAACAACTCTTCTGACCAAAAAACTTTTTTCTCCTCTTTGGGTTTGCCAGTGTGGCTGTTGAAAAGTTCTGGCCTTGGTTTATGTTAGTGTTGATGTCTCATCTTAGTGTCTCAAACAGATCTGATATGAAATTCCATCAATTCCCTTATTCCTCATTTAGACTAAAACCTTCTCTACTTCTTGACAGTGAGTAAATTGCTTCTAAATTTCTTCATGTTGCTTTTGCAGCTTCCTAGTGTGGGAGTGACCAACTCTGCTTGCTCACAGCAGTTTAATGATTTCTAAACAGCTTACTACACCTGTTTGAACATTTCCTTTATATTCCATGTGGTACAAAACTCATACCCAACCCCTTCTAGTTCATATTTTTAGAAGGTGTCAGGAAAAAGTGGTTTGGTTTTAATTTGCATGTTTTTTCCTAAAGAAATGATGCATTTGCTTACTCAAATATACTCAAGACCCAAATTCCTCCTGTCTTCTCCCAGCATTTCATTTTCTCCCCTTCCCTTGCTGCTCAGAGCAGAAGTAGGTCTGTCTCCCAGCTAGATAAGATCCATGAAATCCATCCCAGAAGTTCTTTTCCTCCAATAAATGCATCCCATGGGTGTTTCATGGCCCTGAGTGTGGCTCCAGAGGGTGGGGGATTGTACAAAGTTAACACTGCAGCACGTGGATCAATGCAAATCAAAGTGGTTTAAAAAGCAGGAAGGAAACTTTGGTTTGAATAATTGATCCTTACTTTTGTTTTTCACTTGTATTTCTTGGGCTTTGCTGAGAACTTCAGGGGTTTGTAGCAGGTGTCAGGATGTAACCTGAGCAATTACATTGCTTCCTATGCATTTATTACATGCTGAATTAGAACATGGTTAATCCTGCATATTTCCCAGTTGATTCCTATTTAAAGTCATGTCAAGCTCCATTTGGATGGAAACTAATTCAATTGAAAGTGCAGTTTTACTTGATGTTAAGGCTGTGTTACACTTCTGTCAAAATACAGCTTTTCTTCTAAAATACATTTATTAAATACAGTGAGTCTTGCTAAGCTAAATTTCACCTAATTTCTGGTTACCTTGTCCTTCAAAACCATAATGCTGGCAGAACTCATCAACTTACCTTATTTTTATTCCTCATTTAAAAGCGAGAAACTGTTTTTCCTGCTTTCTGAATTCCCAGCTGATTTCTCAACTTTGAAAGCTGCAGTCATTGAACTGAGCTAAATAAGCAAAGTAAAAAGAAAATGTTTGTTCTTTTGTACTTGCAGACAAGGATTCTGCCTGAAAGATGGGTTGGCACTTGATCACACACTGGTTCCCAGTGCTTACCAAGTGACTTCCCCTGCCTCACTGCCTTGAGATTCTTCTCCCTTGGAAAATTTTTGCAAAATACGCATCTTAAAATCGTTTTTCTAATTTAAATTATTTCAAATTAGAAAGTAATTTTCAAGCTTTTATTTTTAAACTGCATGACTTTGCAGTGATGCAGATGCACCTTTGCTTGTGGGTATTGCAGCTGTGTTTGTGAAGTCAAGGCCACGTGTGGCAGCAGCCCCAGCCCTGCTCTGTGGATATCCTTGAGCTGGATGTGGGATTGGCATCGTGCTGCTGCCTGGGGATTGGTGAACACACAGCTCAGCACTGCTGTGCCTGCTCCAGGACCTCATATCCCAAATTTGGCTGCTCCTCTGAGATCAGCCTTTCAGTGGGATGAGGAACCAAGGACTAGGCAGTCACTGAATTACGGAATCAGAGTGGTTTGGGGTGGAAGGGACCTTAAAGATTATCCAGTCCCCACCCCCTGCCATGGGCAGGGACCTTCCAGTGTCCCAGGTTGCTCCAAGCCCTGTCCAGCCTGGCCTTGGACACTTCCAGGGATCCAGGGGCAGCCACAGCTTCTCTGGGCACCCTGTGCCAGGGCCTCCCCACCCTCCCAGGGAGCAATTCCTTCCCAAAATCCCACCCAGCCCTGCCTTCCGGCAGTGGGAAGCCATTCCCTGTGTCTGTCCCTCCATCTCTTGTCCCCAGTCCCTCTCCAGCTCTCCTGGAGCCCCTTCAGGCTCTGCAAGGGGCTCTGAGCTCTCCCTGGATCCTTCTCTTCTCCAGGTGAGCACCCCCAGCTCTCCCAGCCTGGCTCAGAGCAGAGGGGCTGCAGCTCTGTCCAACCTGGCCTGGAACACTTGAGGGATGGGGAGTCCATAACCACTCTCAGAGAGAGGTGATGCTGTCCTGGAGCTCCAGAGTGGAAATATTCCCTGCTGGATGCTCAAACTGTGGGTATTGCCCAACTTTGAGTATTGCAGGGATTTTTCCTTGAGGGGAAAAGACCCTACAACTGAGAATGTGTTCATAGTATGTCTGGACTTGAAAAATGCCTGGAATAATATGCTGAGAGTGAGCTCTTAATGTAATGTCTGTGTGAAGGCCTTCAGCTGTTTCAATGACAGGATTTGGTTTGACTTTTGTTGTTCCTGCTCCAAAGTTTTTAAGATGAGTCTCTGGAAGATTGGGAAGGATCTTCCTGACTAGTTGCTGCTGCAGGATCCATGTCCAGGGCTGGTGCTCACTGGCTGAAAAGGCTCTGCCAGCTATTTTGAGCTCGTTTATCTTTGTAGATAATGCTTGTCCTGGCATCATTCGTTGCACTCCTTTAACTTTTAAAGGCTCTAAATGTGAGTTAAACATAGACCATCTACTTGTAAATCCTCCTTTTGTGCTCACGTGGGACATTAGAGACAGCAGCAGTATGGGATGGTTTGGGCTGGAAGGGACCTTAAAGCTCATCCCATTCCACTCCCTGCCAGGGCAGGGACACCTTTCCCTATCCCAGACTGCCCCAAGCCCCATCCAGCCTGGCCTTGGGCACTTCCAGGGATGGGGCAGCTCCTCTGGGCATCTCCTTTTCCTGACAAAGCAGTGGCACTTTGGCAGGTGGCAGAGCTGTAAAGGTTAAAGTTGGAATTATTGTGTAGAAGAATAATTCCTTATTCAGAGGTATTTAACTCTGCTGAAGGCAAGGCAGGCAAGTCTCCCTGCAGTCTCTTGAGCAGGAGCTCTGCTTGCAAAAAGAGCATCCTCAACAGATGCAGCTTCTGTGCAGTAGTTAAAAATAAATTGTGAACAGTTTAACAAGAGGAAAAAAGGTTGGGAAACAAATCTGGGTATCAGTTTATGACAGCTCTGCTTTTCTGAGTGCATTGGGGAGTGAATTTTTAAGATCTTGAGGCAGGAAATGTCTGTTCATAGCCATAAGAGCAGCTTCTGCTTGCTTTTTGGGATATTGAGTTTTCCTGTTCCTTAGGTCTGGGCTGTCTGCTCTCCTGAAGGGAGCTAATTTCCATCTGCTTTTTAAAAATAGGGAAAATGCTGTTTGCTGCACACATGGATTTGAGGTAGAGTTTTTTGGTAGTTTGTCCAGCAAGGGTATTTTGGGTCAGCATAGTAATATAATATAAAATTTATAAAGTTTGGCGATTTTTTTTTTTTCAGTGTTGAATAAAAAAGTGCTTTTAGTATGATCTGAGTTTTGTCATCTAGAAATGTTGTCATTTCATGTTGCATATTTTGCTTTATTTACCAATTAGTGATAACTGACTAGATCGTAGGTATATAGATTTTGATAAAACTCCTTCACTAAAACACAAAGTATTTGTTTTCATTCCTTCCCTCTTAGTTTGAAGTCAAAAGCATAAAGCTGCTTGGGATCAATAGCTTCCTGGTTTTCTTAGGAACAGAATTCTTTTTCCTCCACTGTTTGGTTTTTTTTTTTTTTTTTGTCCCACATGTGTGTTGGAGATACTATTTAAGCTCTGATCCTGAAAATGCTGAAGTATGCTGGTAATCCTGCTAAATCCACTTTGAATCTCCCAAGTGGAAAAGCTCACGCAGTCAGGGCTGGCGTTCTCTAACCAAGAACTTTCCAGCATGGTAACTTTAGATGGAGAAGCTGCAGCACTATTTAATCTTTAAAGTACTGTAATACTTTAAAATGTATTGTAATTGGATCAAAGTGACCAGGATACAGTTATTGGCTTTGTGCTGTTCCGTTAAAATGTTTGCTTTTAAAAAAACCTGCTGGGTACTCGAGACAGTCGTGTTTTTCTGTATGCCAATAAAATAGGTAAAAGCACTCAGTGGTTATTCTTTGTTTTTGGGAGCTGTTATTTGCATAAAAATGTTGTGTGAGCAGAGCATTGCTTGAATTTTTAGTAGATTTGTGTGTTTGAAAATTCACAGAATGGCAGAAGGTTTGGGTTGGAAGCGACCTTCAAACTCACCCCATTCTGACCTCTCTGCCATGGGCAGGGACACTTTCCAAAATCCCAGGTTGCTCCAAACCTCATCCAGCCTGGCCTTGGACACTTCCAGGGGCAGACACAGCTTCTCTGGGAAATCCATTCCAGCTCCTCACCACCCTCACAGGAACTGTTTGACTTCAGTCTGTATCATCCTGCCATCCTTTGTGCTCTCAGCTCCTTCCAGCTTCTCCAGTAATTCCTTCCTTGTTGTACCTTGAAGCAGAAGCATGAGGAGAGAAGGTAGAACCGGAGAGAATAGTTGATATTTCAAAGGGTTTGGACAGTATCAGCATGACTAGAATATTCAGGTGAAGAGTGTGAAGGTGAAGGAAATGAGACAAAAATCACGGTAGCTGTGAAGGATTGTACACATCAAAAATAGTTTTTGTAGGAAAGACCAAAGCAAGCCAGGGAGGACTGGGAGGAAAATCCAGTTTTCACGAGATGAATAGAATCATATGGAATGGTTTGAGTTGGAGGGACCTTAAAGCTTGTCCAGTTCTACCCTCTGCCATGGGCAGGGCCACCTTCCAGAGTCCCAGTTTGCTTCAAGCCCAGTCCAGCCTGGCCTTGGACACTTGCAGGGAGGGAGCAGTTTTGTCCTGGTTTGAAGGGCAGGTATCTGCCAATAAAGGCAGAAGCTTCTCTTTGAAATGGAGAGTGTAAACCCCCTCCCTCCAAATTTTTACTATCATTTTGAAATTAAGGGGCTCTCAGGCAAAGATATGGGAATTAGGAATAATTAAATTAGGAAAATTAAAATAGAAATACAGTATTACACAGAACAATCCCAAACCCTGCCAGAGTCAGAATCCAAGCTGACACCCGTCAGTCAGTCAGGGTGTTGGCACAGTCCCATTCAATGGTGGCTGCATCCTCCTGCAGGGGCAGATGTGGTTCAGCTGGAGCAGTGCTCCTGGAGAAGGTGCAGTTTCCTCTGAAGCTCCAGGGATGATGTGCAAAGGTCCAGTTTTCCTCTGGAATCCAGTGGCAAAGGCTGCTCTGCTGTTCCAAATGTCAGTTTTTCTCTGGGTAGGAAAGGCTTGGCTCCTCCCCTGGCTGGAGCATCTCCCAGTGGGATGATGGAATTTTATCAGTCATGCCCTGGGACTCAGTGGCCATGAACAGGAGATATCTCCTGGAGGGAGGATGGGCTGTGGGAAGATAAAGATGATTGCCCAGCTGGTTTAAAGATGGCCCATGAGCAGATAATGTGTGCCAGGAGATCAGAGTCACTGCCCCAGCTGGTTCAATAGATGGGGACAGAATTCACATTTCTGGTCACATGCTGTATTGAAACTCAAGACACCTCTGCACTGCCTTTGGCAAAGGCAGTTTTCCTGGAGTGAAGGAGCTCTTTGTTAATCCCTGCCTTGCTCCCGTGATCAATGTGGGAAAACAGCCTGCTGTGAAAATTTACCACCATGGATCAATAACCCCCAGCTACCCAACTGTATTAAAGGGAATTGATGGGCTGAGGGATCTTGTAAACACTTGTTTGTCCCATCAGCATGTCTGTGTGTTTGGTGATGGGCAGGATGTCTCCAGAGCCCTGGCAGGGGGATGTGGCTCCCCTCCGTTTATCTTCCCAACCACTTTGGCTGCCCCAAGATGATTAGACATCAGGAATGGAAATGTTAGGGCTGATAGGGACTTTTATAAATTTTTAAATAAGAGCACAAAAGCTTTATTTATGCTGGCTGAATTGAGATTTAGAGAAATACCCAGCTAACTTTGGCCCCTAGATGACATTTTAAGAGGTAAACGATCAATGTTATGCAAATGAGTGAATTGATCAAAACTGGTGATTTAAATCACTTTGATTTACATCAGCAAGAGGGAAGCTTTGATTTAAATCATTGATTTTAATCTTGTTTTGGGATTGTACTTTCATTATTTTCCTAAAGATGGGTTGATTTTCATTGGCTGGTAACTATTTGAAGCATGCTTATTTGCAAACAGGTACAGCTCTGAAGTGAATTCCTTCATTTCTTTCTTTGGGCAGGAGCAGGAATGCTTAGCTGGTAGGGGAAGTGGGGTAGGGATATATCCTGAAGGTACATAATTCAACAAACCCTCATTTAAATTCTGTAACGTTTACAGTTATAAATGAACAAATTATTCCTTATATCTGCCAAAGAGGGCAAAAGTGCTTTAGCACTTGACTCTCTTTCCCAGTGCTTCTGCCATAGTTTTCACCAGCTAGGATTGGGATTTATTTCCCTTCCTTTCTTGCCTCCCAAAACACAGCAATAGCTAATGCTGCTAAATACCTTCCATGTAATTTTAAATAACGTTGTACTAAGTTTATATTTTGGAGTAGTTGATCAAAATTGCCATGTAATTTCTAAAAAAAATTAAAATACAATTCAAAACTTTTTTTTATGTCTTGCCTTATAAATTCTATTATGAATTCAGGTAGTTTCCTACTATTTTTTCCATGGTGAATATAATCCTGGTTTGGTAGTCAAGGTGAAAAATGCATTAAGCTATGGAATACATACTGAATTTTTTATTTCCTCTCTGAAGAACTTCAGCAGCAGATTTTTTTAATTTGGGTGTGGAGTGTGTCTTGCAGACGAGTTCAAGTGGTTTGGTCACTGTTTAAATTCCCCAAGCTAACGAGGCAGTCGCTGCTCTGTGTTCTTCTGATTAAAACCAAAACTCTTGTATTTTCTTGTTCCTGGGCCACAGGATTTACTGCAGCCTAAGAGCAGCTTCAGTGCAGATGGAATAAGCATAGACAAGAGCTTCTGGTCTGTTTAGATTTTCTGTTACACTTTGTTAACACTGATGGGATGATGATAGCTTTGTCTCAACTCTAAAGAGCACCTTAAATCCTTTGGTAATTAACTCTTTGCTTATTACTCTGCATCCTCAGCACTGTGTAAATATTTATGTTTAGGAAAAAAAGGCAACAGCTGGAAGTGTTGAGCTGATAATTCATGTCTTCAACAATATCAAACCCATGGTGCTGCTTGGAGTGCAGTGCTTCTGCTGGAAGTTGTCAACATTTGGGTAAAAGCTGCTGTGGAGCCTCCCTTTCCTCCTCCCAGGAAATTAGAATTAATTCTTTTAATTGTGCTTTTTGACTTCTGTACCACTAAAGCAAACACCCTGCCCATGCTGATGAACCAGCACTCCTTTGCTGAATGTGCTGCACTGTAAATCAGGGCAAAAGTGAGGTCCCAAGGTTTTGTCACTCTCAGTTTCACTTGAGTTCTGTATTTGTCAGGTCATTCATTTGCTGCTGTTTGTGTTCCTTGCTGATGGGGTGATAAATAGCTGTCCCGGCCATCACTTTAGTGGCTGCTGCTGGGATTGACAAAGTGATGCAAGAACCAGGCTCTTGCAGATGTTAAGCTTTGCTTAATAAATTAGAAAACACTTAATTTTTTTTTTCTGATGAGGACAAAAAAGTCATCATGTGAGTGCAAAATAGTCTTGCTGCTCAGATCTGTAAAACTGGAAGGGGGAAGTTAATGGTTCATATGACCTTACACCTCTGGGTGCTTCTGTCCCACATCCTAGATTAGATTTTTAGTTCTGAATCAAAAAATTCCACCCATATCTGGCTACTAATCATATGTTGGTGCCTGATGCAACTTTATATATTGGAATATCTATTTGCAGTAAAAATAAGTTGAGATGGAGTAAAAATGTCAAATGGCAAAGGGAAATTGAGTGAGAAGAGCTTTTTTCCCATGCTTATAACACAAGGGAGTGGTAGATGTAAAATGGAGTGAAAGGATATGTGCCAGCCTGAATAAAAAAAATGAGGATTTCATGCCCATTGCTGTGAAACACTTGATTCCTGGTGGTGTTTTGTGTCTGGTCCCTCGAAGATGTGGATGTGGGAGCTGCAGTCTTTGATCCCTGCTCATGAGCCCCTGTAGATCCAGCTCCTGGCCAGCTGGAGCACACACTTCCTCTTGCTCAGCTGGACAGAACAGCATGGGAGTGTGGGGCAGGAACAGGACTGGGAGCAAGATGTTGTGAAGTTCATGTAGGAGCTGAGAGTGTGGCAGGAAAAGGATGGAGAGATGAATTCTGAGGGCATTCCTACAGTGGAAGGAAAGAGGAGGGACCTGTCAAGTGAACCTTTCAATAACTCACCCCATTTTGCACAACAAGAGTTGTGTAAACCCAACATGAAAGTTTCTTGAAGGGAAATGAGGAATATTATGTTTTCTCATCTTCTGTGAGGAGTCCAAGAAAGAGTCAACCTGATTTTCAGCAGGAAAAGGATATTAGGAAAATAATTTCTGTGCTGGACTTCTGAAATAGCTCACTTGGGGAGCCTTAATATTCTGGTTGCTGTTCCCTGAGTTGCCCTAAGCTTTTCCTGCCAGTAACTTCATCTCAATGCAGCAACAGTTATCTGTAAAGTCTAAGTGATCCTGCAATAAAAGGGCCTTCTTAATCAGAGATGGTAACGTCTGAGACAGTCAGTGCTTTCAGCATTGGCATCCTGTTCTGCTCAGGCAATCCCACGTAGGAGGAAGACAGACACAAAAAGTGATTTGGCTGTAATGCAGCAAAACAAATTCTGGCCAAATTGTGGACTTGGAGTTAATGGGTACACAGTGTTACTCTGCAAGTCTGCAGCGCTGCCTGGAAATCAGGGGCAGTTTTGTAGCCTGTTAACTACTTAGGACTGTTTTGTTATTTCAAGTTTGGCTTCAGCCAGTGAAAAATGGGGCACTTCCACATCTTGTATTTCAAAACTAAAAACGTTTTAAGAATATTAAGGGCGAGTCTTACTCGGTTGCTTTAGAGCGGGGCTGAGGCTGTGATCTCATCCATTTCTATGCCATGTGTGTGTCATCCCCCTTTCTCCCCCAGCCAACTGGATGTTGACTTATGGTGTCAGTTTTCTCCTTGTGGATGTGGAGAGAGCCTTTGCTGCTGTTCCATGTTTTGCAGTGCAGCCACGCTCCAGAATGGCTGCACATAAATTGTGCCCAGGCCATTTAAGAACATTGGATCCTGCAGGGTCAGACTGGGCAGACGAGCCCAGGAGCCTGTGATGGCAGTAAAAACATTCCTTGTAGGAAATCAGCTTTCATCTGGCAGGAACCACACCCAGGGCTTCAGCTTTCAGGGTTGTTCAGCCTGGAGAAAAGGAGGCTCCAGCCAGAAGGGGGAACCTTGTGGCTCTGCAGACAGGAGGGGACAGCCAGGTGTGAGTTGGGTTCTGCTCCCAGGGAGCAGGGACAGGAGAGGAAATGGCCTCAAGCTGTGCCAGGGGAGGGGCAGGTTGGACACCAGGAGGAATTTCTCCATGGGAAGGGTGGTCAGGCACTGGCACTCCCCAGGGAGGTTTGGAGTTCCCATCCCTGGAGGTGTCCAAGGAAGACGTGGATGTCACACTCAGTGCTCTGGGCTGGTGACAAGGTCATGATGGGTCACAGGTTGGGTGTGATAATCTTGGAGGTCTTTTCCAATTTAATGATTTTGTGATTTATACATTGACTGACAAAATTTGGCCCATGAGGTGTCATTTCTCTGCCCAAATCTCTCCATTACCATTTTTCCTGATAATCCTTGACACTCATTCTGGAGCTCATCTTCTGACCCAGGCCATTTGCTGGTTCTTGCCTGATCAGTCTCAGTCACAGGTAAAAGTGGCCCCAAACTAATTTTTACAGGTTAAAAGAGTTTTTAAGATCAATCCTATTTGGTTTTTTGCCAAGACCTTTATATTCCAAAGTATTAAGGCTGAGTAATCTTTTGATATTAACTGCTGCTTGTTATTTACAGCATCACATATACCAAATAAATTCTTATTAAGTCAGGGTTTGGCAAAGTGAAGGACACAGGAAGGTATATGATGTATTTATTTATTTTACATCTCTCAGCTTTTATTTTTTCACTTCAGATCATTTGACTCCAGGAGCTGGAGCTGAAATAAGAGCAAATGTGAACTGTGTGAGGACAGTGGGAAGGCTAAGATGTTTCACTTTCTCCTTTGGACTCTAAAGGAGGTCCTGTAAAAAGAGACTTGTCAGAGTTACCCACTTCTCCTTTTCTTTCTCATATCCCTGGTGAGAACTGCAGGACACCAACCAGCACTGTGTGGTTATTAACCCTTTCCAGTGATGCAGGTATTTCACTATTTCCACCACCCCTCTCCTGTAGAGCTCATGTGTAATCCTGTGCCAGCAAGAGGGGAAAAGCTAAAACTGGGTCCAAGGGAGTGTCCAAGGCCAGGCTGGATGGGGTTTGGAGCAGCCTGGGGTAGTGGAAGGTGTCCCTGCACAGGGGGGTAGAATGGGATGAGATTTAAGATCCCTTCCAGCCCAAACCATCCCAGGATTCTGTGATAATCAGATTTATTTTTCTTAAATACAAAATCAGTCTAGGAAGATCCAGATCTATTTTGACTAAGAGATGAGAGCTCATAGCCAGTGACTTCTGTGCTGTTGTGTTCTCTAGAGGAACTTGCAGCAGTCTTGCTGCTGTAACTTTGGAATGTCTTCCAGAAGTTGTTTAAATTCTGGGACTGCCCTCAGGCATGGGAATTTGGCTGTGCTTTCAGTGGTAAGTCATGTTTCAGCAGGGGTTAAACTGCCTTAACAAATTGTCTCCTTGGGTGGATGGTGACAGAAATTTATATGAGATAAGTGTGCCAGTGCATTATCAACTGGGTGGAAAGAATCATAAAGAACTAAGTAATAAATGAAGTTGAAAGTACCCCTTTATATAAGTCAGTGTTTTGGATAATATTCTTAGAACTAACTAAAAAGATAAAAACTCATCCTTCTGTCTCCTGTACTTGGCAGCAGAATTGTTGGTCAGCAGGAATGTGCAGAACTTTGTGAAAAATTGTTTTTTAGATAATTGCCTGTTGCAGACTGTCTAGAGGAACTCACATTTTATTTTTGGCATTTTGCATTAAACAGTAGCTTTTACATTTTAGGCCTGATGTGTTGATTTATGTATCCTCCAGTCCTCTGGTGGACATCCAATTTCCAAACTTGGATACCTCTCTTGAGTAACTGGAGTCAAAATTTTGAGTTTTCAGACAGGAAGAATAACTTTCCAAGGCAGTACCTGTCCAGCTCAGAGAAAAGCTGTGATGTGATGATGGGGATGGGCTTAAAGCTTGCACAGGAAAGGCTCTACACTCATTCCCACCTGGATTTTGGGGTGTAACCTTTGAATGGCTTGGCTGTCCTTTTGATCAATATCCATGCACTTGGAGAAGGCCTGGAAACTTATCTAGAAGTTCAGAGTCAAAGTGGAAGTCATGTTTGAATTTCAAATACTGGGCTTTTTCTTTCATTGCCCTTAAAACTGGAAGCTTGTTAACAGCAGCTTGTTTTGTCACTGATACACAGGAGATGTTGCACAGATATTTTTGAATTTTACTTGTTAGCAGCCAGTGTTGCAATGCAGTTCCTTGATGGTACAACTATGACTCTTGAAATATATTTTGGGGGGTGCTGCTGGCTCATCTTGGTACAACAGCAGCTGGAAATTGAGGGATGGAAGCATTCACACCACAAAAAGATCTTCCACCTATTTTTAATGGACAATTATTGTAGCTTTAATTAATATTTGAATGACAAGTTTATAAATCTGGGTTTATTTCCAACTGCTGCTTCTCTTGTTTTAGAGTGAATGGCATGAGATTAATGGACTCTTCAATCTATTTGTGTTTAAAATAAAATGTGTACATGAAAATACATAAACCTATAAATACAAACTTCCCTCCAGGAGTCTAAACAGCCAAATATAAAGAATCTTCCCAGGTCTTTGAAACACATGGTGAGACGTGAAGATGGAAATGATGGAAGACAGGGCTGGAATTAGGGAGAAATTTGGGGGCTATAGAGTATTTTTCTGTGGATTATCATTCCAGCAGGTAACACAAGTTGAGTTAAGAAGGGTTTGGACAAACCCTGATGTCAGCAGCCCACTGGTGTTGCAGAACAGCTCAGTGTTTTGGAATATACAAAATATCTGAATGTGGGGGATAAATTAATGGTTTCTAATTATTATTTTGGCCTCTTTGCTGCTGCTTCCCCCCAGCACCAGCCTGGACCTTGTGCTTAATAATCTGAGGTCAAATGTTTGGTTCATAAACCAGCTGTAGAAGATAATGCATTTTCTGCTTGTTTCTGGAAGTGCAAAAACTCCATAATCAATCAGCTTTGGGAATAAACTGATGGCAAGTGTGTGTTGAGTGCAGTTGATTTGTTCCTAATTCTTCCTATCCCTTTACCTTCTGACTGGCTCACAGTTAGCAGGTTTCCTGCAGACCTTGCCTGCATTATATATGGATAAAAAAAGTTTCCAGAGAAGTTAGCAGGTGAAAATGGAGGATGTAATGGCAGCCAGAAGTGTAGCCTTTGCTGCCAGTGAAAGCTATAATTATATATGGGGCACATACATTCTAGCAGATCCTGCCATTTAACCACCCTGGTTTAAGCACAGACCAAATTTAGGATCTGAGCCTGGTGATCATGGCACTCACTAAATCTCTAATTCCATCTTCTGCCATTTACTGTCTTTCTCAAATGCTCAGTGAGAGTTTTTTTTCCTAGTTGTTCTATGGAACAGCTTTGATTTTTCTCACTTTGTGGTTATTTTAAGCTTCAGAAAACAATAAGAATGTACTTTTTTTTTTTCCTCCTCTTTCCTCTGTGCTTTTATGAAAGCAGAATCTGTGTAGATAAAGCACAGTTGATCTGTTAGGGATTACTGTTTCTCAGTTATTCTTTTGCTCTTGCATATCATGCCTTTATGTAGAAGAATATTTAAAGGTGCTGTGTAGAACAGTGAGATGAAAGATTCTTTGTGCATTGAAGAATTCTGGTGTCACAGGAGTCCACCTGCTCTCCCCTAACTTTTTTTTCTTTTTTTTTTCCCTTTTTTTTTTTTTCAAACTGAAGTTTATTTAAAGTGATTTTTAGTGCTTAGAAAAGCTGCTGGCTTTTGACAGCCTTCAAGATTGAAAAGCTGTCCCCACAGGTGGTGGCAGCAGCACTGTGGCCTGGAATTCAGGGCACAGGAGTGGGAATCAGAAGATCCACGTTCTCTTCTCATCTTTATCTCAGCTGACCTTGAGCCAAGTAGCAGCAGCAGCTGAGGCTCAGTTTTCTATGGGGAATTTTACCCCAGATCATGAGGACATTGTTGTAAAGATTTGCTGCTTGCTTAGGAAAGAAAAGAAAAAGGATAAAAACTCCTTGCATCATCATCAAGCAGCAGAGCTTGTGTCCATTCTACCAGCCAAGAGAATAATTGGCATTTTTCAGGAGAAGATATTACCAGCAGCCTGTGGAAAACCTTGGGCTGAGTGGGAGTTCTTTTTGTCTGTGCAGAATTGTCTCAGAGGGGCTAACAAAGCCATGCTGGTTTCTTTTGGTGTGTCCTGCATGAATGAAATTGTGATTTCTGTGGAGAGTTGAGCTGGATCAGCCCAAGATCCACTGGATGTAGCTTTGTGTGTCCCATCATGGTCAGTACAGGACAATTAATGCACCCATCCAGCTTGTAAAGCTCTTCTGTGATTAAGCACCAGAGGAGTTTTCTTTTTGACCCTTTCAGGCCATCAGCTTAATTCCCAGAAGCTTCAGATTTAATTACCCAAATCATTACCACAGTATGCATAGCTGCAGATTTTATTAATGACCATAAAATTACTGAATCCTCTTTAAAATGAGTGTGAAGCCAGAAGTTCCCTTCACACCTCAGCTCTGCTACAGGTGAGTGAATAGCACAGGTTGGTGCAGCACCTTTGCAAGTGGTACCTATCTGCACCTGATTTCCTCCAGATTTACCACTAGTAATATCTGCAGCTCTGCCACCAAATCCAGGTGTTCTCTGCAATGGCAGCTGAGCTGATGTTTTACAATTCTCAGAGCCTGTTCTTACACCTTTAGCAGCAGCCTGACCTTTACACCTGTTTCAGATTCCTTCCATTCACTCTGTTGCCTTTGTGCCTATCCCTAAAATGTCCTTTAATCCATTTCAATTCCTTCTCCCTGCACAATACTTTATGACTTTGTAAATCAGCCTGAGTGGTACAAAATCAAATGCTTTCCTGAGATCCTGATAACTTATGTCCACTGTTTCACTCTTGTCTAACCTAACGATTGGGTCGTATAATAAAAAGGATTTCAGCAGATTTGTCAGGCATGACCTTCCTTTTATGAATCTGTACTGAATGTCCTCTACTAAATTATGCATTTCCAAATGTTCTGCAATTTTGGCTTTTATCAACACTTCCAATACATACCCACAGCTGAAGCTGGATTTCCTGTTCGAAGATTCAGCAGAACTCTGTCACAGCCCAATGAAATTCATCAGTTTTTCAGGAGCCTCCATCCCACAACTTCAGCTTCTTGTCCTTGTCTTACTGAATGGTTCTTTTTGAGAGAGAGGAGCTTTAGATTGGATATTAGGGAGAAATTCTTGGCTGTGAGGGTGGGGAGGCCCTGGCACAGGGTGCCCAGAGCAGCTGTGGCTGCCCCTGGATCCCTGGCAGTGCCCAAGGCCAGGCTGGATGGGCTTGGATCAACCTGGGATAGTGGAAGATATCAGGGTTGGAGTGAGGTGAGCTTTAAATCACCTTTCTACTCCAAACTATTCTGTGATTCTATAATCCTTGACACTGGAATCAGCATTTTGGTTTCTAGAGCTCTGACAGTCCTGTGTGCTCAGGAAATGCACAGGATTGGTGTCACACATGGAATGAGCTGCTGAGTCTCAGCCCACTCACAGGTGATGGGGTTTAGGCCAATAGCTCAGACTAAATTTGGTCCTGAGCTTCCTAAATAATTTCACTTGAGGCTGGAGGTCAGTTCACCTCTCTGTGCATCCATTTATTTTCCTTGCCTATTTCCTAAAGAGTATTTTCCATTGCAGACCTGTGCTTTTGGCTGAAAATACATGTGTGAGGGGGGCAGGGAAACTCCAAATCCTCTGACTATTCTTGCTTAAAGCCCTTATGTTTGTGCTTATACCTCCTTTGAATGTATACCTTGTCACTTGGGCTATGCTTCCAAATCTGGATTTCTCTTGGAGGGATGTTCTGACCCACCTACTTTGCACTGCTGATATATTTAGCAAAGTTGTGCCGTAATAGTTCCTCTGGTGCTGTCCCAAAGCTCTCACCTGCTCTGCTGCCTCCCTCCTTCCCAGGACAAGGGAATGGCTTTAAACTAAGAGTAGGTTTAGGTTCTGTGTTGGAGAGAAATTCTTCCTTGTGAGGATGCTGAGGTCCTGGCACAGGGTGCCCAGAGAAGCTGTGGCTGCCCCTGGATCCCAGGCAGTGTCCAAGGCCAGGCTGGATGGGTTTGGAGCAGCCTGGGATGGTGGAAGGTGTCCCTGTGACAGGGGGATGGAATGGGATGAGTTTTAAGGTCCCTCCCAACCCAAACCATCCTGGCAGCCCATGATTCCTTTTCTCCAAGCCTGGCTCATGCAAAGCAAAGGTGCTGCTCAGTCTGGTTATTTTAAGAGTGGCACAGGAGGGTCCCAGATGGATTTACAACTCCCTGACAGGAGGGTGCAGCCAGGTGGGATCACCCTCTTTTCCCAGGTAATAGGAAATTGCCTCAAGCTGTGCCAGGGGAGGTTTAGATTGGATATCAGGAACAATTTCTTAAACAAAAGAGTGCTCAGGCATTGGAAGGGACTGCCAGAGAGGTCTGGAATCCCCATCCCTGGAGGTGTCCAAGGAATGCCTGGATGTGGCACTCAGAGCTGTGGGCTGGTGACAAGGTGGGGATCAGTGATCTTGGAGGTCTTTTCCAACCTCAGTGATTCTGGGATCCCAATGCTGGAGCAGAATATCTGGGGATGGAGTATTTAAGGTCACAGGGAGTGGTCTATTCTTTAGCCTGGACCCACAGCCACCACTAGAACCCTGCTTGGGTCTTTGCCTGCTCTGTATCTGCTGCTTATTGAAGGAGAAAATTGGAGTTATGGAGATACTTAACTTAAAATTACAGAAGATGCTCATTGTAATAGATTGGCTTTTCTTTAAAAAGCCAGGTTCTGCCTCCCTCCTCCAGTCTTCCTGTTAGATGTCATCCAAGATGGATTCCAAGTACAAAAAAAAAAAGAAAAAGAAATAAAGCAAGTGAACCTGCAGCAAGTGAATCATTCCTACTAAATTTAAACCACTTATTATGAGGAGGGAAAAAAAAAAGAGAGAACTCGGATTACAGGTTTAGCAAGCGTGAGCACATACTTCAGCATGTATTGCTGGATTTGCAATTGCCAAACTACTGATTTCTTGGAACTCTGCTATTAGCATTGTTAAGCAGTGTTCCAGACAGTCACTCCTATAAATCCTGTTAATATGTTAAGCAGGAGAAGGCCTTTGAAAGAATAATATTTAGCTGGTGAGTGATCTCCATTTGGGTGTGTGGTCTGGGCTGAGGCAGGGGAAGTGGCTGTGCTTGCTCCTGGAATGTTTTGCTGGAACATGCAGTTGATGTTTGCTAGAATGTTGCTGCCATTTCTAGTAGGTGTTTGGGAATATTTTATTTAATTTTTGGGAGAAAAATGTTGAATGGGGGGTATGAAGGAGCCAGCTAGAAAGCTGGAGAGGGACTTTGGACAAGAGCTTGAGGGACAGGACACAGGGAATGGCTTCCCACTGCCAGAGGGCAGGGATGGATGGGATATTGAGAAGGAATTCTTGGCTGTGAGGGTGGTGAGGCCCTGGGATGGAATTCCCAGAGAAGCTGTGGCTCCCCTGGATCCCTGGGAGTGTCCGAGGCCAGGCTGGGATAAAGGAAATTGTCCCTGCCCACAAGAGAGTGGCACTGGATGAGCTCTAAGTTCCCTTCCAGAACAAACCATCCTGTCATTCCATGGTCTCCAGCTCTTGATTTTGGAATTAGTGCTCTGTTTCACATAGCTTTGGGAGTGCTGTGTGCTCAGACCAGGGTAGCAGCAGCTCCCAGCTGCAGTTCAGCAGGGTGGTGTCATTATGGGATGAGGGTCTGAGCTCAGCCCAGTCACAGATCAGTGAGTCCCAGCCCCATGTCTGTTCTGCACGAGTCACTGGGTGGAAACAAGATGAAGTCTGTGCTATAAAGTCACCAGAGTCCATCTTTTCCCTTGGACCAGAAGCTCATCCTCTGTCTGCCTGCTGTGCAGGGGTGGGAGAGCCCCTCAGGCTTTCTGTGAAAAAGGAAACTTTGATCGGCCTCTTTGCTTGCCATGGATAATTCCTTTAGAGGGGAAGCTGATCAAAGTCCAGGTCAGCCAGGAGGAAGAAGAGGGGAAGCAGAAAAGCACAGTGGAGCCACAGATCGATATTTTCAGCACAACAGGTTGGCAGGGGCACAGGGGGGAGCAGGGCAAGGGGACAGGTTTGATCTGTGCTGCTGCAGGGGGACACGTCTGCCACATCCAGCCCTGCTCCAGCATCCCTGGCACACTCAGGGGATCCTCAGAGAGCTCCTCATGTTCTGAAGTGAACAACAGATGGGTGCCCTGTGACCTCCAGCAGCTGTGAGCAGAGGGCAGACCCTGCTGGCACTGCCCTGCTCTCAGCCTCCTTTTATGAAGACTTTTTTTAGAGGTGAAAAAGACATGCATTCTTATTTTATTACAAGTAACTGAGAGCTCACAGCATTTTTCAGAACACCATTTGATATTTTGTAAAGTTCCTACCAAGTTTATTGTTTGTGCATCATTTTATTACATTCATTTTTGGGAAAAAGAAATGATGATCTTAAATCCAAAACCTGTTTTAAAACAGATAATACTTAAATTTTATGCAGTGAATTTGCTCTTGTCAAGTGATACCACTTTCCTTCTAATACTTTTTCTTGTGCAACACAGCAGTGTAAAAATAAAGGATTGTGAGGCATGACTTATTTATCTTGCAGATGCAATTCTGGTTTTTTGTTTTTTTTCTTGGGGGCGGGGGTCAGTATCTGTGTGTAGGTTCTTGAACTCAGTTCACCTGAATGTGCCTCTTGTATTGGGCATCTTCATTGGATGGTGTAGTTGTAGTTCTCTGTGCCTGCCAAGGGTTTTACATCCATGCAAATGCAAATTCCAAGCCTGATGGACCATTCCATGAAAAAAGGCAGCTCTTGGAAGTGTTCCCTGATTTGGCACTGGAAAAGTTAAAATCAAGTCAAATGAAAAGGAAATCAGGTTTGATTCAATCAACACATTTCAAAGCCCTTGTCTTGCAATGAATCTCCCTCTCTCAAGGACCCAGTGCCAAGTGCAGCTTCTGGAATTCCACTAAACAGAGTTTGGGGCATCTACTGAGGTGTTCCTGGAGAGTCATGGGTGAAGGAAAGTCCTTTCCTGAGCTGGGTGAGTTTCCTGGGTATTCATCCTGAGTTGGATGAACACTGATTTCTTGGAGCTGTTGTATCTTCTGCAGTGTCCCTTGTTGACCCTACACTTTCCCAACCACAACTTTCACAGAATGTGAATTCCCCTTGCTGGTGGGCTCCTGAATCCCCTTTGGGGCAAGCAGTGGATTCATGGCATGCAGATGTGCTGGCAATAGAGAACCTCATTTCACTAGGCATGTCCAGGGCTCCTGTGTCCCTGTGTCCCTCACAGAAAACTCTCAAGGTCATTTGTGTTAATTGGTTCTTGAAGGAGCCTCTCATTTATTGTATGTTTGGCCCAGGCTTGGATCAAGGACTTGGCAGATGTCACCACTTTTGTCACCAGGCCCTGCTGGTGTCATGTAGGGGCTTTAAATCTCAGTTCCACTCCAGGTCTTGCCTTTTGTAGCTCTGCAGGAGTCAGGTGGCTCCTAATTCACTTTTTCTCCCCCATTTCAGTGCTCAGACTGATCTGAGGTGTCTGAGAACCTGTTTGGTCCCTGAGGAAATGCAGTTGTAGCAGTCACTGGCTGTCCCTACCAGTCAGGAGTTTGTGCCTTGCTGCCATTCTTTGCTGGTGACATTCTCATGTCACCATTTATTCAATTTTAGCTGGAAAAGCCAACTCAAGTCTGGGCTTTGATTCCAGGCAGATTTTTAGCCATGATGGGAGGGGTCAACATGCAGCAGTCCAGGAGATACCTGAGTGTAGGTGGATGGGATGCTAAGGCTGGAAGCTCATGTGTAAGCAATAACCACAGTACAGCCTGGCTGCTCTGCTCAGAGGGGTCTGCAGAGGTGCCTTGGTGGCAGCATTTTGGTTCCAGCTGCCATTAAGGACAAAGCAATACTAAATTACATCCTTTTACTGGGATTGCATTGCCTTGGATGCATCTCTGGGACTTCTGGAGTAGCTCAGGGTCCTTTCCAGTGAAATACAGATGGTCATTTCTGCCTTTCTGGAAGCCTTAGAGTTTGGAAAACTTCATGATTTTGTGATTAACTTTTTTCTGTGGTGGGATTCATTGCCAGTCTGCCTCAGAATGGAGCCTGGCCTCTGCCTCCTGCTCTAGGAAATTCCAGTAAATCTGGGCAAGGAGGTTTCTTCTGCATGGGGTTGAGGAGGGAAAAGGAGGGATAAGCAGTTTTGACTGTGATCTGTGGCTAATTGTCCTGTGCAAATGTGCTGCAGAGCATATTGTAGGAAAAAACCTTTATTTGGTTTTTTTGCATTTACCTGTGATAAATGATAAGCTGTGGCTGTATCATAAGATTGAGGTGTTTGTTTTCTAAAGGGGAGAGGCTTCTGCTGATGTTCAGAGAAAAAACAAGATCCCATAAAAACCTTGTAAACTTGTTACCTTGACAAGGAGCTGCTGCATTCCCTCAAACAATCCCAAAATATGGCCTGCTCCAGGGTTGTACTGTGAAAGGTTTGGTAAACAGCACAGTCACAGTAAGAATGAGAACAGCAATGACTGCAGGTGACTGCTGAGCATTTTTTCCAAGGATTTTTGTGCTCATAAAAGTAATCCTTTGCTGCTTTCCACTCACTGGCTGCTCAGAGAAAATGAAGTCTTAAATTTTGAAGATACTCAGGGCATGGTCCTGAACAGCTGCCTTTGGTGGCCCTGCTTGAGCAGAAATCTTGGATAAAAGGATTTCCACGTGGGGTGTGCTCAGGAGGTGACAGTGCCTGGGGAGGTTCCTGGCCTTGCATCCCAGGGCACAAATAAAACACATCCTCGAGTCATATGGCAGAGATTTTTGTAATTTTTTATTTTTTTCCCCTAATATGCCTATTTTGGGAAAATGGGCTAGAGAGTCCTAGATTAGCTCCAGTATTTTGGACACTAGTCCTACTTTTTTGTGTGTGTACCCAGATGAATTTGAGTGTTGATACAAATGCAGTACCTGGACTTTTGAAAGAACTGGGTAAATAAAAGCCTGTCTGAACATCTCCCAGGAATAAAGGACTTGGAGCTGCCAGAGGAAGGCTACTGTCTGGAATGTGAAGCCAAGCACATTGCAAGTAGAAATCAAGTACAGATTTGTAGTGGAGAGGGTGATTAATCACCAGAATGAACCAGAGTGGATGGATCCTTGCTTTCTTGCTGGTTTTGAGGTGAAATGTCTTGGGACAGAAGTTAAACCAGGGAACAGGTTTATTTCACACTGGTCTCAGTGTTGAGAAGCCAGTTGAATCCAAAATCATTTAGGTTGGGAAAGACCTCCAAAATCATCCATTTGCCAGATGCTTGTCACCCAGACTAGAGCATGCAGTGACACATCCAGTTGTGCCTTGGGCAGCTCCAGGGATGGGGACTCCACCACCTCCCTGGACCCATTCCCATGTTTAACAGCCCTTTCCATGAAGAATTCCTCCTGATGTCCAGCCTGAACCTCCCCAGCATGTTCATGGACATGTGTGCACACATGTGCACAGGGTCCACCCAGAAAACCTGACAGTTCCTACAGACCTTAAGCTGTATATTGAGTAAAATACCTGAATTTTAACATTTTTGCTGTTTCTAGGAGATACTGGTTTGTAATTTTGCATGGAGTTGTGGATCTGCCTTTACTGTGAGTTCAGCAGTGCTAGGACTTTGTTCTTGGGGCTGAATTTCTGGACCTTGGTGGTTCTGTGTTTCAGGAGTGGTGTGACAATTGTAGTGCTGGGGCCTCTGCTGTGTTCTGACACTGATACTGCCCTGGGTGGCTCTAAGCCAAGAATTCAGCCCCTCTGTTCATGTTTTACTTCTGTAAAAATGATGATGTTTGTCTTCCCCAAGGACAAAAGCTTTTAGTTTGTTATTTGTAAAGCCCATTTGAAGATCTCACCAAGGAAGGTATTAGTGAACTACAAAGTGGCTTTTTTTATTTTTATACTATGTGAGTCACTCAGAAATTAAAAGAGAAAATGTGTTTCTCTTCCAAATAAGTGATATCAGCCTCATCTTTACCAAGTGACTTTCTCCTTGCTTCTGCAGGGTGTTATGAGCTCTACTTCAAAACATTTAATTGCACACAGTGAGAAATGAAGAAAACTGAAGGGGATCCCAAGAATGTATTAAAAATCAGAACTAAAATGAGAATGATTTCATGTCAAGTGAGACAAATGCAGAGTTGATACTCCAGTGCTTCACACTTCCACTTGTCCTTGGCACTGAGAAAATGAGATTTTTAATATCTGAAAAACAGATTGCCATGAAGACTCATCCATTGTAAATTTAAGCTGCCTTTGTAGCAACTTAAGCTGGGGACAAGATTGTTCATTACATCTGATTCTACAACTGCAGCCATGATTTCCATATTAATAGTGGCTCTTTTTTTTTTTATTGTCTCTACCAGAAATAGGAAGGGGAGCTGGTTGTGTTTTCCCTGGGTGAGCAGATAATTTATTTAATGAATAATACGAAAAGGGCAAAGGTTTGTGAGTTCTTACTGCCATATCACCACAAAGAGTGGTGGCACCTGCCTTGGCTGCTGTGCTCAGACTGCCTTGGTGCTTTGCTTTGTGCTAAAAGCAGAGATATTGAGTCATGATTCAGTCAGGATTTTTGGGGTGCAATTTATGTTGGTCAGGATTGAATTGTTTTGACTCAGATTTAGGTGAAGGGTTTGCTTGTTCCCTGCCTGATGTGCCCTTAAGTGACAAAAGCATTGAAGCAACTTTCTGACATGTGGCTGGGGGTGGGGAAGGTATTTCTGTGCCACTGAACTTTAGACCAACGTGGAGTCAAAGCCTGTTTGTGCCTTTTCAATAGCAGGGCTGGCAGCAGGGGCAGCCTCAGCTTCCTCTCCTTTCTCTGGAGCTGGGTTTCCTTTCACCATCCTGCTCCACGGCAGACCTGAGCATTCCCTGTCCTTCCTGACTTAGATTGTGGTTTCATTCTGAGTGCAATAAACCTGCCTGACACTCTAACTTAGCAAAACCAGAGAATTATCCCTGTTTTCTGATGGATTTGCTGCTGTTTATTTCTGCTGTAATCCTGTCGTCCTCTGTCTGCACTCACAGATCTGGAGTCTCTTGGAAAAGCTCATATTTCTCCTCTAATCACATCCCAAATTTGGTCTAGATCCTAATGGCTCTTCTCTTAAAACATCTGAGCTCCATCCCAGTTTTTTCCTCTTTCATTGCTATCACTAATATCATCCTCCTGCTTTTGTCATCTCCAAACCTGAGTTACAGCAGCCTTTTCTTTGCTTCTCTTATCTCATCTCCTTGTGTTCTACTTTTAATCCTGCATTTCATGATGATGGAAGGTGATTTTTTTTCTTGCCTTTCTGGGTTGTCTTCTTTTCTACATCCACACTCCTCACCCTGGAAGCAGATCTTTCTCTGAGGAATCCAGTTCTTTATCATTAGCCCCTCTGACCTTCAGAAAGTTTGTATATATTTAAGTCTAATTTGTTCCCCTTTGGAAAACAAAACAACTCACTGTATTAAAATTTGGCAAGAAGTCAGCAGCATGATCTCATATTTTTTGTGACTGCCTCAGGGAATATGTTTAAAATGCAGTTAAAGATTTGACAGAGGAGGGGTTTGGTGCAGGAGTCTCTCTAAAAGGTTTGGGGTGGCTGTCAGGGTGTTTGGCTCTTCCATCCATCACTGCTTTGGTGTCACAAATTCCCAGCTCACAGAACGTGCCCTGTGAGGCTCTGCTGGGACCATTTGTCTTGGTGACCTCTTTTCCTGGAGAGAAAGAGGCAGCTCAGGACCTCAGTGTGGGCCAAGTGAGATGTTCTGGAAGAGCAGCAGCCAACTCTCAGCACCTCCCCTCCCTGGAAACACCCAGAGCTTTCCCTGCCACAGCTGGGTGGGAAAAAGCTCCTATGGACAGGCTTAAAGTGGCCAAAGCTGATTGCTGCCACTTCTGGGAAAGCTCATTCAGCCCAGCCTTTGGAAGCTCATGAGGTTTTTCATGGAGGAAAAAAGGAAAAACCCACATGGAGATATGATGTCATCATCCCTTGGAGGGGTTTAAGAGCAGTGTGTGTGTGGCACTTGGGGACATGGCCAGTGGTGGCCTTGGCAAGGCTGGGGTAACAATTTGACTCAGTGGTCTTGATGGAGGTGATTTTCCTCCTTTGTGAGACCTCACATGGAATTCTGTGTCCAGCCCTGGGGTCCTCAGCACAGGGAAGCTGTGGAGGTGTTGGAGTGAAACCAGAGGAGGCCATGGAGCTGCTCCAGGGACTGGAGCCAGGCTGGGAGAGCTGGGAAGGTTCAGCCTGGAAAAGGCTCCAGGGAGAGCTCAGAGCCTCTTGCAGAGCCTGAAGGGGCTCCAGGAGAGCTGGAGAGGGACTGGGGACAAGGGATGGAGGGACAGGACACAGGGAATGGCTCCCACTGCCAGAGGATAGGATGGGTGGGATATTGGGAAGGAATTGTTCCCTGGCAGAGTTCTGAGACTCTGTGAGACACTGGCACAGGGTGCCCAGAGAAGCTGTGGCTGCCCCTGGATCCCTGGAAGTGTCCAAGCCCAGGTTGGATGGGTTTGGAGCACCCTGAGATAGTGAAAGGGGGTGGGACAGGATGAAATTTAAGGTTTCTTCCACCCCAAATCATTCTGGGGCTCTGTGATCCTTCCCAGCCTAACCAGCTCTGTGCCTCTGCATCCCCATGTGCTCAGTGGGCTCTGTCTGGGATAGGTGCAGTCCTTCCCAGCATCTTCAGCAGGTGTTGAGGGAGGAAGAGTCATTCTCTAATACCTGGAGCACTTGTAACCACTGGGAAGAGCCAAGATGTGACCATCCATGACTGCTCTCCATGGATTAGCAATCCAGGATTGCTGATGTTGCTGAGGAAATCATCCCTGTGCTATTGTATCCACTCTTTTTCCATCCCAGCTCTGCCTGGATATAAGATCCTGCTTTTCTCTGTCCTCTTGGTTAATAGTTTGACTTTTGGAGCACTTTCAGTGTTAGTTTGTGGAGAAAGACATCAGCAGTGATAGCTGAGGAAAATTCTATTAGGTCATTCCTCCTCAGAGCACAGTACCTGTCTCCTGAGCTCTTTGAGGATGTTGGCCAAATAATCCTTTTAATAGCTTTTGTGAGTTAAAAGGGTAGGTAACTGTCATAAGGCTAAATGATTGCATAGATTAATTTACTTGTGGCTGAAAGAAATCAATTGTAATTTAAATTTTTGTCTCTGGACTGATTACAACGCCAGACATCAACTTTCTCAGTAAGAATCTGCTGTGTGCACTGAAGTCTGTGTGTCTGGATTAGTGACAGATTATCCAGAGTGATGTGATTGGATCTCTTTGCCTTTCCCAGACATCTCTGATGTTCTTGGATCTTTTCCTTGTGTCTTACAGAATGGTGAATAACACTGAAGACCCTCAAGAGGCTTTGTAGCGTCCCATCCTCATGTAAAGTATGCTCAGAACTTTTCCAGTAGTGTAAGTACAAGCTGAAGAAACTCACAACAATTAAGAGGAATTTTGTGGTGTTCTTCCATTAAATTGTCTAAAAAGAGCAGAGAAATGGTTACAATGATTATGAGCAGGTGGCTGAGTTGGAGAATTTCACTGGTTTAGAGGAAGATTTAAACCAGGAAGACATTTAAGCCAGGAATAGGAAAATAACTGGATATTTAAATCAGGGAGTAGTAACAGTGAATTCCTCACTTGGTCTGGCTCATGTATTGTTTGTGCTTCTACATTTCTGTCACTGAAACAGAAGGAAAATGATGCTGTTGTTAGAAAATCAGTCTTGATCAGAGAAAAATCAGTGTTAGAGATCTCCAGACAGCAGCTGAACAAATGAGAGGGATAAAGAGTTGTACAGCACTCTAGATTTGCTGAAAGGGATGAGCCATCTTTAATTTAGTGGTCTCTGGCAGAAACAGAGGACCTGGGGCACCTCACCTAACCCTGCTGCTGGATGGGTTGGTCCAAGCAGCTCCGGTGTCTTGAACCCCACTGCCAGCTGAGCTTGTCCAAATCTCATTGTGCAATTTGAAATCAGTTTGTTCCTTTTAATTACTTCTGTCATATATCTTCAGCTTAATTGGTTTCCATGCTGTTCCTTCAATAAATAAGGAGATGAATTCAGATTTTGAATTCAGGCTGAAAGGAAGAGCTTGACCTGCACTGTGCTGTCACTCATCTCCCACTGGCCAGTCCTGTGTTGCTGTTTGCAATATCCCTGTTACAGGCACAACAAGGCTTGTCCTGCAGTCAGATTCCTGAGATACTTGGACCTCTTGACTTCACATTGTTCCTTCTGTCAGACTGAGCTGGAAAGAGAGACCTTTTCTGCAGGATAGGTAGCAGGGAGCTGTGCTGCTGTGAGTGCATCACCTTTTCCCAGATGGATTATTTCAAGGATCTATCCTTGGACAGTGACAGTGCAATCACAGCCTTCTGTAGGAGGAGTCACAACAAAAAATAATGACTGACAGGGATTTAGTGCTGGAAACCAAACTCCAATGGATTTCAAAAAGCATTAATTAGTGATTTCCTATTGCTAGTGGCTTAGTGTTCTGTTCAAAGTGGTGGTTTTGCTGCCAGTCCCTTGAGCCACCTCTCCTTTTTCCTTTTAGCTGAAAGTGTGTTGAATTTCATTATTAAAATCACCATTTGAAATTGTAAAGATCTGGTTCACAGCAGGAGAGAAGTCTGGAGGTAAGGCCACATCACCCTGGGCATCTTTGTTATCCCAGTATTCTGAGTTTGCTGGGTGACCTCAGAGCTCCTCTGTGCTTTGACTGAGCACAAGGACATCTCACAGCTTTGTGTCAGGCTTTTGCCAGAAATTTCCAGGCTGGGAATTGCATAGTTTGAATTTCCTGTGTTTTACCTTGATTTCAGTCATGTTCTGTGCAGTTTTCTGGAGCAGTAGGAGCTTCCTGGATTTATTCCAGTGTATGTGCAGTTAATATGGCCATGGAAGGTGCTGTAGAAGTAGAGGAAAAACTGGGAGGAACCTATTTGGGGGGGATTAGAGACCATTAAATTAGAGGAAATGGGCCAAGATGACCCATTTAGATAGAAAGTTTCCACATTAAACCACAGATATCTTTAAAAAAGGGTAAATGGGGTTGTGCAGGGGAAAGAAGAAAATGGAGCCTTAAATTTTTTTTTAAAGTTTGAATTTAAATAGTGATTAAGATTAAGATTGAAGAGTTGTAAAACTGCCATGGTGAGAGAGTAGTTGGGTTACTCCTAAGAGTAGGAGACACCTGGGTGCAGTTACCATTTCCCTGCCTCATTTTTATTTTACCCTTAGTAGGATGAGAGTCAATGCTGGAGAGGAGTTTGGGGCATGATGTGAACACAGAATTCTTGATCTTGTCCTCACAGGAATTAAGAATTTATCTAAAAGTCCTGTAACCAACACAGCTTTATCTCTATGGGCTCCCCATAAATATGGGAGTAATTACTTGAGCTTTGTAGCCCATATTGATTAATTAATAGGTGTTAATAGTGAGCTGTGACCATCAGTATGTTTTACATCCCTCAAAGTATGATTTCTGATAGAAGCAGACAGTTTCACTGTCATCACTTCAAATTTACCTGAATTACCAGGCCAGTGCTCATGAATTTAACTGCCAGCAATGGCAGGGCTGTCTGGGGAGTGAGTAAAAGAAAATCAGGGTGAATAATGCAGATGGAGAAGGACTGGATTGGAGCTTTGTCATCATTTAAGAAAAACAGCAGGAGGAAAAGAACAAGAGTGTGAACTCCAGATTGAAGAGCACTGGACTTCCAGTGGGTTAGAAAATCACCACAGGCTGAGCTGTACCTGTCCAGTGTCCTTGAAATGTGACACAAAACAGATTAATGAAACTCAGGTAACAGAAAACTCAGCTGATTTTCTCCTTTTGTCTTTGGTGACAAGGTATTGTGTAAATAGTGGGTGACTCTGGGAGCATTCATTTGGCTTCTTTAGCTTTAACTGGAACAATGTCCTGCCTGAGTCTTGGTTTTACTTTGAGATAAACCAAATGAATTAGTTCATGATTTCACAGCAAAAATAAAGGAAAAAATCTTGTTGAATGGTAAAGTTTTTTTCCTCAAAAGGGTTTGGCACAGCTGCCCAGGGAAGTGGTGGATTCCCATCCCTGGGGGGATTTAGAAGCTGTGTGGATGTGACACTTGGGGACATGGGTTAGTGGTGGCCTTGGCACTGTGGAATGTAGACTGGGTCCTGTCTGTCATGCAGGAAACTTCTCTGCTTTGGGTCTGGGTTACACAAAGAAATGTTTGTTGCTTTAAGAGCATTAATTAGGGTATTCATTTCTTTCTGAAATGCTTTTAACTAAAATAAAACTCCAGTGTGGAAGCAGCAGTGGCCAGAAGCCCATGGTTTTTGCTATTATGATTTATTTTCTTCAAGGAGACACTGTTATCTATTCCTGAGTTCTCCAAGTGTAATCTCTGTCTTCACTAAGGCTGTGCCAATAATTCTGCACTTGCAAACTATTTTTCTAGTGGAAAATAATTGGCTTTGTAGTTAAGCACAAAACAGTGGTAGGTGAGGGTCAGCTGTTTGCTGGGTTTGGATTTTAGTTTTCTGAAGTAATTTCTTTTAAGGAAGTGTTTTAGTTGATAGTGCTGATGATAGAACCTGAAGGAGAATGAAGGTGCCTGAAAAACTTCAGAATGTCTCCTTTTCTGCATGTGTGGAAGAGGTGGTGGAAATCCTGGTGATGGCTTTGCTTGAAAGTTGTCCCACATCTTGTCATGTGTGATGCTATAGATGGACCCTTATGTGTGGTGAGAAAATGCTCAAAGTTTGACCAGGCTCTTGTTCTGTCTTCTTGTAAAATTCCTGTGTGACTTTGAACAAGTTGTTTGGATTTACCCAAAGTCCAGCCCCTCTCTGAGAGCTCTTGGTCACAAAAATTTGTGTAGTGTTGCTTCCCTGCCTCACAGGGATCTTGTCATTGGAGTATTTAAGTACCCCAGGTGGCAGAATTAATGGACAAGAGTTCTGATATTCTGCATTTTAATAAAGGATTGCTCAAATTTTGGAATTAAATGGAGGATGCAGAAGACAGCACTGCAATCTTGACAGCTGAAAATTCTGAATTATCATAGAATCCCAGAATGGTTTGTGTTGGAATCCCAGAATGGTTTGGGTTGGAAAGGACTTCAAAGCTCATCCCATCCCACCCCCTGCCATGGGCAGGGACAGTTTCCACCATCCCAGGTTGCTCCAAGCCCTGTCCAGCCTGGCCTTGGACACTTCCAGGGATGGGTCATTCTGGTATTTAGGGCAGGCCCAAGTCTCAGTTTTACTGATTTATTTTTAAATTACTGTTTTTTCACATGGTTTACACTATTTCAGTGTGTTCATGAGATTTACTGTAACTAAAGTACACAAGTCCTGCTTTGAGAGCTGTTGCAGAGCTTATATATCCAAAGTTTAGTCTTTGGCTCCCAAATCCAGGAGCTCCTCCTTGCTCTTGGCACAGATTTGAGTTTTTGGGCCCTGGTTCAGCACTCAGTTTTTCTCTGTTTGTTAGTCCTGCTGATCCCTCGTTCTGCCCTTGAATCCAGGCTCAGAGTTTGAATTCCTGCCTTGTTGCTGTAGAATTGCAACAATAGCAGGAAACCCAGATTTTGGAAGTAGGGAAGGTTAGGGTTAGACAGATAAGATGTCACTGTGAATCAGTGTGTGTGCCTTGAGTAGAATTCAGAAGTGTCTGGCTGCCAGCCCTGTGCTTAGTCAGAGGTCAGTCCCTTTTGTAAGACTTGGATTATGACAATAATTGCCATTTATATTATATTTTTGCCTTGTAAGATCAATCTCGAGTTCTCTCTCTCCTTCCCAGAGATGTAAAGCAGAATAAGTTACTCACCCAAGTGGCCAAACCACTGGGTTTGCTCACTGCCAGCATCCATTAAAATGATTTTATCAGCAGAGAATTTCAGAGAGTAAGTGTAAAGCAGTGAGCTGGGGTCTGGGGCTCTTTAACCAGCTGAGGAACTCGAAGCCTGCTGAAGAAAGGATGTGTTGATATTCTGCTCTCTGCTCTCCTCCTCTCATTTGTGCAGCAGTGAGTGTTTGATTACACCAGATTTATTTTCAGAACTTTCAGGCTGCTCTTATTAATTGTCCCCATTTTGATGGCAGGAGTGTGGCAGAGCTCTGCATTCTGTTTTGCATCCCTAAACAGAGCTGCTGATGCTGGGGCTCCATGCCTCAGCTCAGAGCCTCCTTCCCCTGCCATGAGAGCAGTCATTACAGGAATTACGTTTTGTTTGTGAATCAGGATGAATGGGAGTAGGGGCCTTTTTTTTTTTTTGCAATTGCAGGAGATAATTATGCAAACTTATGGATGAGGATGGCTCTGTGTTCGTTGACATGATGAGCACTTCAGGCCTGAGGTTTTTTCTCTCTTTCTCTCTTAAAACTGGTACAACTCCTCTGAAAATCCTGGAGTTGCAAGTGATGAGCATAAGTGATGAGTCAGATCCTTAATCCCCTGTTATGCCCCAGAATTCACAGCATCAGCTCTTGGTTTTGAAGGCAGCTTTGCTTAATATGGTGCAAAGTTTTAGGTGGTTCTGAAATATTTATATTGCTGTGAATCATCGATCACACAATGGTTTGGCTTGAAAGGAACCTTAAAGATCATCTCATTCCAGTGGCAGAGATGCTGTCCCAGGTTGCTCCAAGCCTGGCCTTGGACCCTTCCAGGGATGGGGCAGCCACAGCTTCTGTGAGAAACCAGTGCCACGACCTCACCACCCTCTGAATGGAAGGAGATTGATTTGTTCAGCAAGAACAGAAAAGGCCAAAGCTTGAATTTCAGAAGACTGGATACTGGTATGCCCTAAATGCCCCAGTTCTCTTCCAGCAGAGCCTTAGAGCTGCCCTGGAAGGGTCACAGTCTTTGTCTCTGGGCTTTGATGATCCTTGTGTGTCCCTTCCAATTCAGAATATTCTGGGATTCTGGGACTTTTTTGGTGATACATATCAGGGCTGGTTTTGGAACAGCTGTAGCTCAATGAAATCCCCTCTTTTGAGCATCTTGTAGGAGCCAGCTGCATCCTTTGGGGTGGGGTGAAGGGTTGGATGGGGCCCTGATCAACCTCATCTCTCAGTGCCATCCCTGCTCAGATCTCATAAATATGATAAATATGCCAAACCCACAGTGTTGTACCGACCTCTAGGGAGAAACTGGGGATTTGTCTTTGCTGCACATGTACTGAGAGTAAAAGAAAATCTCAGAACATGGCAGAACAGCCACCTAAGTTTGATCAGAATGTAGTTCCTCCAGTTGGAATTGCCAACATTTTCCTCCCTCTATTTATTTTGACACAAAAGATTCATTTGCAAAGGATCCTTTTTAGTCAAAGGACTTAATACTACTGTTATTTTAGTAATCTTTGTATTCTTCTTGATCTTGAATATAAGTCTCATTTTGGTCAGAGAGGCCATGAATTTAACTTATTTTCTTAATTCCAGTGATGAGTCTCAAAAAAATACAAACCTGAAAAAAAACCCCAACCCCCCAAAAAATTTGCCATCCTTAATGCCCATTGTTAATACCAGGAGGAAATTTATGTCTAGAGCTATTAAGGCTCCAGTTCTCACCAGTAGTGGATGCTCACACACACAGGAAAAATATGGCAGGTTAAGGAGTTCAGCTTTTAACTGTGATGGTGGTTAAATCTCTGGTTTAATTAACAAGTTGCAGAACGTGATTTTTTAGCTGTGTGCTTTGTAAGAACCAGTTTCAGCTAGAAAACCACAATTTGCATCATGATTTTGCTCTTCCATTTAAATGGTGAGATGGCATTGAGTGACACCAAGGAGGGGCCTGTGATGCTGTGAAGAGTGCTGGTGTGTAATAAATGAGTGACAAACCCTGGATGTCCCTGTGAGCAGGACAGTCCTGCCCTGTGCTGTGTGTCAGAGAAGGGTAGATGTTGGCATCTCTCCCCATCCTGCTCTCCTCAGTTGATGGGACTTGATCAGAATCATTCTTAAACCAATTACCAGACTTAGGATCCTGTTCTGAACACTTTGGCTCTTGCCCACATCCATATTATGCAGATTATATCAAATATAGGTCTTACAGCAAAAAGCACAACTGGTTTTGTAAGTCTTGAGCTTTGCTTATTAGATAAAGCAGTGAATTTTAATGGGAATTGGAGAAGGACCTCTGCAGAAGAGCATCTCCTCAGTGATGCTAGAGTGCTTCCTACTCATCTACAGTAAGTAGAAGAGTGGAAAAAATGATTTCTTGTGATGATTAAAGAGTCCAGAGCCATTTTCTCAAGTGTTAGAGGTGTTAAGGCTGCTGTCTGGCCTTATTCCCAAACGGGTAATTGAATTGCTTTGAACTTCTGCGAGTTCAATTGGACATGGACTCAGCTCCTAGCTCTTTTTATGGGATTATTCTGCTGTGCTCCATCACCTAGAAAGTTAAGTGTTGGGTAAATGATTCTTGTATCAGCGTGGGCTTGGGCTGTGAGAGTAGGTGAGAAACCCTTGATGTGTTTTTCCTTACTTTTCCCTGTACAGTGCAGGAAAATAAGAGAAGAGAGCACTCTGGCCATGTATCCCCACTGGAGATCAGAACAGTCAAACTGGGGAGGGAACCCACACCCAAGGGGTGAAATTCATTTAAAAAAAAAAGAAGTTAAGTAAATCTTGATGGAATGAGAAGGAAAGGCGGTGCTGGTGAGAGCAGCCACTCCACAAAGTCCCCTTAGGAGGGGAGGAGTGGTGCTGCACTGGGCTGGCTGGGACCTGCTGGGTATTTTATATCTGTGGGTTTGGGAGGGAAAATCAATTCCTTTTTACTTACTTCCTTCAGAGTTCTCCCTTCAGTCTGATACTCAGGTACACCAGGTTGCTTTTGGATGAGCCATGAGAGATGAGCAGGAAGTTTTAATGCTTTAGAATGGTACAACTGGACCATCTTTTTGGGGGATGATTGCCAACTTAGAGTAAGAAATGTAAATAAATTTGATACTTTAGGCTACTTTTTTTTCTGTCAAAAGCTAAAGAAACTTTATTTTAAAGGGCAAGATTCAGTTGTTAAAAAATCGGTCACTTTTAGTTTTGAGCTTAATTAGAAAATTGCAGAGCAATTTTGCATGCAAAATTTCAAGGAGAAAAATGCACAGCTGTTCTCCCTGAGTTATCTCTCCTTTTTTTGGGTGTCTCCCCAAGGAAATTTGACAGCCCATTGTCAGAGGTGAGAGTATTGATAGCAGATAAAGCATGGGATGTAGAGGATACTTTGCTACACAGGCAGCAAAGTTTGCCTACAGCAGAGTCAGTCCACAGTCCCTGTTTTCAGGAAAAGTATTTCCCAACTTGATTTTCTCCTATACCCCCCAATCATTCTGCTTGTCTCTATCTTATTTTATTCCTTGCTACTTTTGCAGTTGATTGTATTTCACAAGGAAAAAGAGGGGGAAGTAAATTGAATTACAGGTAGCCAGAGGAGTGCAGGAGGATAAGAGCCTCTTACTGCAATGTGGGGGGGGATGAAGTGGTGGAGAATATCCACTCATTAATGAGGTGAATGAAATTAGGGTGATTCTAAAATGGCTGATTTAATTAACTGCTTTGTAAATTGATCTTTAAACAGGGTAAGTTTATTAAAATATTTTAAAAAGGGAAAATAACTGAAGCCCTGCTCGTGTAATAGTTTGAAATAATGCTTGCTGTAGTTATTCATTAAAAAGTTGTGGATAGTTGGCAATGCTGGAACATGTTCAATAATACCACGTTTTGCAATATTTGTTTTAGGGTTTTAATGGAAAATTCCAAGTTTCTGCAGTTGTTTTTAATACATTTAAGTCCCTCAGGAGCATTAATTCTAGATCTCATGGCTGTGTAGAAAAGCATGTGAAGATGGAACAGGAATTCCAGATCAAGAAAACCAATGAGATGTGTCAGTGCAATATATGCTGAGTGTGCAAATACAAACAAGGCACTTTGGACATCTCTGTATGACATCAGTGAGACCAGCAGGGAGACACTGTAATTTTGGTGTTCTTACCTCTTAAGTGGTGAAAAATTACCCAGGAAAGTGTTGGAGGGCTGAAAGAATTCTTTGCACAGACAGACAAGCAGATCATTGATTTTAGCTTTTTTTTTTCAAGTTGTCCACATTTTCCCAGTGCTTGTGTTAAACACAGTATCATGGGGTTAATTTGACAGTAGGTTTGCTACTCTTACATTACTTTGTGCAAGGCTTTGGAGTCCAGTGATGAACAGGACTCCAGAATACAAGTTGGAAGTCATTGAGTATCTTATTCTTTGGGCAGAGGTTGGCCTTGCCCAGCAGCTTTTGCATCCCTGTGCATTGAAATTCCTGCACAAGCTCAGTTGTATCAAAGAGGGACAAATTGAGGCCAGAACTCTTTCTCTTGTGTGGCCATGAGTGATGGGAGGTCAACCCCTGCCCCTGCACCTGAGAACTCTGCACTTCATCAGCTGGAATTCACTGCAGGACACTTAGGATTCACCAAATCATTATGTGTAATTCACTAAAGGAGATTAATTTGGCCTGGGCACCCAGATCCATCCAGGAGCTGAGCACTGGCACTTTAGACAAATTAGGAATGACACCCAAATTTTAGAGGGAATCTCTGGCCATGGTCACCAACTGCTGCAGGAGGTGGTGGGGCCCAGAGCAGCTGTGGCTGCCCCTGGATCCCTGGAAGTGTCCAAGGCCAGGCTGGATGGGGCTTGGAGCAACCTGGGACAGTGGAAGGTGTCCCTGCCTTAAACCCACCTTTAGTTCCTTAGGTGGAACTAAGTGATTTTACAGCCCCTATCAATCCAAACCATTCTGTAATTCTGTGATTCTGTGTTGCTTGACATTCTTGAAGCCATCTGGAAAGTCTTGCTTTTGTCAGATGGGAGATTTTTAGTTCACAGGGCGACAAGGACAAAAGTTCTGGGTTTCTGTGTCTGTGATAAATGGATGATTAAATAATTGAGAGTATGTTTTAGTATTAAATGTTGGAGAGTCTGTAAAGTAGGAATTTTGAGTGGAGGTAACTCTGGCTCATTAAATTCTCCAGTTCAAACAAAGAATTTGAGCACATGAAACTTGGTATTGACAGCTAAATGATGCAGGAAATGGTGACATTAGAAATACAGGTAAGAAATGCCCATTTCACATCCAGTGCAAACCACCTCAAGGCCAGCTGGTTAAAGAGATGCTCTGTTTGAAAACTGTGCTGCTGGGAGCTTGTGTGATGAGTCAGTGTGTGTGTGACAATTCTCCCAAAGCTGGGAGAGGAGGATGCAGCAGCCCTGCCTCCCCCAGAAGCCAGACCTAGAACACAAAGTCTGTTTCCAAATGCTCCCTGTCCAAGCTCTGAAGGTCTCAGCCACTTCCAGATTGGGGTTGTTACAATTCCAGTCATTTGCAGGTCGGCTGCTGCATTGCCTGTGCTTCAGCAGTCTGGGTTCTTGTCTTGGGAAATTGAAAATGGCCTGGATGTTTCCAGTAATCAATTATCTGAGGACAGCACATTCCTGTTGGGGATGCAGAACGTCTGTCTTCTCACACAGGCATTTTCTTGGATGGGAGTCATCCCCTTGCCTTGTCCTCCTGCTTCCTTCTCCCACAAAACAGTGCAAAGGGCTCAGTATCTTTGCTGGATAAGGGCAGAGATGGAATTTTCTTCTCATTTCTGTATTTCCCAGCCTGCAAGTGTCACTTTGGTGGATTTGTGCATCCTGGCTTTGTCTTTACTCCACTCCAGCAAGCCAGTTCTCAGTGTTGTTCTTCAGCCCCAGCTATGGATCTCGAGTCATTCCATGACTCTGCTGGGAGCTCCTCTGTGCCAGGGCAGAAATGGACATGAGAATTGCTCACAATTAGTGGGGAGGAATGGGCAGCCCTGTCCCTGGAAGGTGTCTCAGCCTGACAGCCATTGTCCCTCTCCTGGCTTTCACAGGGTCCTTGGAATTCTCCCTTGACTTTCCCTCAGCTGTGATTTGCTCTGGCTCGTAGGGACTGTACATCAGCTCTGTCACATCTCCTGGAGTTTGAGTGATCTCTTCACCCCCCTGCTCTCCTTCAGGAATGGTAATAAACCCCTGACTCACGAGAAGATTCCTGAGAAGGATGGCAAATGCCAAATTCTGCTTGCCAAGTTCTGCCTGCCCTCCATCTGCCATCCCTTCTTCTCTGGATCTAGAGTTCTGAAGGAGGAGATCTTGTTGTTTGTGTGACATTTGGATCTGTAGCCAGCAGACTTAGGGAAGAACAGTGATTAAGGGAGCATACTGTGGTTTTTTTTCATTTCCATATCTGGGCTTTGCAGTAAATGATATTTATTGTTGTGGCACCTTGGGAGGTTTAGGAGTTAAAAATAATTTTGTTGAGCCACCAGGATGGTCGAGTTACTTGAGAAGCCAGTCTTTGGAGGGGAAAAGGCTGAAGACTTATTTCTTTAAATGAAAGCTCAGGAGTAATTGGATGTGCTGCACTTTCCTTGTCAGGGCAGGCAATCTGTGGCAACATTCCAGGTTCAAAAGTTCCTAACTTCAGAAATCCAACTTCAGTCAAATCAGCTTGGGTCCTGCAGGCCACTAGAATTTCCGCTGGGTGTGTTTTTATCTTCTTTTTTTCTCTGAGGTAGCAACAAAAGTTAGGGCAACTCAAACTCTTTGTAGTTAAGATTTGAAAGAGTTGAGATTCATAAATCTCATGTCATATCTGGTTAAAACTTGTCCAGAAAAACTCAGATCTGTGGCCACCACAGAAATCTGAGATTCCTGTGTGGTGGGTACTTTACACTGGGCAAAATTTTGTCTGGAATCAAGTTGCACCCTTAATTACTGAGCAGCTCTCTGTAGCACCAGTGTATCAAAAGCAAAAGGGCACAAACTGCAGGGTTGGTGCAGGTGTGGGGTGTGAGGTTCTCCGGTGCTCTAAGGCACCAACTCTGCAGCTCTTGGCTCCTACTTGGTTGGGTTATCTTAAATAAGCAAAGCAACTAATAGTTAAAAAGGTTATTTATCACAAAGCACATCAGTCTCAACAGGGAATGACAGAAAGCAATGGCAAAGCAGTGGCAAAGCAATGGCCTAGCAGATGGCTAAAAGCCAGAATGGCCAAAAGCCCTGGCAAAAGCCAAAGGCTAAAAGCACCAGCTCTCCCCAATACTCCTATATAGGATTTTTCCAACAAGCTAAGACACAAGCTCAGACCACCACTCCTTGACCTATTAGAATTCTAGTTTCTTAGCACACCAGGTTATGTATAGAACTACACATACACCCTGTCTTGTTCTGTGTGAAATATGTAACCAGTGATCTTACTATAGCTCTGCTATGTCTAAGTCCTGTCTACCACTGTGGGCCTGGAGTCTCTTGCTGAAGATGTCATTATGTCTCAACCTTCACTAGAACTCTCACTTCCATTCTGGCATTTGAAACCTTTCACTTACTAAAAGCATTACAGCTCCTACTAAAACTTACTAACTTACTTCTACTTAAATGTCTGCTTTATGTGTGAGTGGCTTAATATACTTGAATCCATCCAAAGGCTTTAATTCAATCCCTGCACTCTGATTTCTCTCTGAAGAATTCAGAGAGACCCCTGACTCACTGACTCCAACAGTGGGGGATGTCAGGAGAGGTCTGAAATGCTGTTGGAGCACTCCAAGGAAAATAAACTCTTCTGCTGTGTAGGTGTCTGGCTGAGGTTATTTGGAGTGGATTTTGAAGGTGGATTTTGGAGCTGTTGTGTGTGTGTTTTGCACCAAAATTTATGAACACTTTCCGTGTGCCACGTAGAACAATGGAACTGAAGTGTTTTGTGTTTTACCCCCACGTGCAGCCTGCTGGAAACCATGTCTCACTACACAGACGAGCCAAGATTCACCATAGAGCAGATCGACCTCCTGCAGCGCCTGCGGCGCACGGGGATGACCCGGCACGAGATCCTGCACGCGCTGGAGACCTTGGACCGCCTGGACCAGGAGCACAGCGACAAGTTCGGGAGGAGGTCGGGCTACGGCGGCGGCTCCTACGGCAACAGCAGCAACAACGTGGCGGCCTCGTCCTCCACGGCCACGGCCTCCACCCAGACCCAGCAGTCGGGGATGTCGCCGTCCCCCAGCAACAGCTACGACACCTCCCCCCAGCCTTGCACCACCAACCAGAACGGCAGGGACAGCGGCGACAGGCTGGCTGCCTTCAACGGCAAGATGTCGCCCACGCGCTACCCGCTGGCCAACAGCCTGGCCCAGAGGTCCTACAGCTTCGAGGCTTCTGAGGAGGACCTGGACATCGATGACAAGGTGGAGGAGCTGATGAGGTGAGTGAAGGGCTCTGTGGGAAGGTTTGGGCTCAGCAAGACTGCTGAATTAGGGGTGGGGAAATGCTGGTGTGTCCCATCCCAGGAAACGTGCAAGGTCAGGTGGGATCTGTGATAGCCCTGCTTATTGCAGCAGGTTTGGACCAAGCGACCTGAAGTGTCTCTTCAGCTCACACCATTCCATGAGGATTTGGTGATGGTTATCAAGAGAGCAGGAGCTGCTTCAGGCAGTTGTCACCATCCCAGAACCTCTCACCTGCCTTTGTGGATGTCCTGGTTTGAAGGACAGGTGTGTGCCAGTAAAGGCAGGAGCTTCTCTTTAAAATGGAGAGTGTAAACCCCCTTCCTCCAAATTATTATCATTTTGAAATTAAGGGGCTCTCAGGCAAAGATAAGGGAATTAGGAATAACAGTTCTTTACTAGGAAAATTAAAATAGAAATGCAGTATTACAAAGAACAATCCCAAACCCTGCCAGAGTCAGAATCCAAGCTGACACCCGTCAGTCAGTCAGGGTGTTGGCACAGTCCCATTCAATGGTGGCTGCATCCTCCTGCAGTGGCAGATGTGGTTCAGCTGGAGCAGTGCTCCTGGAGAAGGTGCAGTTTCCTCTGAAGCTCCAGGGATGATGTGCAAAGGTCCAGTTTTCCTCTGGGATCCAGTGGCAAAGGCTGCTCTGCTGTTCCAAATCTCAGTTTTTCTCTGGGTAGGAAAGGCTTGGCTCCTCCCCTGGCTGGAGCATCTCCCAGTGGGATGATGGAATTTTATCAGTCATGCCCTGGGACTCACTGGCCATGAACAGGAGATATCTCCTGGAGGGAGGATGGGCTGTGGAAAGATAAAGATGATTGCCCAGCTGGTTTAAAGATGGCCCATGAGCAGATAATGTGTGCCAGGAGATCAGGGTCACTGCCCCAGCTGGGTTAACAGATGGGGACAGAATTCACATTGCTGGTCACATCAACCCAACACAGTGAAGACAACCCCTGGCCCTGTGTGGGTGTCCCACAGTCTGACTGTTGAAAGAATTTTTTTGGTGCTGTACCAAAAATTTGGATTGATGTTAGAGCACTCGTTTTCCATCTACTTTTTTCAGGATTCTGATCAAATATCAATTCACGTGACTTCTCCTCCACTATTTCACACCCATTATAATTCCTTCCATTATAGAGGGAGAGTAGAGAGTCCTACTTGGATTGGTCAGTGCTTTCCAGTGGCATCTGGAGAGGATGCATGTTGTTTGTTGCTAGTTTGTGGCAGGAATTTGCAGAGTGATGCAGGAAAATACAGATAATGAAGAAGCAGAAGTTTTCTCTGAGAGCCATTTGGGTTTTTTCAGGGCTGACCTTCCTTTACTTGTAGCAGCTTTCTTTTCAGCATTATGGCAAAGATGAAAGAAGGGGATTATCCTCCTGAGGATGAAAGTCCAAGTCAATGGGCTTTGAGAGCAGAAAGAAATAAGAGGAAAGGCCAAATGTCTCAAAACAATTTTGGTCATAATGTTGGAATTTCTTCTTTTTCCCCCCCAAACCTCACCATTCCTGAAGTACCTATGGCAGAACTGGGGTCCATAAGTTCCAGAATGGAAATGTGTTGGAAGCAGTTTGGAGATTTTAGGGAAGGATGTGGCTTTGGGGGAGAGGATTAGAGATGAGCAGTAAGAAAAGTCAATCAGCCTCATTTGCTGTTGGCTGCATGATGATGGAATTGGGCAGGAAGGGGTTGAGTACAGCAGAGTGCCAAGCTCCCATGGCTGAGGTTTGGGTTCCTGTGCAGTGACTCTCAGGTAATGCTTTTAGTGCTTATTTAAACTGAAATGACTTGTGTTTGCAGGCATATGGAAGATGAGTGTTGGGTAGATAAATAAAAATCAACCCACAGCACAGCATTCATTTTGCATTTTACATTTGCAAGCTTGAGTCTGCCTTCAGTGTAGCTGGGGCAGGAGGGGAGAAGGGGAAGGGAAATGTCTCATAAAACCTAATAAAGGCTGGTTTTAATTGCCTGCCCTTCTCAGGAAGGGAGAGAGGAAGAGGAGGGGAAAAGTATGTGTTTATTGCAGTTGAAATTTGCTGTGTGTCACAGTATGTGTGCAAGCTCCAATTTATTTGCTTTTTGGCAGGGTTTAAACCCATTCTGAACTACTTGTAAAAATCATACAAAGACCTCAGTTCATTCAGTGCAAGCTCTGGACTAAGTAGGGAACTAAAGGAAGGGTGTGAGGATAGAGGTTGCAAAATTTTGGATCTTTTCCTTGGGGTGCTGGAGGAGGTTGGTGTCTGCATATTCATTTGGGTAACTAACCATGCAGCTCCTGCTATCCTTTATTTTTTATTTTTCTGCCTCATTTTTATGAGTGAGGTTTTTATGCTGGTATGAGAGATTTATTCATCCCTGTGTAATGAAACTTTGTGCATTCCATATGGCAGTGCTGCACCTAATATGAATTATATGGGACATGAGTCATCCATTCTCCTGCTCTGGTACTTTGATCAAACGTGACACTTGTTAAAAGAAGTGTCCAGCACTGAGGCATTGTTTTAATGCCAGCCTTCCTAAATAAAGGAAATCAGGGAAAACAAGGCATTTTGCATCTTGCACTTTGGTCTGTCCCTGTTTTTGTGTGTCTGTTGTTCTGTTTTGGTAGGAGGGACAGCAGTGTGATAAAGGAGGAAATCAAAGCCTTCCTCGCCAACCGGAGGATTTCCCAAGCAGTTGTTGCACAGGTAACAGGTAAGAGCTGGGGGGTCCTTCCCTCCTTTGGGGATCTCTGTGTCTGAGCTGCCTGTCTGAGCATGGTGCAGATGTTGGAATATCACTTGGCTTTCTGCATTGCAGTGCAGATCTGTCAGCTTAGTCATGATAATGTATGCCTTTGATTTAAGACCCATTGTCCTGCACATCATGGAACTTCCCCAGTGAATCACTTTTTTTTTTCTTTTTTTTTTTTCTGTGGCTTGTGCTGGCAGATTTTATTTTACAGCATTATAATAAAGCCTGAAGTTCTTATCTTAAAATGAAAACGGTTTTTCTTAATTCTTAAATTGTTGTTGAGTGCAGCAAATAGATGAGTATCTGCATCTCTGGGTATGGAGGGAGAGGAGATAATGTGTATTTATGTATTAAAAACTATATGAATAGTCAGGAGACACAGCTATAGCTGGTGCCACTGCAGCCAGGAGCTGGAGGGTGAGAGTTGGAAGCTTTTTCCATCCTTTGAGTGACAATTAATGAATATCCAAAGGGAGGTTGGGGGATGAGCAGACCAGCTCAGGTTTTACCTGGAAGGAGCAGGGTTCTGGGTGTCCTGTGCCCTGAGCTTTCTGTCACATCCCGACAGGTGAGCCCACTGGGAGCTTCCCTGGTTGTGTTCCCTCTTCACAGAGAGGGTAACAAAGTCCTGTTGCTCCTCCATGGGGTGGCACACAGGCCTTGCCTCAGAATCATTTTGGTTGGAAAAGCTCTCCAAGACCATTGAGTCTGTGACCACTGCCCAGGCCACCAGTGACCCATGTCTCCAAGTGCCACATCCACAGGGATTTTAAATCCCTCCAGGGATGGAAACTCCACCCCTGCTCCCCTGCTCTGGGCAGCTGTGCCAGGGCTGGACAGCCCTTTCCAGGCAGGAATTGTTCCAAAAATCCAACCTGAACCTGTTCTGGCACAGCTTGAGGCTGTTCTCCTCATCCTGTCCCCTGCTCCCTGTCAGGGAGTTGTGGAGAACCACAAGATCCCCCTGAGCCTCTTTCTCTCCAGGCTGAGCCCCTTTCCCAGTTCCTCCAGCCCCTTCCCCAGCTCTGTTCCCTTCCCTGGATTCACTCCAGCCCTTCTAGGATCAAGACTTGATGATAAAATTCAGAATGCTCAATCCCATGTTACACCTCTAAGATTTGTTAACTTTTTAACCCAAGCTTGGATAAAGATTTTGAAATAGATAATTCTGAAGGTTCCCTGATGTCTGGGAATGCCAGAACAGTAGGAGGGAAGCTGTTCTTTTATATTTCCAGGATTTTAAATGTCATAGGAACCCACCTGTCTGGGAACTGTGGGTTTGCAGACATGGCAGCACTTGAGGTGAGCAAGCACAAACTGGTGCTTGAGCCACAGAGCCAGGAATTCCTTCCATGTCTCCTCCCACTCTTCTGTGATCCTGGGTAAAATGACTTGTCCTTCCCTGGTTTCACTTTCACCTGGAAAATCATGAGGTTACCAATTTGTGTAAATGTAAGGCATGTTATTGGCCCTACCAGATGTTAGCACTAATGCTTCAAAAATGAATGTGTAAGTTGAGTTGCTTAAATTGTACCTGAACTCTAAAACTGTAGTAATTAGGGGGTCACTCTCCTGCTTTTGTTCATTCCTTGCCTGAATACAGTCCTGGAAGTTCTCATCTCTGAATTAACCTCTGCATAGCACCCAGCAAGTCAGGCTGGCTTCTCCTGCAAGAGAAGTAGTGCCAAGAGAGGACAACTGCACAAAAGGAGTATTTCCAAAAGGAGCCAATGTTGGTTTTTTCAGTCAGTGAGAGTGCCACATGTGGGGTCATTGAATCACAATCACCACACCAGATCCAAGTCCGTGTCAGTGGAAGGAATCTAATTATAATTAGGATCTAATTATAATTAACTGAATGTTTTGGTGCATGTGTTTGATACCCTGCAAGAAGCTTTAGGACAGGCAAGACCAATCTCTTCACACCTGATCCTTTCCCTCCTTCCATGCTGAGAGAACAGGCCTGTTGTCCTGGATATCAGTGGGCATTCAGTTGGCATTTAGCCTTTGGGAGCTCTCATTGTTTCCTCCTGTGAGTAAATGACACCAACATCCACTTGGCTGACTGGATTTCACACCCTTCCTACATAACCCCAGGGGATCTCACAGAGGGACCAGAGCAATGCTGCAGGGTGTCAGTGGGACAGAATGAGGGCTGAGCTGGGTTGTTGTCTTGTTCTCAAACCAAATCCATGGGAAGCCAGTACATCTTTGCCTCTCAGTCATCCTCCCTGTGCTGATGGGAGCTGATTCATTTTAAATTGTGTCAGCAGGTGTGCAGCACTTCCATGCCACTCTTAAGTACATAGTCATGGCTTATCTGAGAGAAAAGGTAAATCTCAAAGAGAAGTTTGGGAGGACTAGATTAAAGAGTGTGCTCAGCTCTAGCAGGGAGAAACTTCCTCTCCAAAGCAGGGAGTGGTGAGGAGTGACTGAAATAGCCTGGGCAGAGCCTCCCAGGCTCTCCCTTCCAGAGCTGTCTCAGGCCTGAGGAGTGCTGGGTGACTCTCAGTATTCCTCAGATACCTCCAACATCCCTTTCAGCTGGGGAAGAGACTCCCAAGAAATGTCTGGGAACCACTTCTGGTTCAGTAAAAAAAGTTTGTATAGGTAGAGGTTTTGCAGAGTGTATGATCCCAAATGGCATCACCTCAGGATTTACAGCCTTAGTCTTACTGGTAAAGATTTTCTGTAAAAAGTTACTTGCACAAGAGGAAAATGGAAACATTAGCTTTTAGTCTTCATCCCTTCTGCCCTGGGAAGAGGCAAGAAAGAAATGGAAAATTTGTGTTTGCTTCTGTCCAGGAGGGTCTCTTGGCTTGGCTACCTCTGCTGGCAGCTTTTCCTTTCAACCTCTACCCAATCTGGTTTTTTTCCCCACTCCTTATGATTTTATTTATCCCAATTCTGTAACTTGCCATGTTCTGTCCTTGGTGCAGAAACCTCACTGTAACTCTGACCCCTCCAAACCTACTTTTAACCTTATTTTACTAATTCTTCAAACTAAATTTCCATTCAGAAACACATTTTTTCTTTTCCCATCTCAATTATAACAAAGCACTTACAAAATCCATAGTCCTACAGAGCAGCTCTGCATCAGTAAACAGCTTTTCCTCTTGTTTTTCCAAGAGAAAGTGATGGAGAGGGAGGATGCAGGAGAGAGGAGCACAGAGCTGAAGGTTAAAATCAGCTGTTGCAATAGAAAAATGTTGAGGCTCTCTTAATCCTTATAAAATTTGCAGAAACTTTAAAAGTCATTTAGATAATGAATGTGACAGGAAAAATTAAACCTGGAAGACATTCTAGAGGGCTGCCTGGTGTATGGAGGGGACAGGGCAGGTTGGAAAATAGTAACAGGGTATTAAAAAGTGACTTGAAAATAAAGGGATGATTGATAAGAAGCACAAACTTAGCATAGCACTTACTAGTGCTGGTCCTAAAAACAGGAGCTGCTTTTTATAGAAACTTTTTTAATGGTGTCTGTAATAAGATAAACAAGAAGCACTTGGGTTGGGCTCTGTATAAATAATCTCCTACTGATAAGAAAAATGACAGTATAAACAGGAGCTAATAATAGTTCCTGTGGAATTTCCTCTCCTGGTGTTTGGAGCTCCTTTTAACATCCCTGCAGCCTGCTCAGGGCTGGGGCTTCAGCCCCACGTGGGCCAGGTGAGCTGGCAAATTTTTATCAAGTATAATTTGAAACTCTGTGCTCCAAGTTGCTTAAATTGCCACAAGAATTGTACTTGGGCACCAGGTTATGGTCAGAAGAGAGAAATGCAAACTTCTCTCAGAGATGCTGAACTTCCAAAGTTAGGTGGAGGGTGGGGAAATGTTTGCAGGAACTGATGTCTTTCTGTTCCACAGTAGAGGAGAGAGGGAGGAGAGCACAGGGATGAGCCCTCTGCAGATGGGCTAAAGTGGTTTGATGGATGATGCCTCTGCAAGGTTTGGAAATATTACCTTTCCTGTTTTTTACACATATGGAGTGAAGGAATAAAAAAACCACCCTTATTTTCCTGAGGTTACAGAGCAGAAATGTCAATTCAGTTTTCTCAGTTCTTAAAAACATAAAAACAAAACCACCATTAAAAAAATAAACCCAAACCCATCAACAGTAAAATGCAGAAGTCATTTTTGGGTTATTTTTAAATGCACATAGAGCTTTCCAGGGTGCAGTTCTGGTACCCTTCCCAATTATTCTGCTTGTACAGCCCAGCCCTGTGCTCCTGTCTCTGCTTTAATTGATAGGAGATCTCCAGGACTTGGCTTTAGATTATGCTAAACACAGTGCAGTGGAGGGCAGCCTTGGAGCACTGCTGGAACAAATAAAATCCCCACAGGTTTGGAACCCACACACAGGGATGCTGAGCAAATGCCAGTACACAGGGAAACTAGTTCCATTGTGAGGAGAGCTCAGAAAATTCCTGAATTGCTGCTTCTCTCAAATGGCATGAAACTGCATTTTCAGAAAGATTTTCCTTCCTGTTTTTTTTTTATTTTTTAGTACTCATGACAGCACAGAGATTTGTTTTTCTATGATTTTGATCTTTTCAGGTTTTCTGTAAACAAGCCTTGCTAATCTCCTGAATTGATAGGTGTCCTTTGCAAGCACTTGTTCTGTGAATCTGGGACTTTGCTTACAAAGTGAAGAATTAAAACACAGGCAGTTAACTTTCTTCTCCAGGTCTGACATATTCCAGGGGCTTCAGAAAACCTCTCCTGAAAGAAACATGAAAGAGATGCAAAGCAGAGCTGCTGAACAAATCTATCAGTGAAGGTGAAAACCAGTTCCCAAAGACTTGCTGAAGAGCAGAGTGAGGGTTATGAGCAGTTCTGAGCTGCACAGAGCAGTGCCCTTCTCTTGATGATGCATTTTGCTCTTTATTTTATATATTTGGCTGGAAGCTCTCCCCAAATCAGTGTGTGGGAGACAGCAGGGCTGGCCAGGGGAGTGAGCACAGACTGTTTTATCACTGGGAAGTGTCTCCTGCTGTGGGAAGGAGTGAGTGTGACACAGGCAGTCAGCATCTGAAGTGCAATAATCCTTTGTGGATGCCACTTTCCTTCAGTGTTTTCTGTGAGAAAACTGCTGGTGCCATAACCAGGTGTGTTCCTGGCCCTGCTGGTGCTGAGCCTGGAGCACCACAGCCCTCCTTGAGGTCCCTGCTTCACTTGGAGAGTGAATTTCCTCAGCACAGCTGGGTTTGCACTACTCTGGAGAAGTTATTTCATTCATTGCTTCTGGCAGCAGAATGATTTCTTTTTTCCTGCCAGTGCAATTCCCTAAAGCAGAGTGTGATTAGAGACAATGACAGGAGGGTCCTGGTGGTCACTGTCCTGTGAGTCAGCTGTGTAAAACCCACTTGAGATGCAAGAAACTCTAACATGACAATTTGGGGGGGTTGTTTTTTACATTGAAAAGAGTTAAGGAGGGGTTTGGATCCCACAGCACTAGGATGTGGGAGATCCTGGATGAGTTCTGAAAGACTGCATGTGACCTTGGGCTGGTCAGGCTGTTGGGATATGATTTTGGGGCCTCTAAACCTTGCTGAGGTACAGATAAATTTTATGCCTTAAAAACATTTTGCAGAAGCTGTGAGCACTCACAGCAAGTCAGAGCTCAGCTGCTGTGGCTAAATGGCAGCCACAAAAGGATCCCAGCACAGATCCAGCTCTGCTTGGGAGAACTTTGATGCAGTTCAGGACATTGGGACAGTGCATAATTTGTGGAAAGAAGCTTTTTATAAAGAAGATGGTACAGGTTGGTCAGAAGGTTGCTGTCTGCCCATCCCTGGAAATATTCAAGGTCAGGTTGGACAGGGTCTGAACAATGTGATCCAGTTGAAGATGTCCCAGCTCATTGCAGGGGGTGTTGGACTGAATGACCTTTAAAGGTCTTTCCAACTCAAATTTTTCATGTGATTCTATGAAAGTGGACATGGCAAGCTTGAGTTTTTTGGCTCCTGCTGCTGTGCCTTGCCCTTGAGCACCTTGTCTGGAGTGGTGACATCCCTGCCACGTGTGACAGTGTCAGGCAGCCTCTTGAGCAGAATTTGGATTTTCCACTCATGGCAGACATTTAATCTCTATTTATAATTTTTATCTACCAGTGCTTTGTGTTTGTATCTTAGGTTGTTATCCAAACACTCAGCACACACTAATTCACTGCAATAAGTGTAAGTGGGCCATAGTAAACAAGTAAATGACTGGAGCTGTTACACAGTGATTAATTAATGAGAGCAGGGCAGCCAAAAGCAGTGAGACACAAACCTTTGTGTCCCACAGCCCAGGACAAGAAATGGCTTTTATAAATCATAATAGGTCAAGAGCTGCAAATTTTCAAAACTTGGACTTTCCACTGGTAGATGGCAGGATTTCAACAAGGATTTGTTTTGGGCCAGAGAGTGTTATCAGCTTCTTTTGGTATTAACTTGTGTGCTTCCACAGTTACTTGGTGTAAACTTGGCAGGGGCTGAGGCTTGTGTTTGCTTGAATAATGCCACTGCCCCAGTAGTATAAACTCATTTTTAGATCCCACTGTGGGCCCTGGGGGTAGGCAGCTCTTGGCTGCCCCAGCTGTTCCTGAACTCTGTCAGTTGAGGGCAAGGCAATCTCTGGGAGTGAGGTCTGGGAAAATCAGGGTCTGTTTGTGGGCACAGCTCTGCTGAACAGCAGTGAGAAGCAAAACACACCCATCTCTTTCCCCCCAGAACAATTAAAACTTCATAGCCTCCAGAATTCTGTTTGAGGGAGAACAATTAAGAGTAGAAACCCAGTGATTTAAAAAATCTGGTTGCTGCAAACCCACCTGAATATGATACCTGAGAGTCAAGCTGAGACATTCTGAAGTTAACTACCTTCAACACACAAAACATAAGCACAGTAAACCCCCACATTAGAAGTGGTAAAACTACAGGGAGCTGTTTTTCATGAGTTAAATAAGATTATGAGAGCTTTTAAAGCCTTGATGCATCTCTAGAGGGGGAGGCAGTTTGGGTTCTGTTTGCAAACCAGGCTCTACCTGCCCAGGTGGTGTCTCCAAGCAGGTGGTGGCACAGGTGGTGCTGGCAGTATATTGGTACTTGGAGTACCTCCTAAAACTTCACTTCTCAGGAGAGGCTGGATGTTGTTAACCTGCTCTGGTGGCTGAAGGGCCTTGTGGAAGGCACAGGGAGTTCTGAAGCAGTGCTTCAGTTACTCAGCAAACTGCATTTTTCACATTTTCAGATGAGCCTACTGCTGACCTCTTCATGCACTTCTTGTTTTATTTATTTCCTCTGCTGATCACTTTTTGCCCTTCCTGCATTGATCCTTCATTCCCTGTCATACTTTGAAAATAACTGTATTAACTTGTAGGAATTTTTCCCCTTCTTACTGTTTTCTTGGAACTCTTGCTTTAAAATCTGCAGTGTTTTGTCCCTCATCATGCCTGGGTACCTCCAGCTTGGCTCCTGCTTTGCTGACAGACAGCTGCTCTTTCTGGTTTGTTTTCTGGCTGTTGTTGCAGCTGCTGACAGTTGGTTTGCTCCATTTCTGGGCTGATGTGATCTATATCACATAAACTGTTTTCTGTGTTTATCTCCCTTCTTATTCAAGCATTGAATGATAAGGATTTCCTAACCATCATTATTTATGTATAATAGTGGGGAAGGGACTTGTTCCCATATCACAGATGAAGTTTAGGAATCAGGGAAGCTGTGGACAATTCAAGCCTGTGATAGCTTTAGCTTCCCAGTTTTTACCCTCTTTGCTTTTGGGCTGATTATGCAGATTCCTCAAGAAAGGTTGAACATAACCCCAGGGAGAAATTCAGGCAGTTTGGGACAGAGCAGGGAAGCTTCAACTCTGCTTTTTCTGGGATTGAAACATCCCAAGTTCCTGGGCTTTGTAAGACACCACCTGTTATCAGCAGATAAAGCACTTAAAATGTTTGGTGAAGAACTTTTCTCTTTCTCTGTTTCTGTTCCCTTCTGGTTTTTTGCAGGTATCAGTCAGAGCCGGATCTCCCATTGGCTGTTGCAGCAGGGGTCAGACCTGAGTGAACAGAAGAAAAGGGCATTTTACAGATGGTACCAGCTTGAGAAGACAAATCCTGGTAAACAAATGCAGCCTAAACATCTCCTGCTGTTTATTTACAGAGTGGAAGCCTTTTGTTTATTAGCAGTGATAATTCACTTCTTGGTTTGGGGCACTCCAGAGGTTCTCCCTCTGACCAGGTTAATTTTTAGGAGAATGGGAGGAAATCTTACTTTTGCTTTGCAAAAAATGATGCAGAGCTGCCTCCTCCAGAGCTGCCTCCTCCAGAGCTGCCTGTCCAGCTCTGCCCTCTCACCACTCACTAAATCTGGCAATCAGAAGCAGCAGTGAAGTTGTAATCAGATAATGTGAAATATAAGCTGAGGCTCTTCAGAATGAACAAACAGAAACCATTTATAATGGCTGCATAATATAAAGTTTTAGCAAAAAACCCCACAGAGTTTGTCAGAGAGGACCTTCAGAGGGTTTTGGGTGGATCTCAAGCTCATGGATGAGATGTTGATATTTACAGTGATAAGCTGGAGATGTATCTTTCAAATCCCACCTGCTTCTCCAAATCTCCAAATAGATCTTGAATACAAAAAGAGAAGTAAAGCTCCTCATTATCTTTAACTAACCAGCAATCTTCAAAATCACAGTTGAATTAATTTCCTTGTATTGTTCTTCTCCATAGATTTTGTTTGACCACTGTTCTTATTTTTCCCTTTTAACAGTTTTATTGTAAAGATCAAAATATTTACGTTTAATTTCCTTTAAACATTGGCTTGATTAAATTAACTGGGTAATTGTTTTAAGGAATTTAAAACTCAGGCTGTCTAATGTGAACTTGGCTTCAATATCCAGAATTCTATTCAGAAAAATTTCAGTGGAAACAGAGCCTCAAAACTTCTGCTTTGTGTGTAAACTGAAAATCAAGAGGCACCAGCTGACATTTGGCCTGAGAATAATTAAGTTGGGTGGGTTCAGAGGGACAGCTGAGCCTGTTCTTTCTGTTAAGCATCTTAAGATATTCATGCTTCTTTTCTTTTTCTAAAAGTTGTTTTAAAGAGTCAAAGTGCCAAGAAGCCTTGATTTTTGCACTGGCTGGAATTGTGATACTGAGGATCAGCAGAATTCCATCCAGTACCAGCTGCTTGGAAAGGCTCAGGTTTTACCCTGCAAAGTAACTCCCAGACATTTCCCTTTGATGAAAGGTGTTGCCTCTAAAGTAGTGGAGAAAACTTGAGAGTTTTTGGAAGGTTTAAAAGCCACCAAAACCCTCTCCAGGTGAAACCTGTTGTGTGAATTTTTCCCAGCCTTGCATCCTTTACTTGCAGTATCACATGAAGCTGTTTAGGAAATAGTATTTTGTGCTAATAACAGAACCCTTGTTCAACTTAGCTCTAAAATCTTTTCTTCTTCCTCTTTACCTTCTTTTTCCCCATATCCATGAGCTCACATCTTGTTTGCCCTTTTGCTCTTGAGGGGTGTCTAAGGAAGGAAAACTTTCCACACTGAAGGTTATGGCTGAAATTGAAATGATTGAATGTTAACTCTTCTTTGCTTTAGACATGGAAAAACTCCTTGAAGAATGGTTGAGTGTAACCTTTTTCCCAACAAGAGATCTTAAACAGCATTTTCAAGGAGTGTAAAAGGCAAATTGTTTCTTCTGCCTAAGCCAAGGGACTATTTGGATGCACTTAAATTCCTTTTAGAACCAGACAGGCACTTGGTTTCTTTTTAGAGGCTGAGGTAGAATGAGGAACCTTCAGTTTTCCTGTCACTGTAAGGAAAATCTACCTTAGGAAAATGGGGTTGTATTTATTTATTCATTGTAGGAATCCACTGCTTTGAGTTATTGCCATCTGTTATATGGCAGGTCAGACCAGCTAGCCAAGAATAATTAACATGGGTATGAACAAATGTGTAAAGGGAGATACAAACCTTGTCCAGAGAGTCCTGGATTTAAATCACTGTTACAAAACCAATCTGGAGCTGAAGTTTTGGGTACTGCTTAGAGTATCCTGTGATTAGTAGACAGAGTAGCTGGTCTGGTGTCCTCCTTAGAGCCAGAAAATGAAAAAATCAGTGGGTATTCCTGCCATGTTCCCAAAAAAGTGATGCCATCACCACACTCTCTGTAGGGTGTGGAAGATTGTCCTCCTTGGAAGAAACTGGAGACATTAAATTACTGCCATGTGTTTTCTTCTAGTTGCTCACTTACCAAGAGGTGGCATTTGGCCCATCCCATCTTTTCCAATTCCAGCTGCTGGGAGGGAGATCTCAGTCCTTTGAGAGAAAGTCAGCTCTGTGTGGGGAAGGACCTGCAGGTTTGAGTTATCAGAGGGCAAAGTGAGGCTTTTGGGAACTCTTGGTTCCCCAATTTCTAGAATTCCTTGTCTTGAAAAACTGGATCTTCAGAGTAAATCCATTTTTGGACTGAATTTGTGTAGTAATGGAAAGAAAACCTAAAACTGAGACAGTTTTGGAGGACTAGACAGCAGATGTAATCAGTTTCTAAACTGTGAAGGGGGAATAGTTTGTGTGGAAAGGACTGGAGATCTCTTGGCAGACTTTCCCTTGGCTCTGCCAGTTTTTCTGTACAACTTGAGGAATTCACCTTTTATCTCCCTTTCCCATCTCCAGGATAAGGTGAGACCTTTCCCTGTGGGTGAGACCCCTGCCTTGCCTTCAGCTCCTCACAGCAGGACCTGTCTTTTACTGTGCTTATACAAGCAAATTATGATTTAGACATTTATCAAAAGAAATTATTTTTTTAGTTTTATTTTTTTAATGTGCTGTGTGATGCTTTAAACCATCCACAAGCAGTGCTGCATCTGCCAACCAAAAGACTTGGTGCTGGGGAGCCTTAGGGCAGTTTTAGGGCATTGCTGCTGTTCAGATGCTGATCCTATATGGACAAGACTCAGCAATTCCATCCCTTCCATTCTTTTCCAGCTGGCTTTGAGCTCTTGAATGTGCTGTTTATTTGCCTGATTGCTGGTTTGCATGGGCAGTTTCTGCATTTCTCCTGTCCTTGGTGGTGGGTGTTCAGACAGCACCAGACTGGAATGTTGCAAAGGAGACTTGAAGTCTCATGGAACAAGAGAAAAACACCCACTTGTCCCACTGTATGCAATAATCTTGCTCAAAAAAATGTCTTAATCAATGTTTTCTTGGTAGGAGTGATGTCAGAGTTAATGGCAATGCTGTGAATTCCAGTGTGCTACTGATTGTAAATTTTTCTGGAAGGAGTTGCCAGTTAGGGTGAAAGGCAGTTGTTTTTTTTGTTGGAGGGAAGAAGTTAATGCTAAATGCTGGTGTTTAAAAGGTCTTTATTCCAATTAATAGGGATGCTTTTCATTTAGATGGAGCTTTTTTCACACAGGCACCACTCGTCTGTCCTGTGTTTGGAGAACTGAAAGCATTTTGGTAATAGATAAATCTTATATATTTCAGAAGCTGGTAGTGTCCTGCAGTGTTCTCACTATTTTTTTCAGAGCCCATAGGTTTTAAATAAATATTTTTTTTTTTTTTTTTTAGATTGGTAGTTGTTAGCCTGATTAGTTTTCCTGGCACTGGGTGTTGGGCAAGGTGGGAAGTTTGTTATGGAATAACTTCAGCTTGTCCCCTGCCTCTGTGTAGTGCAAACTGAAGCTGGCACCTCGAAATGATGTGTTAAAGTTACAGATGGAGACAGACTGCTTCCATTTAGGCTGGGCATTTATTTCTGCCACTCTTCTCTAATAGGAAGGCAGCTGTGGTCACCTTGGAGAGAGCCATGGGCTCTTCCTCCTTGAACAAAAGGGAAAATGAAAGGGAGTTATTATCAGGACGTGGCATCTCTTGTGTTATTTTCATAGCAGTTCTGGTTTAGCTGTGAAAGAAAAGCCAGCCCAAATCAGGGGCTGGCTGTCCCACAAGGTTTGCACTGGGAGGGGGTGGTTGGTGATGTGCTGTTCCACAGAGCTGCAGAGCAAACAGTCCCTGCTCTGCTTTTCCTCCCCACCATGGGCTCTTGTGCTGATCCCAGTCCAGTGTGGATCTCTCTGACTGAGAGGTGTTTATTGTGTGATCTGGCTAAAAGTACAGTGAGGCATCTGTCCTTATCAGGATAATGTACAGCAGGTACTTGCTGCAAAGGAAAACCTGCCAGGAAATGCTTTCTTGGAGCTGGGAGATGCCTGAGGCTCTCTCTGAGTGTTCCCTGCCTGAGCCCTGGGTGGGAAGCAGGGAGTGCATGGGATGCTCTTGGAGCAGCTCCCTTCAGGATGGGCTCTGGGATGTGCAGGAGGAATTTTGAATGTGGAGAAAGCTGCATTGGAGAAATTTGGGATTTTGAATGTGGAGAAAACACCTCTCCTGCCTCCTCTCCCCCAAACCTGCCTGCAGCATCCTCAGCACACAAAAAAATTCACAGAGAGAAGCAAGTGCTGTAGGAGAAGGTGCTGAGCACTGGCAGGGAGTGAGAGCTGTCTCCTTTCATTTGTGTGTGTGAAAGGAGCTCTTCCCAGGCTCTTCACCTCTGCACCCCTCAGAGGTGTCTGGCTGTTTGATGCATGCACTGAAAACCTTCTACTGCCTTTTCTTCACTCTGTCTGCTCAGGAGAGAAGTTTCACTTCTCCTTAAAAGCTGTTTGAGGGGTTTCAAAAAAGAATCTGAGCTGGTGACTAGGATGTAACTTGCTAAGTTCTAAAGAAGTGGAGCTGAGTGGTGAGAATGTTGTGGTGGAGTGTTGGAAGAGCAGAATAAATGGGAGCTCATTGAAGAGAGGGGGATCAGGAAAAGTTCCATAGATTCCTTCTCAAATGTGCATATCACAAATGATAAATTTGGGTTCAAAGTCATCTCATTCCACCCCCTGCCTTGGCAGGGACACCTTCCACTACCCCAGGTTGTTCTGTCCAGCCTGGCCTTGGACACTTCCAGGGATCCAGGGGCAGCCACAGCTTCTCTGGGCACCCTGTGCCCTCCCCACCCTCCCAGCCTGGAATTCCTTCCCAATATCCCATCCATCCCTGCCCTCTGGCAGTGGAAGCCATTCCCTGTGTCCTGTCCCTCCATCCCTTGTCCCCAGTCCCTCTCCAGCTCTCCTGGAGCCCCTTCAGGCTCTGGAAGGAGCTCTGAGCATCCCTTGACACTTTTTTTCCACACATTCATCCAAGCCCATTTTGGGCCTCTTTGTGCATTCAGATCCTCCTCTCCTGCTGTGTGGGGGCACATGTTTGTAATTCTCAGCATATTCTTCTCTTATCTGCTGCTGATATTGATGTTACCCCATAGAAAAGAGAAATGGCTAAATTGATCTAGGAAGGCTACTAAAACAAAAAAACTGTATTATATTCAGTAGGTGAACATACCTGTAGCAGCAGCAGAAAATTTATGCTTTCAATGCAGATTTTTTTTTTCAACCTTTGTCTGAAAAATCTCAGGCAAATTTAATGGAAGGACTCTGCATCTCTTGCCTTGATGTGAGGCATCACTGATACTCCTGTACTCTCCCTGTGAAATCAAATCTTCAGGTAGGGAAAGTATATTGCTAACACAATGCAGGGAAAGCTAATTTCTTTTCCTGTTCTCCTCTGTCTCTTTTTAATTTTTTTTTTTTTTTAAGTTTTTGAAGTTTATTTAAAGCCTGGCAATTTGATAGTCACCCAGCCCCCTAAACTGTGCAAGTAGCAGAAAGACTAGATAAGGAGCTCTCCTTGAAATGGCCTCCCAGTAAATTGGCACTATAGGAAATATTTCATGTTTCAGTGGAATTTAGTAATCTGTGTAGGCTCGTTAGCTGGGAATTAGGGAGAGGCACTGTGCCTTGTGTGTGCAAGGCAGAGATTGTGGGCTTCACTTCCTACTGACTCCTCCTGGGGAACATTTCTAAATTATTTTGGGCTCCACTACCTAGCACAGATGCAAGCCCCTGGCAGGAAGGGAAAGACTCAATGTGCATGTCTGGAAAGGAGCACGGCCAAGTGCCTAACCAGCTCATTTCTTGCTTTTGAGCTGTAGCAATTCGTTTATTGGTTAAACCCTTAGGTTCCCTTGACCCTTTCACTCCTCTGTGTGTTAGAGGAGCAGTGTTGTTGCAGTGTTTTGGTGATGAAATCCCAACCATTCTGAGTGTGAGCACCCAGAGGGGTTTGCTGTGCAGGAGTTCCACTGGAGCTCAGGATGCTTATGGGGTATAGGTGCTGATTTATCTTTTCACACAACTTTTTTTCTATTTTTTTTTTGTTATTGTTGCACACTAGAGCAGCTCTCTGTTCCCTCAGGGTAAGCACAAAGCTGTCCTTCAGAACATCCCCTGGTTTCTGTCCTTGTGTGCTATCCCAGCTTCCCACCCTCACCAGGGGATGGGGAAAGATCGATCTCCCAGAGCGTCTTGATTTATCTTGATTTATTAACTGAGAGGCTGTTGTGGAAAGGATCAGGGGTGGGTTTCAAAGGGGCCTTTCCTGAAGGAATCTTGCCAAATCCTGTCTCCTGCCTGATGCTTTCCAGCTCAGACTCAGAAAGGAGAAATACATCCACAGAAGGGGAGCAGGAGAGGAAGGTTGTGATGTTAATCTGCTTTCAGTGACTTTTTCAGGCACCCTGGCACTCATGAGCCCATGTCTGCCCAGGCAGAACAGAAACACAGGGTGTGTTTCTATTGGTGGAGCTGCTTCAGGTATCTCCTCAGCTCTTCAGACATGTTAAAATACCTTTGGTATAAATATCCATTTTGCTGTATAATTAAATAGAAGCTGCTATTTCCTATTTTCTGATAGCTGAGGTGGCAGCACAACCTAAATGAATCCCAGCTGGGCACAGCTCACCTTTTCTGTGTGATCCTTTTCCTCTTGATGAAGACAGGGCAGATTTTCCTGAGTGTGCCCATCAGCTCCTTGGATTTCCATGGTCATCCCCTTGGATTTCCATGGTCAGCCCCCCTTGGATTTCCATGGTCATCCCCTTGGATTTCCATGGTCATCCCCTTGGATTTCCATGGTCAGCCCCCCTTGGATTTCCATGGTCATCCCCTTGGATTTCCATGGTCAGGCCCCTTGGATTTCCATGGTCAGGCCCCTTGGATTTCCATGGTCAGGCCCCTTGGATTTCCATGGTCATCCCCCCTTGGATTTCCATGGTCATCCCCTTGGATTTCCATGGTCATCCCCTTGGATTTCCATGGTCATCCCCCCTTGGATTTCCATGGTCAGCCCCCCTTGGATTTCCATGGTCAGCCCCCCTTGGATTTCCATGGTCAGCCCCCCTTGGATTTCCATGGTCAGCCCCCCTTGGATTTCCATGGTCAGCCCCCCTTGGATTTCCATGGTCAGCCCCCCTTGGATTTCCATGGTCAGCCCCCCTTGGATTTCCATGGTCATCCCCTTGGATTTCCATGGTCATCCCCTTCTGCCTTTGGGGTTGGGAAATGGGAATCCTAGCTGGCTTTGTGTATCTTTAAGGTGTCTGGGATAATACTTTTATTTTTTTTTTTTCCAGTTTGAATGGTTTCATCACCTATCTTGTCTTCTTGTTTTTTTTTTTCACGAGCAGGAGTGAGAGGATGGGCCTGACTTTTAACCCTCTGGGAAACACAGTGTTTATTGTCCTTAGGGGCTACACTAAGCATGAGACCAGCTCCCATCCCAATAGAAGAGCCAGAATGGAGACAGACACCTCCCCCAGTCACAGCTACCTCTGGGACCTTCAGACTACGGCGAGGCAGTCGGTTCACGTGGAGAAAGGAGTGCCTGGCTGTGATGGAGAGGTATGTGCTGCCCTTGGACATGGGACTTCTAAAGCCAAGCCAAGGGTCCTTTTCCCTGCTCTGCTGAGCACCAGTGTTCTTTCTGTGGGTGTGTTGTAGCCTTGTGCAAGGCTGTAAGAATTTTGGAGTAGGAGGAGCTGGTTTGCCTCTTGTGTTTAAAAAATTGTAACACTGCTCTGGAGAGTAACTCTTTTTTTGTTCATCATGTCCTTAGCTCAGTCTGAGCATGGTGGTGCTCAGCTTTTCCTTTGCTTTTGTAGAAACTTTTGCACTTATCCTGATCCAGGCTCTCTTGGGAGGGTCTTGCAATCTCTTTCTCTTCTGCATTTCTCCTTTCCACTTTCCTCACTTGTCCTCCTGGTGCCTCGTGGTGTTTTAAAGTGGACACCAGCATTTCTGCAGTGCTATAATTGTTCAGGACACAGAACTTTGCCTAACAAGCAGCAGATTCCTGGTCCAAAAAGCCTCTTAGAACCTTTTTACAGGAGCTGGGAGCAGCACAAAGTGGATCTTTCAAATCCATATGCAGAGGTGATCATTAGAGCTCCCATCTCTCCTCTCTGAGCCCTGGCAAGCTTTGCCTTTCCCTCTGCTTACAGGAGTGTCTCTTTTGTGGATAATGTTGTACAGTAGAAAAGGGTTGGGGAGCTTGGATATAGTTTGGGGATGAATGCTTGTTTCTGTCCAGGGGCTAAGTGGCTGGGAGGAGTTTTTGGAGTTCTTTTCCCCTCTATAAGAGCATGAGGAGGCTCCTTCCCATGGAAGGGGTGGATGACTGTGTGTGCTGCACTCCTCCTGGGTCTGCACCCCAGTGAGATCTCAGCCAGCAGATTTGTGGGATGTGCTTTCACCATTTCTGTAATGCTTCCCTTTCCTCTTGCTTGCATGGGGGGTCTTGGGAACTGATTAGGGGAAGCATCTTTTGCCTGAGTAAGGTTGAAATCCTGAGCTCCCTCAGGAACACAGACTGGACACACTTCTGTGTCTTTGCAGGAGTGGAACCAGTAACTTAAATCTTTGTTTCCCTATCCTGGCCTGGCACTGATATTTTATCTGGCATTGATATTTTTGGCTTTGCCTGGATGTTTTCCCAAAGGAAATAACACAAATGTTTGAAATGTGTTCTGCTTTGTTAGACCCAACTAATGCAAAGTCCTGTGATCTGATAGTGTGTTTTTCTAGTGTCCCCTCCACAGAGGCAGAACAAGGGGCAGGACAGGATCTTTAGCACTTTGAAATGTTTGTCTGGCTGTCCTGAATGTGTGTGCAGAAGGACAGAACCACCACAGCTCCAGGCAGCACCATCTCCTGATCACCCCTCTGTGTGAAATGCTTGTTGGGAGTAGAATCAGAGCTTTTTGGGCAGGGCTGGTTTTGGGCATGGCTGGTTTTCTTCCTGGTTTCTGTCTGGCCCAAAGTGCAGTAACTGCTGTTATTTGCTGTTTGAACCCTGATTGTGCCTCAGATCCTTTGCTGGGGGAACTGCTGATAGAGAGCTGAGCAAGCCACCCTTTCCTCACCCACCTCTCTCCTCAAGCCATTCTCTGCTGGGACACTCTGGAAATTAAAACTCTGGTGTTTCAGTACATCTGTTTAGAGAGGTGTGAGATTTGGGTATTGAAAGAATCAGGTTGGTTTTGACACTGGAAATCATCCAGCTGTGAATGCAGATACATAATCACCCAATCTAATTTTTCATTAAATTCTTCTTTGTTGTTCTTGGTTTTGTTCTCTGTGTCTTGTGCTCTGTAAGGTCTTTGCTGCTGGGTTTTTCTCCTTATTCTCCTGCTGCCACATTGCCTTAATCCTGGCTTTTAATATTAATTTACCAAGCCCTTGGCTGTGTCACTGTGAGTGCTGGGTTTCACAGCCTTGTCTGGGGTACTGGGAAGCAAAGCTGAGGAGTTTTACTCCAGGCAAGAACACAGTAAAAATGTTGTGTGACAATAAAGCTACACCATAAAGCAATGGGAATATGGTTGTTTAACTGTTGTGCTTTAATAGGCCTCGTTGAGCTGTAAGGATGAGCTGTTTTATGTGACAAGTTTTGAAAGAGTGGGAGGAAAAGGCTCCTCTGGGAGCCCTTGGAGAAAAGTCACTAATGTCACTTACAGGTCACTGGAGTTTTCCAGCCTTGGCCATGATGTGACTCATAGCAGCAGCAGCATAAAGGTAACCAGACCCCCCTGGCCCAAGCAGATCAGGTTCCCTTGATGGCCCAGGGTCAGGAATAAACATTTGGCCACTGAAATGGTGTTTGGCATTGCCTGTGGGCTGGTGCCATTTGTCTGGTAATTTGCATTTTCCTCTGCAGGATTAAGTTTTGACTCTGAGTGGAGGCATCTCAGTTTAATGGACTGTTTTCCCTAATGCAGTGGAACTTTCAGTGCACTCTGTGTGTCCTGCAGCTCCTGGCTCTGATGCTGCTGCACACAAGGATTCAGGCTCCTGCTCTGGGAACCTCAGGGAAGTGCTCATTCATTTGGGCAGGAAGGAGAAACAGAGATCCAGGAGACAATTCCATCCATTAATGCACTCTGAAGAGGGCTCTGTGCACCTTCCTCTCTGCAGTCAGAACTAACTCTGATGGTTTAGTTTAATGCCTGAAGATAAGAGGATGGAATCCAGGGCTTAGTGGAATCTCTGCAAAGCTCCTCCTTCCCTGTGAGATCCTGCTGTGATGCTGTGTAAATATTTTTTGGCTGAAGATGAGGGTGTTGACCTGCTCCATCACTTAATTGTTCCCCCTGCTTTTGCTTTTGTCTTGGATTCACTTGGTAAAAGTTGGAGTTGCTGAAAGTCCATGTTCAAACCAGCTGAGAGCATTTCAAGGGAAGAATCTCAATGTGATTGCAAAATTCTGAGAGATTTGTTCCTTAGGAGCAGGCTCTGCAATTGAAAATGCACAGCACCTGTCAGGATTTCATCCATGAACTGAATGAGAAGGGTGAGGGTTGAAGAGGTAGTTTTTATTTGATTTTATTTTTTTAAGCTTTAAATCAACAAAAAATTCCAGTTCAATTAATTACTATATTGGTGGCAACCTGATAGAATGAAGATTAGAGTTAGGGCCATATCTGAAATGCCTGATGTACCTGAGGTCTGAGTACAGGGTATGTGTATTAAAGGAACTAATTGCTTTATACTGGATTTCCAGGATGCTGCTTGTGGTTTCTGTAATTCAATTCTCCAGCCTTCACTGCTTTTTTGGAATCCTCCCAGGGTTGTTTATTAATCCCTGATCTTAGATTTTTTTGGACAATAGATCCAGGTCTCTTTATCCCTTTACTTTTTTATATTTCTGTAGATATCTCCCTGAATATTTATGCTCTGAAGGTTAAGAGGAGCAGTGGTTCCAGAAAGTAAAATTCTATATTTAACTGCAGACTAGGTGTGGTTCAGACAACTGCAGTGCTACTGATGCCAACCTTGACCTGTTCTCTTCTGGAGCCTCCTGCTCATGGAATATGCTGAGTTTTGAGTGTGTGGATGTTTGTGTGGCTTTGCCCTCCTTTGGGAGCAGAGCTAAGGCTGCAAGAGTCCTTTCTGTGCAAACCTGAGGTTAAACTTGAAAGCCTCCTTCTGCTTCACTTTCCTGTTCTTTTTTTGTTATGTCTTGTCCCACAGATAATGTTGTAGGTTTTTTTTTTTATTCTTTTCTCTGCTTTGCTTCTTCTTTTCAACCCTTCTCATTAGAAGTATGAAATTGAAAATTCCCTTAGGGCTTTCTTTTTTTTTATTAATGAAGCTGTGTTGTCTTGTCAGTCTATTTTTTTTATTATTATTTTTTCCCCCAGTGATTTATGCTTCTCTTCTAATCATATGTTGGAGTAGAGGTTTATCTTGTTTTTCAGGCAAAAAAAAAAAAACAAACCTAAGATTGGCAGCAGAATCAGTGATTTTATACCCATTTTAAGGCACTTTTCATGAGTGCTGTTAAAGACTGAGGGGGGGAGTTGAGTGTTGTTTTTTAAGTATATGCTTTATCCAAAGATTAAATTAAAATAACTGTAAATTCTGCCCTAAACAAAAATGAATAATTCATCAGTAGAACATATTTCAGTTTGTCTAGGGAGCAGGAACTTTGCTTTCTGGTTGAGGGTTGTTTGGTTTGATTTTATGGCTCTGGGTTTTTACCTTAACACTTGTCTGTGCTTCTGAAGCTCCTTTCACAAAGGTGTATTTAGGTGAAATAAGACAGATGCTACAGATCCCCATCATCCCCAGTTCATAGGTGGCAAAACAGAGTCAGGTGTTTCACTTGGCTTTATTCAGAAGAGAAATGGGTTTAGATTTCCCAAGATAGGGGGGTACAGTTTCCTGCTGTAGCTGAGCTGCATTAACAGTTTGTCACCAGCTCATCCTTAGGTGTTACCCTGCCTTGCCACCCTTCTCAATTCCTCCTCCTCAGTTTCCCTGCTCCTGCTCTGTGCCAGAAATGTTTCTTGGCTGATGGAAATAGCAGCCAATTCAGCCTGCTTCAGGAAAAAGAAATCCTTTTTATTTCCCCTTGCATTTTCCTGAATTGTTTTGGCTTTTTGCTGTGCCAGGGCTGTGCTGGGGCAAAGGACAGGAATGCACTGCTGGGGCACCAGGAAATTCAGGAAGTTAAACAAGAAGATGGAGATTCCATGGAGTTGTTTGGTCTGCCTGGTTTTGTTCTGATTTTGTTTGGTTTGAGTTGGATGAGTTCCTGGTTTCTTTACAGGCATGGTTGTACTGGCATCATGCAAGAGGGGTGCTTTGATTTTTCCAAGTGCAGGAGAGCATTAGGTCCATGAGGATGAGGGATGGAGCATCTTTCCTCTGAGAGAATTAGGGGTTTCTTCTGGAGAAGAGAAGAATCCAGGGAAAGCTTGGAGCCCTTTCCAGAGCCTAAAGGGGCTCCAGGAGAGCTGGAGAGGGACTGGGGACAAGGGATGGAGGGACAGACACAGGGAATGGCTTCCACTGCCAGAGGATGGGATGAATGGGATATTGGGAAGGAATTCCAGGCTGGGAGGGTGGGGAGGCCCTGGAATAGAATTCCCAGAGAAGCTGTGGCTGCCCCTGGATCCCTGGCAGTGCCCAAGGCCAGGCTGGATGGGACTTGGAGCAACCTGGGGTAGTGAAGGTGTCAGAATCATCCCAAGATGAGATTTAAGGTCCCTTCCAAGTCAGACCATTCCATAATTCCATGATTTCTGTGGCATCACTGCCCAGCTCTGTGTGGTTCAACCAGCTGTGGTTTTGTTTCCCCTCCAAATGCACCCAAAGCTCATCTCCACTCCAGGAGCAGTCACTGCAGCATTCCCCTCCTGATGCTGGGATGTTCAGCCTCATCTCCCCTCCTGGAGGAGGCACATCCACCCTGAGCCTGAGGAGGTGTCCTGGGCTTGGTCCTGGCCCTGAGTGAGATGAAGGCTGACGTGCCTGGTTAGAAATCCTTCTGACTGTGAGAGCTGCTTTTACTGCAGCTCTCCTGAGCACCGGGGCTTCCATCCCTCCCTGGGGACCACCACAGCTCTATTAGCTCCTGAAATTCACTTAGGAAATTTTCTTAGTTAATTTTATCCCATTACTCTTAGTTATGTCTTCCAGCAGAACCTTAATACCGGCCCCATAGGGGATCTAAGTTTCCTGTGCAAGGCTTTGGAGGAGATTGAAGTTTGGGATTCATTGTGTTTCTCCCTTTCCAAGCTGACAGCAGAGCAGGAAGTAATGTCCTTTGGCCCCTTCCATTAGGCTGCTACATTGTTAGAAACAGAACAGCAGCTTCTCATCAATATAAGCATGGCCAGGGCTTGGCTGGGGAATGCTGCTCATCTTTCCTGCCTTTGCTGGGAGGTGAGGAGGGCTGGGAATGATCTCTGTGACCCTCAGGTGTCCTTGAACCTTTTGGTGACTCGCTGTTCTCAGCTGTAAAATATCCACCACCAGCTTGGGAGATGAGTCAAGCCAAGGGACAAGTGCCAAAGCCTCTAATTCTTGAGTTACTGGGGAATATTGGCATTAGGAAAAACTTCCCGGCTTCAGGACTGGCACAGCACTGAGCAGGTTATCCACAGGAGCTACAGAACATTTCTCAGGAGCAAATCAGCTGAAATCTGTCAGGATGGTTCTGAGCTACTTGATCTTAATGCAGAGAGAAACATCAGGTGATTTCTTTATATTTTTTTCCAGCTCTTTCAGTCCTGTCATAAGGTGTTTGTTAGTCAGCACCTTCCAGGGGGAGATTCAACTTCATTAAGTCCTGTGAGACACAGGGAATGGGGTTTTTTTTAGGATCTTTGCTGTTTATGCTCCTGAAATGCTTTGAGATCTGAGCAAAGGCACTTTGCAAAATTCTCTTTACCATTCAGACACAGGCAAGAATCATCTGCCTGTGTGAGGGTTCAAGTGGTTTGGCTCAGGGTCACTGCTCTGTGTCTTCATAAAATGCAAGAGCAGCCATTTTCTGCTTGGCACACAGGATCTGCCTTATTTTGCATTAGATCAAGCTCTGTTCCCTCTCAGACATGCATAATATACAAGCTTCCTATTCTAATCAGCTGTAAGCAAATCCCAGTTGTTTGGCAGATTGCAGGCAGTAAAATAGAATGCAAGGATGTCTGTCCAAAGCCTTGCCAGACTCTGGTTTCTTCAAGGATCCAGCACCTCATGAGTTATTTTGCTTTCTAGAAAGCTCAGGTGCTTTTTGTATCCTTGTGTTCTTTCTCTCTGTCTTTCTCTTTTTAAAAATAATAAAAAGATGATCTCCAGGAGGGGCAGCTCCTTGCAGCAGACTTCAGATAAAATTCTTTAATCTGCCAAGGTCAGAAAAACTGAAATCAACATTTAGAAAAAGCAACTTTGTCAGTCTGATCTGTAACAACACTGCCTGGTGCAGCAAACCCACATTTTAGGAATGGCAATTCTCCTCTAGCCCAGATACTCTCCTGCATTTCTCCAGCACCAGTTGAGATCTCAGAGTTCTGTCCCCCTGCTCAAGGTGACAAGCAGGATCCATCCCAGCTGGTGATGGTTGTGGTGTTTATCATTCTTTCTACCTGTCCTCTCCATCCTGTGCCTGTGCACACCTGGCCAGCAGCCATGTGGCTGTGGACAAAAGCTCTTATCTCCTATCCTGTATTTTTAATCCTGCTATTGCAGCTCTGGGTGTTCTTATTATTCACATAAATATGTAATTCCTTCTAAATCTTGCTAAGGTCTTCAGGGTACTTCCAGAGAACTAATTATACCTAGTTTCATTTTAGATGCTAAAATGTGTTTAAAAAGTCAAAGGTCCCTCTGGCATGAGTATCATGAGAAGGAATAAGGCAGAACATTGCATTTATCCAGGATCATTCTCTGTACGTGCTGCTATCAATGTGCTGCTCATTTATCTCCTCTCTGAACTTAACAGTCACTCTCTTATCTCTTCTCAGACACCAAGGCTTCCCTTGCCTCTAATAATATTAATTGTCACTCTTCTCTGGGCCTTTTCTATTCTTACATTCAATTTTTAGTGACCTGGGGCAGGTGAGTGGGGACCCAGGCAGAGCTGATTTCCATATTTCCAGGGTGAATATTCCAAGTCCTGTTGTTCTCTGACCTCCAGCCTAACATCTGTTTTTTTGCTGATCACTTTTGTTTATTGATTGAGAGTCTCTCTTCTTGGAATAGCCTTTCCTGAAGAGCTGCTGCTCATTTAGACCTGGTCATGTATACATGAGGAGTTGGAATTTGTTCTTTTCCATGTGCAGTGCTTTGCTTAATGCCAGGATAACAAATGAAGTTCTGTGGTGGGAGTGGTAATTGCTGTGAATTTCAAAAATGCCAGATTTATTTGTATCCAGTAGAAATCATTTGCCTTGCAGAACTGTATTTAATGTAACTGTTAGTGTCAGTTATTTTAGGGCACAACTTGTGCTGAGTTCATACACAGAACCTCTTGCTCTTTACAATCATGTTGAGACCTCTAGATGCTGCCTGCTGTAAGAACACTGTGAAAATACAAGTCTGGTGCTGTGATTTCTCTCTCTTTGAGCTTTCTTCATTTGCCTCAGTACTTCATGGTGTGACTGAGCTGTTTAAAGGACACAGAAGGAATTAGGAACAAAAAGCTTGTATTAATCAGCTAAATTGTTATTTTCTCAGCTATTTTAATGTGGATTCAGGATGCAGGGAAAGCCATGACAGACTTGTCACACAAAGTGTGTGAAGTGGCCCCTGGCATGCTCAGGTTGCATTTTTTGTGGTTGTTCATAATGTCAGGGCTGTCCAGAAGAGCTCTGAGCTGAGGGGAGAGTTACCCCTCCCTGCAGGATTCACCCAGCCCGTGGGTAATGTTACTGAATACAGAATTAACCTCTGAGTGGTCTGGGAGGTGTTCAGAAGGAGTTCAGGAGCAGGCTGGCACTTTGTCACCCCTGCCTTTGCTGCTCCTGTCAACAGGAGGATCCAGCAGCACCATCCAGCCAGAGTGTGCTTGGATTTTCCCATTCCTGCTTTCCAGAGCTGTGCAGGGTTCCTGCTGACTCTCACTCTGCTCTGAACACAGTCCAGCCCTAGCTCAGCCAGAGGAAACTCTGCCATGGAGTAACAGATGGGAGGTCTTCACACAAGTAATAAAGAGAGTCATTACTAGGAGAAGTGAGGGAGGAAAATTCCAAAGTCAAACTCTGAAGCTGTTGCATCATGTATTTATGGGCTCTTGGTCAGGCTCTGGAGCACTTTAAGCAGCCTGAAAGAATGTTCTGTCAGAGAACCATATGGGCTTTGGCCACAAAAGTCACTACCACATCCTAGATTATTTTTAAATTATTTTTTAATTTTTTTTTGGTGATCCAGGATAGCCCAGCTTTCTTACTTGTTTGATTTTCCTTTGGAAGACACATAATTTGTTTTGAATACTTTGCTGTGTGTGAGGAGCTCTGTCAGCAGCATAGAAGAGCCTTTTATGAAGCTTTTCTCTCTGGATTGGGAGCAGCAGCATCCTCAGCTATGCCAGGCTTGGCCTTTCTGGTGCTTTTGTTGCTTCATATCTTTTGGTCACAGTGACTTCACAAAAACTGATCCAGCTGATGATCTTTTTGTGCCTCTGAAGCTGTTGTTCCCAAAGTGGGTGACCTTGGATGCTGCACTGTTAAATTTCTTTTTAGTTCTTGCCCTGAGGATTCTCTATGACTTTTTATGGTGCTTCAGTTCACTGTATTGACTTTGGTCTCAGCAGATTCATCACCATGTGCAGACTTCCTGGCAGGATCATTAATTGTTTTTGGTTTTAAGATGCTTCAAAGATGATACTTCAGGAGTATCCCTAATTGTTGTCTTCCATGCCATTAGTTTAATTTCTTCTTCTTTGGATGTTTCCTTTCTGCCCTATCTCATAATTATACTAATCTTTATTTTTTCCAAAATCATGAATAATTTCCCCTTTGTCACTTTATCAAATACTTCAGCAAAGTCAAGAAATGCTAAGAATAATTAGTTTTTCTGGTCAACAATTCCTCAGTTGTTTTTGGAGCTTTACTACCAGCACTGTTTAAGCCATGCCTCCTAAAAGGATTGTCCTCAGGAAACTCAGCTGATCAGAGTGAGGGTGACAATGAATTTAAACACATGGCAAAAACCATGGCTCAGGGCAGGGAGCACAAATCTTGGAGTAAAGAGCTGTGGATTGAGTTAATCTGGTTTCTTGGCTCTGTATCTTTTAACTTTGCTGTTCTTCTACCTGTAAATTCTTATAATAATATTAAAGAGTAAGATGAAAAAAGACAATTTCAGAATGTTTTTAAAGCAGTTGATGATCTGGGTGTAAAAAGTGCTCTTAAAATACAAGACATGATGGGTATTGGTAAATGAAATAATCCTTTGAGTCCTTGGAGCTTACTATTTCCAAGATAACTATTCACAATCCTGTAGGCAGAAAAAAAAAAAAAAAAAAAAAATTAAAAGTATTAAAAAGTAGGATAATAAATTCAACTACTTCCTCTCCTTATGGATGGTGAATGGTCACTGAACAATCCTTAGTAAGTAAAGAAAAAGATGTTGCTGCTGCTAGGTTTGAGAAATATTCTTTAAAGATCCCAAAGTTTCCTGATGGCTCAAAACTTCTGTTAAATCTCTTTCTTTGCTGTGTTTTGTATGAAGAACCTCCTCAAGTTGCTCTTGACACTGTAATAATTTAATCCACTGCCATTACTGGGTTCATTAATTTCTTTTTCCTTTGCTTCTGTTTTGTTGTATTTAGGTTGCAAGGTACAGAATAGGCTGATACTAAAAAATTATTTACATTTTCTGTTACCTGGCCATACAACATTTAATGAGATAACAATTTTTGGAGATATCTTGGAGATACTGCATGTTAGGAAAATACATGTATTGATCCCAAATTGAGATTTCATCTTGACTTCAGGTGCTGAATAATTTTAGGTGCTGCAGGAATTTGCCTTGGCTGTGAACTCCTGCAGGATCCTTTCATTTAGCTGAATTAATCTTTATTTTCTGAAAGTGCAGCAGCAACTGGGGGCTCTGCTGAGCTGAACCAAGTCTGGTCCAGGACTGGAAACAGAAAACAAAAACTTGTGGATTTTTGAGGGAGAATGCTGGTGGTTTATACTAAGTTTATTGTAAGATTAATCCCAAATTTCATGACTGGAGGCTTGGGACAAAGGGAGCTCCAAGATTCCCATGCAGAAGAACTAAAACCTTTCTGAGGCTGAAGTGAGGATAACCTGAGGGAGCTGATAACTGAGTTTTGAGGCTGTTCCAGGAATACCCAACCAGCTGAGCTCAAAACCTGCTGGCTCTGCTGAGTGGAATATTTTATTCCAGAGAGCAAGTAAAGATTTTCTGCATTGAGCAATGTAAAAACCAAGTTTTGCTATTTACTTATATTGCCATATAAAGCCTTGGAATCCTGTGTTGCCTTGTGAGTGGTGCCTGCAGTACCCTCAGTGTTGATTAGAGTTTGTCTGGTTGGAATTTTGGGTCACCAGCAGCAGCACAGCCCTTCCTGGTGGGTGGGCCAGGCTGATTCTGCAGTGCCTCATCCCTCCTTGCTTGAGATAATCCAAAATGACTCTTGCCCTGTACCACATTAAAAAATGAAGATGAGATGTTTGTTTCACAGCTGTTTGCAGAAAGGTTTTGTTTATCACTCACCAAGTCCAGCAGATTTAATGCACATAAATATCCCTGCAGCATGGAGGTCTCAATTTAAATATTTCAAGTAAATAAAAAGGAACAAGAGATCCTATTATTCATTCTTAGATGCCTTGTTAGGAAGAGCTTTGAAGCTGCTGTTTGCTCACACCAATCTCATTGAAATATCACTGGATAATTCTCATTTTATCTTGTCTTGGTGTGTTGGCTTCAGAAAAGGTCCACTTTTATTTCATGAACAATTCAGTGGATATTCAAAATTTCAGCTGTCACTGTCTTCAAGGTGCCTTGAGCAGAAAGTACCTGTCTGTTTGAAATTGCTGCAAACTCCAGATCTTGCCATTCAGAAGGGGCCTGTTGTGTAATTTCAGAAATGCTCTTATCACCAAATCCAATTATGAGGAAGAGTAAATTGCCACCTCGGATGTCTTAACTATTCTTTTTGTAATTGTTAATTATCTTGACAGTAGGCTGCTGGAGATTAGCAGGCACAGATTATCTTTTGCAAGTACAAGGCTTTCAGAGCTATTATCAATTCATTCTGTTTCTAAACAAATTTTAGGATAATATTAATAGCTTGATAGGATTGTGTCCTGGAGACCACTGTCAAAATTCTGAGAAAGTGATGTTGAAAAAATGAAAAACCTCGTTGTTCTATTAGCTTTGAAGGTCATCCAGCTTTACCCACTCCAGTGCAAGGTGTATTTTTGGCATTTTAATCTACGTGGCAGAGGAGGTTCCTGCTAAGAAACATCAGTGAAACAACTCTCTTGGAGTTTAGACACAACTTGGAAAACCAGAATTGAGAGTCAGCTCTGTTCTGTGAGGGTTTTTAATGTGCACTGACATGGCTCTGGAATTTCTGTCTGCAGACACATCCTGAGGTGTGATATAATTTCAGTTTCTTTCTGTCTGGTGCTCTAAGTGATCTAATGCTGGTGAGATCTCTCCTCCAGATTTGCACTTGCAATGAAAGAAATCCAAGAATTAAACACTTCTTAGGGTGAGAGGCTTAAAAACTGTGCTGTCCCTGGACAGAGTGTGGCAATACCCTGGGCCTGAAAGCTCATTTGAGAGAGATTTTTTAACAATGAGGATTTTTACAGTTTGTTTCCAAAGGTGATTTAAAATTACAGCAGATTTTGCATTGGATTTTTATGTTGGGACTGGATATTTGGGACCCTAGTTTTTAATGTTGGGGCTGGATATCTCTGCAGGTTGGACAGAAGATCTGGGTTTAATTCCAGAATTGCTGAGAAACCTCTTGTCAGTGCTGTAGAAGAGGTCAAGCAGTGGTTTCTCCATTCCTGTAAATCCCTGGATCTGTGGAATCCATTGGCTAAATGATGGTGCTGTAGGAAAAGCAGCAGAGAGCTGCAGCCATTGTGTTCAGTAGTTTTTCTGAGTTAGGGATATCTTTTCTTCCATTTGTTGTGCTGCTTGGAAGGTCTGGTTGAGCTGATGCCTCAGCTGAGAACTGCACTTCCCATCCTTGCCTGGTTATGTTTTTCAGTCCTTGGGGGCACTTCTCAGCTCCATCAGAGTTTATCTGTGGAAGGGCTATCTCTGAGCTTTAATTTTGCTGTCAGAAATAAAAATGACTTTATATCATGGGTTTAGCTGACACCAGTGTCGTTACTAGGGAATCTGTAGAAATATCAGCAGATAAAACTGGTGGTGTCATCTGCTGACCTCTCTGAGAATGGCATTAGTGATATTCTTGGCCAGTGTTTACTGGGAAATAAACCAGTCATTACACTTTCTGATGAGATTATGCTCTGAATGTCACTTCTGTGACAATCTGTCTCATGCCACGCTGAGATAAGATCTCAGGCACAGATGACAGACTAACTTCAGAAATATTTCCATTGATTTGACAGCCTGAATAATAGTTCTGCTAAAAGCCACAAGGACTGGACCAGTGACCTCTGGCTGCTGGGTGATACTGGGGTGATAAGTGTACTAATGAGAGATAAATAGGTAACTACATCTGAGTGTTTTCTGTACCTTGTCAGTGGAAAGCAGAGGAACTCTTGGGAGGGAAACCAGATAGGGAGCTGAAATTACAGCATCTTATCAAAGCCAAAGGAGCAGCTTTCACCTCGTGTACTTGAGACACCAGAGGGTTTGGCAGGGAGCTCCATCCCTGGGGACAGCCCAAGCTTCTGTTCATGCCCAGGGCTGGGAGCTGGGCAGTTCTGCTGTTCCATCCCTCCCTGGGCTGCTGGCTCTGGCTTTGCTTTCAGCAAACCTTGGGGAGGATCTTTGGGAGCTGCTGGGGAAGGAGCTGGGCCCAGCTGCTTTTTCAGCCACATCCTCCCTTGGCTGCACAAACACTGCTCTTGGCACGAGTGGGGAGCTGGAGCAGGGCACAAAACATTGCTGCAGAAAGGGGATGGAGGAGGGGAAGGGATCATTCCCTTTGCTCTGGGGTTACATTGTGTTAAGCTGGACTGCAGCCTGAGTTTTGGGGAAGATGAATCTCCCATTCCTGGACGTGTCCAAGGCTGGGTTGGACAGGGCTTGGAGCAGCCTGGGATGGTGGAAGGTGTCCCTAGGAACTAGGGGGTCTTCAAGGTCCTGCCAGCCCAAACCATTCTGTGGCTGTTCTCCAGTTGCAGCCCCAGCAGGAGTGCCAGGATATTTCACTCACAGTGAAATTCCCACAGGGATGGAAGTGGGAACCCAGGGGTGCAAACACAAAGTGAAGTGAGGGAGTGAGCTTGCAGCACTTCAGCTGTTCTTCAGTCAATGTCCACCTGTGTGTTCTTGCCCCCCATTAATTGCAAGGTCAGCTATCCCTCCTCCAGTGGGGTGATCTGTGTCCCCATACCTGAGTGACCTCCCTGACAGGTTCAGTGCAGCACTGTGAATTGTTACCCTGCAACACATCTGAGCCTCTCCTCTCTGAACCCCTGCCACACCTGCAACTTTTAACCATTAGGTTAAACTAAGCATTTCCTCAACCTGGGGTCTTCTGATCAGTTCTGGGGAGCTTTATCTCTTTCCTTATCTGGAAAAGCACTGACCCCACCCATCCTGCCCCTCTGTGTTTGTCCTTTCAGACACTTCCCTGGCAGCTGCCAAGCTGATAGGGAGCAACAAAACTTGCAGTGTGGATTATCAGGACCACTACTGAGGCATTGCTTAATGCATCTGATATCTCAGCCTTGAGAACAGAAGGGGAAAAAAAAAAAAAAAAAAAAGATTGGCAGCTACTGCAGGAATTCAGAGAGGGGCACCTTGGTGGAGAGTTGGGGGGAGGATTTTCCTTCCATTCCAGAGCCCTGGGCTGAGATGGATTCCCTCTCCATCATTGTCCTAAGCACATTATCCCTGAAAGAAAGAGGGTTTCTCTGAATCTGCAATTTTTCTAGGCTTCAGTGTTATTGAAATGAAACAGCTTCAAGGATATCTACATTCTTTACCATCATATGGATTCTCATCTCGTGTAAATTATTTGGCCACTTTTCATTTTAATCCTCCACTGTCATTTTCTACAAAAGAGATCATTTGGTTTCTTCATGGAAGGTATTCAGCTGACAGCTGCCCTTTGTCTAGAAAGCAGTGTGCCTTTGCAGGCACTTGTGCCTGCTCCTTTTCTTTTTTTTTTTTTCTTTCCTTTTAAGTTCATATTGCTTCATATTTTTCATCTGTAGCTTTCAGAAACTTTTCAGATTGTGAACAGGTTTGTGGCTGTGAAGGGAATTTCAGACATCCTGCATTCTTTCCCTGTGTACCTGGCTGATAAGAAACAGAACTAGAGGCAGAATAATTAATTTACTGAGAGAAGAACTGTAGTCCAAGAAAATCACAGTGTTTTCACAACTTCTACATGAGCAAACAAAATAGTCAGTGATGAAGTCTTGAATTTTTTCCATGGCTTCCCTATCTTGAAAACTTAATTAGTCTCATGTACTTGCCAGGAATCATAGAATATTAAAACCATTAGGGGTGAAAAAGACCTTTAAGATCATCTCACTGAGATTTCTGATGCTTTTTCATAAATTGGAGATTTAGGATGAGAAGAGTTTCACATTTTCTAGTGAGAATCACTTTTCTTGTAGAAATTTTTAAACACTTTACATGAAAAGATCAGAAATTCCTGTTTGAATTTAAAGAAAACGTTTCAGAATTATGAAAAATGTCAGGCAGATGAATTTTTTATAACTCAGTTGTAAAATGTTTTGAGATAAGAATTACTGCTTCAGCAGTTTCAATCACAAAAATGATTGGAATACACAGGAGGTGTCTCATTCATTGTCCAGTTGTGAAGTTTTCTCCATCACAGGGATATTTTCTGTTACCCTGTAGAACTGTAAGCATGGCCTGAAGTTTCGTTGTTGGTAGAAAATATTTTTGTTATTTGTTGGAGGCAGCAGAAGCTTGAGTTAGGTGACAAGAAAAGGGTCACTGGTGGCTCTGGTGTTGTCTTTGCTGCTTTAATTCGTGTCTCAGTTTCTTGCATCAACAAGAATGTGCAGTTCAAGGACACCCTGATGGATAATTTAATGTATTTTGTAATTTCTTCCATAAATGTTGCTTTTTGTAGGTGTGGTGCTGCCCTGGGTTGCTGGTTGGGACTCCAGGGCAGGCAATGTGTTCATGTAAATAACAGAGCAGCACTTCTCAGCTGTGATCCCTTGATGTCCCTTTATCTCAGGGTGCTTAAAGAGGAAATGATTCTTAGCTCTGGGCACTGCTCTGTAGCTGGGAGAGCTGAAATATTCTCATGGGGCTGCTGAACTGGGATCCTGAGCTTCTGCTTCCATCACTAACTACTGGAAAAAGCTTTTTCTGCTCTGTTTTCCAAGCTCTCCATCCCCCAAAATGCACCTTTGTACAGAACTCCACCCCTTTGAACAGAAATCTGCAAGTTGAGACAGACACACACAACACTTCAAAGGCTGGAATCACAAAGGGGATGGACATGGAAGAGGGGAGAATACGCTTTGAAATGACCATGTCCAGAGGGTGTGATGTTCATTGTGAATCCCCATAAAGCTGAACAAAGACACCACTCCTGTGTCAGGGAACTCCCTCCTTAATTCCAGCAATTAGTTCTCTCTAATAGTGGAAGTGTTGGCTGACAAATTCCCAACTTTTCCAACACTTGAACTGAAGTTTTAGGCAGAGCTGCCGTTCATGTAGAGAAGATTGAGCTGTTCCTGTGGTTCCAGTTGCTCTCTTCCAGCAGATCACCTGGAGTTACATGAATGGTGCAGCTCTCTGAGCTGATCTGTGATTCCTCTTCCTCACCGAGCAGCAGCTTTGAAATAAGAGCCCATTTTGGGCACAGTTGTGACTGCAAATGACTCTGTGAACAGGGGGATGAAGTAGTGGGACTTGAAATTCAACCTGAGTGTTCAAAGTTTGGACAGTAGCAGTTCCAGGAACAGAATCTGGGTTTCCATAGAAAGTAACTGGGGCCAATCCACTGGATGAATAATGGAAAATAATAATTGGCTCAATATGCCTGAATCTCCTACTTCCAAATGTTCTACAGTTAAGGAAATAAATATCTTATTTTCAAATCCAGAGCAGCTGTCCTACAGCCAGACTTGCTGCTGATCAAAGTTGATAAAAGAAATGCAAGGATTATATATTATGGATAATCTACAGAAAAAACAGTGGCAGTCCCTTGTGCTTGTGGTGTGATTAACAGAGTCCATTGAAGCAAACAGGACGTTTTGTTGGTTTTAATGCAGATCTGATAAAGCTCTGTGGAATGTAAATCAGTTCATTAAAATTTGCAGAGTGGTTCAATGAGGTAAAACAGGAAACAGTTTTAACTTTTATAGGATGTTTACTGCATATAAAGTACAATAAAATCACAATTATTCCAGAAAAAATACTGTTGGAAACGTGCTGTACTCATTGTGTTGTTCTGAGGGAGACTGAAAAATTTTTAATTGTGGTTTAAAAAAAATAATCTGTCCTGTAATTTCATAATCTATAATTTCATAATATCTCCACACCATAACTGTCTCTGCAGAATGTGTGGGGTTTTGCATAATGTAGATATTAAAAGTATGTCTGGATGTGTATATATTAACAAATATATATGTACAAGGATCAAAATAAATTAAACAGCTCCTTCTACCTAAACTGGGGGTGTGTCAGGGGATAAATAATAAATAAATGATAATAAAGTCTAAGGCCTGTGGTGTCTTGGAGATGATGCTTCAGTTGACAGTCTTAACTCTGATATCCATGGAATTGCCTACATTTTTGGGTGTCCTCTTATTGGCTATTATTATTATTATTATTATTATTATTATTATTATTATTATTATTATTATTATTATTAGGGTATCCTATAATATTCCAAAGGCTAAGATAATACTCATTTATCTGAGGGATTTGGGAAGTTTCCTTCTTTCCATGAGGACATCAGGCTGATGTTACTTTATCCATGAAATTCACTGTGTCTGGTGCTTCTGGAGGAGTGATGCATAAATCAGCAGCTGACACCTTTTAGTGGAGCTGCTTTGGTAGCTTCATGCTCTGATTTCTTAAGAAAAAAGCTGATTTTTGTTTCCCCTTTTGCAGTTACTTCAATGAGAATCAATATCCCGACGAGGCAAAGAGAGAAGAAATTGCCAATGCCTGTAATGCAGTTATACAAAAACCAGGTGAGGAGCTGGGGGGTCCTTCCCAAAAACAGAGAGCTTTCAGCACCTTTGTTCTCAGACTGATGTTTGCACAATCACAGAATCATTTGGTCTGGAAAAGACCTCCAAGCCCATCAGCCTTTGACTGATAAATCAGGTTTTTGGAGGAGAAGGAGCTCAGCTCTCCTGTTTTTCCATATTTTACAGCTTCCAGACAGGGATCTCATATTAGAACCTGAGAATGGAGGACCTTATGTTCAGGTTCACAGGTTGCATTTTCTCTGTTTCTGGAGAAATTATACTTGGGAGAGGAGAATGAATATTCAGTGTAGTGTTAGTGGATGCACCTGCCTTTGCTTAGTTTTGCTAACCAAACATTTACATAGATTTCAGAACTTGTGTTTTGGATATATTTAGATTCCATACAACCAGAATAAAAATTAATGAGAAGGCAACTAAGACATGAGTCATGCACATGGAATCCCAAAATTATTTAGGATGGAAAAGCTTCTGGGATCATGGAGTCCAGCAGTGCCCAGGCCACCACTGCTTTGTGTCCCCAAGTGCCACATCCACAGGGATTTTAAATGCCCCTGCTCTGGGCAGCTGTGCCAGGGCTGAACAAACCATTCCAGACAGGAATTGTTCCAAAAATCCAACCTGAACCTGTTCTGGCACAGCTTGAGGCTGTTCCCACTCATCCTGTCCCTATTCCCTGGAAGAAAAGGTGGATCCCCACTTTGTTATCCTTTCAGGGAGTTGTGGAAAGCTGGGACTGTCACCAGGGTGACAGAATGGAAGTGACCTCTGGAGTTCACCTGGTGAGGTGCTTCCAGCTTAAATGAGATTGTTCAGTTTTCAGCATCTCCTAAACCAGAGGTTTGCCCATCTCCAGGTCCCTGTTCCACATTGTTGAGCACTCTCATACCTGCTGAAATCTTCCCTGAAAAATCCATCAGGTGGAGAAGAGCAGAGAGCTGAGGATTTGATTCCTGGCTGTGCTGCTGGTTTGTGGAGCAGCTTGGAACAGAGTGCTGCAAGGCCATGTCAGGGAGCAGTGAAATACTGCCAGTGGTGCTGATGTAAAGCATTAGGCAGCAGCCAAGCTATCAGTTTCCAGAGTTTTCTTTCTTTCACTTGTCACATCTCTCCCAACTTACTTAAGTGTGCAGATTGCTGCAATTACATGGGTGTTTTGTGTGCTGAATAAATAAACTTTGAGAAGGGGTGAGAAGCAGGGGGGGCTCAACCCTGTGTAGCCTGCAGAGGATGCAGATATGGGGAATATTTTATATAGGGTCAAGAGCAACTGAAGAGGTTTCCAGGATGTCCTTGGAATACTGAATCCCTCCAGTCTTCCTTTACTTATACTGATGACCAGATAAAGGCATAGTTTGCTATAGCTGCTTCTGAGTTTGGGATTTTTTTGGTTTTGTTTTTTAAGTGTAAAAATCCAGTGATCTGGTTTCCAGCATCCACCCCCATTCTCCCAAAAGATCCTGAGTGTCCTGGCACAGTTGGGAGGGTGTGATGGGTGCTGAGAAAAAGGAAAACAGATTGCAAGGGTGACACAAAACCTCTTCATTCATTTTGCTGCTGTATAAGACAATGAAATGATCTGTACCCTCCTGACACAGAGTAAAACAAGGAGCCCCAGGGATGGGGTTTGGTAGTTTTTGGGATCTCAGTTTTGTGCTCAAACTGGAAAAGCAGCCCTTCATTCTCCATTGGCTCTGGATTGAGTTGGTTGAAGCTGCAGAGAAATTCCTGTATTTCAGATTTTTTAAAAAGAAGAAAAGATATTTGGCAGTTAGTGCCACAGCACCTGGACACAGGAATTTGATCCACATAAAGTTCACTTTTTCTCAGTTATAACAACTTGCCAGTGGTGTCTGTTTTCAGGGGTTTATTCCTTAAAATCCCAGGATTGTTTGGGTGAGCAGATCCCAGGACAGGGACAGGGACACTTCCCACTATCCCAGATTGTTCCAAGCTTTGTCCAGCCTGTTTTTTACACTTCCCAGGGATGTGCAGCCACAGCTTCTCTGGAACCCAGTGAGTAACACCACTGAACTGTTCTTTTCCCCTCTGTTGCTTTCCTAGGAAAAAAGTTGTCGGATTTGGAGCGAGTTACCTCTCTCAAAGTGTACAACTGGTTTGCCAACAGGAGGAAGGAGATCAAGAGAAGAGCCAATATTGGTAATGTATCACACAACCTGCCTGCAAGGCTTGGGCTTTGCTCAGGAGAGGTGGCAATTACCTAAGAATAAATTAGTGCAAACACCAGAGGTGCTGACAGCCTCGGGAGAAATGTGGAAGAATTATGAAAATGAGTCCCTTGCTGTTCCAGATTTTTGGTGAAATACATGTAATTTGTAGAATTCTTGTCATCAGTGCAGGAAGAGTGATGCAGTTACAAAGTTTTACTGGAAGATCAGCTTTAAAAAGCAAAATGAGAATTTTTTAGGTGGAAGGAGAGTTGCATTTTCCTCCTTTGAGTATCCAAACTCAAATCTGAAATGAAACCTCAAAGTTGTAAATAAAGGAGATAGAGATGTTGGCAGGTTCACAAAGTTAGTGTGGTGTTTATCCTGGTTATACCTCTGCCCCTGACAGCTTTCCAAGGTTTTGCCCAGGGACAAGTGGCTGGAAAAAAAACATCTTTTTTGTTGATGATCAGGAAAAAACAAAAGTCACTTCAGAGTTAACCCTGTGGGTTCTTAGCTGATTGTAAGGAAATCAAAAGTGACTCTGAACTTGTAGGAAGGAGACCCTCTGATGTGGATAAGGAGAATAAATCACCTCAGTGGCCTGGATTCAACAAACTCCTGCCATTCATAAAAAGTTTGATGTCCTTACTTAGATATTATGCAGAATTACTTTTGTAACACATGGCTGAACAGACATCCATATCTGCTTATTTCCAGTTTTTTTAATTATTTCAGATGTTCCACTATTTTGCCTTATTTCTGAATAAGAAAAAAACTCTTACTGCATCATTTAACACATTACTGAAGTTTAACTAAATTCATTTTTCAAGTAAAAATGGCTTCTCAAAGGGATGGGGGAATAAAGCAAACTCTGTCCAAGGTGAGTGAAGTTTAGTGTTTGGGGAGGAGGTTTGGAAAAAGATTAAAAAGAACCAAAGGGAGCTTTAGATGTATGGAGCCTACAGGAAGATGGATTTATGTGTTTTCAAATCCCTGAAGTGCTTTCAGAAATTTCTCCCATGCATTTTCAGACACTCCCCACCCCCTTGAGTCCTGCCATCCAAACATTCCTTTGCCACTGCAGTGCCTTAGAAATGACTCTGATTTGTGTTAGGAGTGGCTGAAGACAGGGGTTTGTACTCACTGACAAGTCTGGGGGTTGGCAGGGAAGGATTTTAGGCAAAGCAGTGTTTGTACCTGTGCTGCCTTCCCAAATGTTGGAGGGTGAGAGGAAAGGGCTCCTGCAGTCATTCTAACTTCCTGAAAAAATGGAAAAAAACCAAAACCTAGTTCCTTGAACTACTCCAATGCATCAGATAAATGAGGGATCCATTTGCTTTTTTCGAAGAAGCAGCAATCCTGGAGAGCCATGGGATAGATGTACAGAGCCCAGGAGGTCACTCCAACAGCGACGACGTGGACGGCAACGACTACTCGGAGCAGGTGAGCCCTGCAGCCTCCTGAGCCACACTCACAGCACCTGCAAAGGCCCTTTCCCTCTGGAAAACCCTGCTTTGTGTGGCTCTGGTGTCATTGTGGTGGGGAAAGGGGGAGAACTGACCCACGTGGATTTGTTGTCTCACCACAGGACACTTGGCAAGTCCGCAACGGGGAGGAGGAGGGACGGTGTTCTGAGGGAGGCAGAGAAGCTGAGAAGGTAGAAGAAGACAGGAGGATCTGCTCCAAACAAGCAAGTTACCCCCCTCACACCACACACAATGTCTGATTCAAGGCACAGAGCCTCACCTCAGCCAGAGCCCTGCCATTCCCCCACTCTCCTTCCCCAGCACTCCGAGTTCTGTTTCACACTCCTGTGTGTCAGGCACCAACAGTTATCCCAAAACCTGGGCACCTCCTGCACCTCTGATTTCTTTCTGCAAGAAAAGCCCTGTTCTAGCCAGGGCCACACCTGCTGTGAGCTGCTGACCCAGCCCCAGGTATGAGCAGGAGGCAGCCCTGCCCAGGACCCTTCAGGTTCCTTGTTCTGCCTTTCCCAGCAGGATTCTGAGCACTGAGCTCCCTCTGTTCTCTGGGAGAGCCTTTCAGAATCATCCCTCAGACACTGACAGACAGAGGGTGAAGGGTGGGGGGAAAGGATTTAATTAACTCAACTCTGACCTTTATTCAGCCTATATTGTTCTGCCAGAGTGTGCCACTGTTTTAATTGTTTACATGTTACCTGTCCTTTTATTTTGTTTTGTTTTATTTTTGCATTTTAATTCTTGCCTTTTAATTCTCTTTTTCTTGGTTATTTTTAACCCTAGACAGCAACTTCTTTTTTAAATTCTCTAGCAAAAGAATAGCCCTTCCCACACTCTGAACCCTCACCTACCCTAAAGTTGGGGTGCACACCTTCCTGACCTTGCATCCCATTCCCAATTTCCCAGTGCTGGCCAAACCCCCAGGGCTGTGTGTGCCTGGCACCAGTGGCTCAGCCAGTTCACTCAGCTGTTTTTAGAGGAGCTGTTGCAGGTGATCCTGGGCTGGATCACTTTTCAGTGCCTCTTTTGGGAGAAGTGGGAGTTCTCCCTCTCCAAAAGCAGCAGCTGAGTGTCCTGGAATGAGTCCCTGGCACACTTGGCTCTGGCCCAGTTCAGCAGATCCCTGGCAGAGGCTGCTCTGCTCCTGATGGGGATTGAGAACCTGTTTATAGGTCAGCACCAGATTTGGTGGGACCAACTTTTCTGGCTTTCCCATAAAATATTTAGAAACCAGTGCCAAGCCCAGAAAGTTCCCTGTGAGACAGATACAGGGCTGGAATACTGAGGTGGGAGCATGATGTAGATTCCCAAGCTATGCTTTTCTTCTGTGCATTAACCAGCATTCTTTGGAAAGAGAAATAAATTGGTTATTAAAATTGAAAGATCTTTGTTGAGAGGCCTTAGAAATGACATTACTCAGTAATCTGGGCTCCTCTAGGAGGTTTAATTAGTCATTAGCAGCAAAGCAGATTAAATGGCAAGTTCTCCTGATGACCATTTAACATCCCTTAGCTGTTAAACCCAGAAATTCTGTTTTCCACAGCACCACTTAAACTCTAATAAACTTTAAAACACAGAGTTCATCTAGATACTAACCAAGTGCCTAAACCCCCAGATTTTAGGGCTCTGTATTTGTACCATGATGAAGATTTCTGAAAGGCCCTAAAATTTACCAGACCCTTGTTATAAATGAATAAATCCTTTTAAACAACCTCAGGATTTTACCAAATCCTGGAAGATTTTCTTTTTTTGTCCTCAACATTTGCCACCCATTATCTTAATTTAAAAATGTTCTATGCACTTTTTAAATTTCAAATCACACAAGTTCATCCCTGTTGGGAGGCTGATAAATGTTTATCATTTCCTTTCTGTAAATGATAATAATTTAAAAATCAAATATCACAGGGGGATAGCTATTAGTGCCTTGTTTTAAAGAGAGGAAAACCATGATTTTTCCCAAAATTCTATATTTTATTTATGGTGGTTCCAGTCCCCTTCAGTCACTGGTTTTCTTAGCATTCAAAGAGTTTCCAGCATTTTTTCCCCTGTATCTGTGTGAATTCAATATTTTCACAGGATGCTGACTTAAACCAAGGGTTAGGCTCAGTTTGTGTCATGGTTCTGGTCACTAGTAGCAGTTAAAGAAAAAGTACTTCTCTAATATATATAGAATTATTTCATTCTAGTAGCTTCCAGCTTCTGGAAGTCGGTAGTTTTAAGATTCTTCCTGAGTTTCCATAATCTCAAGCAGACAAATTTTCCATGGATTTGTCAAATTCCTGCCTCTTAAAGCCATTTTTAACTTTTATCTGATGTAAAAATCAGTGAATCCTGAACTGAACTGTGCTAAGTGAGCAGTGCTTCCCTTGGATCACATTATCATTCCAGCCAGTGTCTTTGATTATTAGATCATAAAAAACCATGGACAATTGTCCTCTTATTTTCCAATTATTTGTAATAAACATTTATCATATCAACCATCAGCCATTTCTTCCCTAAACTGGAGGACTTGACTCTGTTTAGCTTCTTCTCATGAGGAAGTCTCTTCCCTGGGGATGTTTTTTTTCCTTTGCCTTTTTGGCTTCTGTTGTGGCATCAAATAGAATCAGAGAACCACAGAATGGTTTGGGTTGGAAGGGCCCTTAAAGTTCATCTCTAAAAGAGTGATCAGAACTGGATATTCCAATATAAGCATGGCCCTGTCCCCAGTGATTCCTGTCTTAATTTGCTTTCCTGGCTTAACTTTGTGTATCACTTCTGTCTTTATTCAGTATTTTTTTCCAGAATGGAGTCCTCTACTCCCTGCCTTGCTCTCCTTTGTCTGGCCAGTGAGGGAACCCAGTGAGGGAAAACAATCCTAAACCCAATCCTGAACCCAGTGAGGGAACCCAGTCCTAAACCCATTGAGGGAACCCAATCCTGAACCCAGTCCTGAGCCCAGTCCTGAACCCAGTGAGGGAACCCAATCCTGAACCCAGTCCTGAGCCCAGTCCTGAACCCAGTGAGGGAACTCAATCCTAAACCCAGTCCTGAACCCAGTAGGGAACTCAATCCTAAGCCCAGTCCTGAACCCAGTAGGGAACTCAATCCTAAGCCCAGTCCTGAACCCAGTGAGGGAACTCAATCCTAAGCCCAGTGAGGGAGCCCAATGCTAAATCCATTGAGGGAACCCAGTGAGGGAAAACAATCCTAAAACCAATCCTGAACCCAGTGAGGGAACCCAGTCCTAAAACCAGTGAGGGAACCCAGTGAGGGAAGACAATCCTAAACCAAATCCTGAACCCAGTGAGGGAACTCAATCCTAAACCCAGTGAGGGAACCCAGTGAGAGAACTCAATCCTAAACCCAGTGAGGGACCCCAGTCCTAAACCCAGTGAAGGAAACCAATCCCAAACCCAGTCCCAGACTTGTCCCAAACCCCCCTCATGACCCCGCCCTGTCCCCCACAATCCCCCTGCTCGTTTCTTTCCCCCACTGCTTTCTGGGCTCCTGCAGTAACCTGCCTGTGTCTGCTCCTTCCCCTGTCCCAGGATGACAGCACTAGCCACAGTGACCACCAGGACCCCATTTCCTTGGCTGTGGAGATGGCAGCAGTCAACCACACCATCCTGGCGCTGGCCCGGCAAGGAGCCAGCGAGATCAAGACAGAGGCTCTGGACGACGACTGATGCCAGCAGAGGGGGAGGGTCAAAGCAAGAAGTAACTTAGTTTTAGAAGTAGCACCTTAGCAGACTTTCCTCGGTCCTTAATATGTGTTCCAGTATAACTTTGCAGTTTCTTGTACGTCAGTTAGCTGTTAGGGTCTTGTTCTGTGAAGATGGCATGGTGCCCTCAGCCTTTGCATATACTCTCTCAGTATTAATTCCCAATAAATAATCAATCAACCGACCAACCTCCCTCTCTCCCGGCCCCCAGTGGCTAGAAAGGTAAAATCAAAAAAAAAAAAAGAAAAAAAGAAAAAAAAAAAGAAAAGGAAAAAAAAAAAATCTTGCTGCTCTGTCTTAGCATTCAAAGTGCTTCCAGGTATTTTAGACAGCCCTCAATTCCAAGTCTTAGGCTACACTTAAAATCTTGGATAACCTTAGAGATGGTGTTGAAGCAGATAGTCTGTATGCTTTCCCTGCCCTGAGACTGAAAGGATGCAAGCTGAGGTAGTGGCACAGGGTGGATGGACACCAGACTGGGAGTACCAACAGAGAGTAAAAAGAACACTTAGAAACCCCACTCCAGCATGGGAACAAATGATTTCCAGCTGCAATAAGCCGTGCCTCACTGCTCATACAGTGACTTGACTTTCGGGTGCTGTGCTGAGAATGTCCATTGGAAACACATTCCCACATTTCAGTCGATGCTCACATGTTCAACACAGACATCCTCTACTCTCACAAGCTGGAGGAGTGCTGCCTTCTGCCTCTGGGACCATGCTTGAAGCCCAGCCTGGGATCAAATGAAAACATGAGCTGAATGTCTAATGGACAGCAGTCCACTTCTCAGAACCACTGCTCGTTCTTGGCATGGCTGGCAGTGCCTGCTCAGAAGAGGTCCAGACTCTTTATCCATCTGTCATTAACAATTTCACCTTTCATTCCTCCTCTCTCACCTTTTCTGCCCCCACCCTCCTCCCCTCTCCACTTTGCCACTTTCAAAAGCAATGTTTTCCAGGAAGGTTGTTAAGGTCCCAAGATGGGTGAGTGGATTTTTACTGCCTGTGTCCTGACTAGCCTGAAAGGTAACTGGAGAATTCGACATCTGACCTTTTCTAGATAACCATCAGAGCATAAATATTCTCCTAAATACGAACTTCTTTGGTTTGTTTGAAAGCAGAAGGATCTCTTACCTGAGAAATGGGGTGTGAATGTTTTGTGTTCTCTTTACTCTGTCTTTGTTAAGGTGTGAGAAAGCTATACTGCTACGAGCAATTTAATTAATAATTGGAAGCCATACTGATAATGGATGTGGTAATATTTGTAAAGCAAACCTACTCTAAGTAGCAGGAACTAATGGAATTTTTTTCCTTGATCATATGTAGCACTTTTGTTACTTTTTTCTTAAAGATATTTATATTTGATAAGTCTTTTTTTTATCATTTGAGAATTCCAAATACCAAACAGCAAACTTGCATTACAGAGTCACCCTGCGATCACCTTGTCATCTAGTATCTAAATGATGAACTGTGTGTGCATCTAAGAAAATTACATCTGCTAGCATTGTGTGGAAATGATCTCCTGGCATCCTGATACAATGATATGTTGCTGCCGGTAAGAGGAAACATTTTGATGGAAACAGCACCAGAAGTGTTAGAGAGGGGCAGGGCTGTGTAACATTAACAGAGAACAAATTAAAAACCCACGGAGATTTTTCTATGGAGACACAGATACGAAAGTTTGCATAGAGTTTCCTCCACATTCCACTTTATCTTCCCAGTTTGAGTGGGAATAAAAGAGGGAAACAGCTCAGTCTGGAGGATGGGTTTCCCTTTGCTCCCCTCCAGTTTGGAGCTGGAGCAAAGGGAATTCCTGTTGCTCGCCTTGTTCTCATCCCTCCCTCCCTCCCTCCCTTTTAACTGTCAGAGCTTTGTGACCCTCCAGTGTGGCTCCTCAGCCAGCTCTGAGCCAGCCTGAGCCCTCCAGGTCAGCCTCCCCTGTCCCTGTGGAGCAGCTGCTCCCCAAAGTGCCCCCAGGAGATCCTGTGCTCTCAGAGCCGTGCCACCTTTGTCCCTTGGAAGATCTGTAGGTGGGGCTTGGCCTCAACTTCGCTTATGGATTTCACTGGAAAATTTATGTGCTTTCCTTAGATACAGATCACCAGAGCAGAATGAAGCTGTCTTTTTTTGTTCTGTTTTATTGCATTTCTTGAGTAGAGAAATTCATGAGTAGTGTCAGGGTGGACTCAGGAAAGGCAGGACTTGGATCAGTGACCATTGCACCACTGCAGTTCTTTCCTTACTGCCTGTATGAATGTTTTGCTACTAAGGAGTGAAAGGATGGGGAGAGCTTTTATTTCTGTTTTTTGCACAGCAGAATGATGGAGCAAACTGGAGCCTTAGTGGAATTTTACCTACTTATTCATTCCACAGTCACACCCTGAGCTGACAAGCAACATCCAGGATTTATAGTAAAGAGATTTTAATAATCGATGACCTCTTTACGTTGGGCTTGCCACCACCATTTGTTCTGGCTGTTTCATTTTCAAAAGAACAGACTCAAACTGCTGGACAGCTGCAATTTTAAAAGAAATATTGCTTATTGCTTACTGTAGTATCTGTAAAAAAAAAAAAAAAAAAGGCATTGTTTGAGGCTTTGCCTTTTTAAAGCAATAGGGAAGAATAAAAATAGTATTAGAACTTCTGTATCCTGATTATAGGTTCATGTGATGCAGGATCAAAGTAACACCAGTGAAATTGTGTGTCTGTACCATCTAGTGTGGAATAATCTGCTCTTAATTCTGTTTGTCACTGTCAGGAAGCTGCTGACATCCCCCACCAGTATCTTCTCTGAAGGTTAAACAGGTGAAAACCCCTTATGAGTGACTGGAGACTGGCAGATCTTTCTGGGCTGTACATCCCAGTTTTCTGCCTTCCCACATCATCATCTTCCCAGAGAAAATATCCAAAATCTGGGGAATCAGCCCCTTGGTTCTGTGGGGTCATGGTTTGGGGTGTGTCTGTTCTGGCCTCTCTTTGGGCATCAGGAGATGCAAGTGGGACCTCAGAGGAGGCAGTGGGATCTCAGCTGTGCCCAGGCTGCTCCTGGCAGGTTGTTCCCTTCCTTCTGCAACTTCCTAAGGAGCCATTTGCAGCTGGTCAGTCCCTTTTTGGTTTGAGGTGAATTATCTGCAGTGGGACAGGTGCTGATGTGATGAGACAGGAGTGTGATCTGGAGTAAGTGGAAGAATCAGTGAGGGTGTGTCCTGGAATTCAGGAATCCTGGAATTCTTTTTTTTGGTTTTATTTCCACAATATGGGAGTTGTCTTTGTCTTTCTGTCTGTGGGTTTCCTTGGGAATGAAGCCTCATTTGGTAGCACTGCAGTGGAGGGACACTTTGTTGTAGCCAGGCTGGAGTCACTGCATTTGTCCTCTGAGGGTTCCCTTCAAGTGGCTCTGGTGGCAGATCTGAGCAAACTTTTTGTTCTGTGAACAGAGAAGTTAATTTAAGAAGCTCCTCATCTGTGATGGTCACAGATTGCTTTTACCTTCACAGAGTGAGTTTTGGCTGATATTTTGTCCCTCATAAAGTCCTTTTACTTGAGTTTTATTCTCTGACCGTCTTCTTAAAACAACAATTTCTACCTCCACTTCTTTTCTGGATTTTTTTTGGTATTGAGTTTTTATTTCCCCCCATCCTTTTTGCTGAAGTATGAGGTCCCAAACATTTGCAAAAGCGTTATGAGTTGATAAAAAATCAGCAGCTTGTTTTCTGTTGATCTTCTGAATCCCCTGTAGACACATGTGTGGTTCTAGTGAAATCCTGTGCTGGATGTGCACCCTTGCAGCAATTAAGGAATCTCATTGAGAGCCTTCAGGGGGTCATGGAAAGGGTTTAGACCCTCTGTCCATCATGTGGGACCACTGAGGGGGGACATGGAGCACATCTCACATAGTGGGAGATGGCAGGAGCTGGGATTGTCCAGGCTGCCTCTGGGTGCATCCCAGATTTTGGGGTTTAACTGTCTTAACAAATTAGTTCTAACTTGGGGGTCCAGTGCAGGGTCAGGAGTTGGGCTTTGATGATCCTTGTGGGTCCCTTCCAGCTCAGGATATTCTGTGATTGCAGAGAAGGCAGAGCCAGACTTTTCTCAGAGGTGCCCAGCAAAAACCTGAGGGGCAGAGGGCTAAAGCTGCATTAAGGAAAATCCCAGATGAATATAAATAGAAATATTTTCATGCACAGTGGAAGAAATGGCCCAGAAAGTCAGTGAAAGTCTCATCCTTGGGGATTCTCAAAATTCAACTGGACAGGGTTGGATTAGAAACCTCCAGAGTCTCTTCTGACCTAAATTATTCTGATTCTGTGCAGACCTGCTCAGGTTGAGGTGTTCCCTAATTGTTGACTTGTTTAAAGAAATTCTTTTAATCTGTTGAGGGTTTTTTTCTGTTTTGCTGTTCATAAAAATGATCTTTGCTAGTTTACTAATAGAGAGGAGCTTTATTTGCAGGGTCTGGCTCCAGGCTCCAATCAAGCCATAAGTTAGAGATTTCATTAATTATTTGCTCTGTTTACACAGTTCTTCAGGGATATTTGACTTATTCTGTTTGTTTCATTGCCTAGCATCAGACTGGTAAGTTTTTCATGTTTTTGTCACATTTGTGATTTTTAGATCAGTTTTTGCCTTCATTTGTGAAGACTTATCTTTGTCTTGCTGCTGTGAGTACAAGTGAGAAACTCCACATAGCTGAACCTACTTCAGGAAAAACTGGGGTTAACTCAATCCCACTGGTGACTGTTTTGATAAGCCAGAAATTTTGGGTGAATAAATCACAAATTGGTGATTATTAGGATCTGAAAGGGCTTGATTGGGAAAAAATCAGATTATGCTCACTTGGATCCCCCTTTTCTTATGCTGTTGGCCACTTCTAAGAAAAGCAGTGTGATATTTGAAATGGGTTTTATTTTTCATACAGATAAACCCACTGAAATTGGTGTAAGAATTCTCCAAACTCAAAATTGCTGCTTGATGCAGGATGTTGGTTCCCTGTGTGTGATCCTAACTGGAATCCAAAGCTGGATCACACTTTCCTTTGCAAATTGCTAAATTCACTGTGAGGCTCTGCCCATAATCCTGAGCTGTGGGTGTTCAGCTGGGGATGGTTTTCAACTCCTCCTTCTTTATCCCAACTCATTTTAATTAATATTTGTAATAATGTTCCTCCTCCAGCTCCATCATGGTGCAGCCCCCACTTTCCAGTGCTCATCAGCTTCTTTCAAACTCCTTGTGTAATTACCAGCAGATTTTAATTTTGTCAAAACTTTGCTCTTATTTTATCTGGGTTTTCCCACTCAAGTAGCTCTTGCACTCTTGGAAGTTATTTGACTTGATAATATTATTTTGATCAAAGTCTTAAGCTTGTAGGCAATAATCTTTGGTTTGGTGCAGCTTTTGGCATTTGGCAGGAATCTTTGTTGGCAGGATTGGTCTGAAAATTGTGTTACATGTCAGTGACTTTAATATATGTTCCTTACATGGATTTTGTGTGTTTGTAGCAGCAGTCAGGGGTTGGATCCTGATCCCAGCTACTTAGTGGAGTTTTGTGGAGTTTTCACTGTGATTCCTTGGAAGGGAAGGTTGATGGCCTGACCAAAAAACCATTTTGCAGTTCCCAGGAAGATTTGCAGAGACATTTCAACCTAAATCGTTTCCCCTTGGGCTCTTGAGCAGCTGGGATATTTACTCAGGATATTGGATCAGTTATTGGCCAGAAGGGATTTGGTACAGCCCTAAAACCTTCATTTCAGCCTCACTTTCTGCTGTCAAATTTGTGGGGTTTAAACTGTCTGACTAAAGACATTGCACATTCATGAAAACCAGAGGCATTCTAGAGGTGGCAGCTACAAATCCAAATCTAAAGTACACTGAAATTATCCTTTTTGAATGTGTTACAACTGAAAGAGCGTGGTGGAATGTTTTGAGGACTGTCAGGAAGGTGACAGTGACTTGATGTTGGGTTTTGTCCAACAAATGTAGATCAAATCAAATCAAACCTCAGTGGCAGCACTGAGGCAGAGGGAGAAAAATTTCAGCTCTTCTACTAAAGAGATTGTTGCCATCCTTGGCCTTAGGTTTTGTCACTTAAAAACAGCCTGGAATTGTTTGTTTTGTGGTTTATATCAGAAAATCGTGGGATGGGTTGAGTGGGAAGGGATTTTAAAGAGCATCCAGCCCTGTTGTTCCAAGCCCCAGTGTCCATCCTGGCCTTGCACACTTGCAGGGATGGAGCAGCCACAACTGCTAGAAAAGAATTTGCCATTTGAAAGACGGGAAAATGGACAGAACATTTTAAATGCCTCTTTTAATCAGGCTGCTGCAGCAGAAGAAGCAAAGAGCTCGATGGCTGGAGCTCTGTGCCATCCTTTCAGGGAGATCTGGAGTGCTCCAGCCAAGAGCTGAAGCAGGAGTGGAGTGAAACCATTGAGCTGCTGCTGGGCTTTTGATGTTTCTGTATGTGCAGAGCATCTCTGCTCAGCTGCCTTGGCAGAGGCTCCCGTGCCATTTATCCCCTCTCTGCTCAATGGCAGGGGTGTGCTGTGCTGATCAAAACAGCAGCACACTTGTGCTGAATCCTTTCAGCCCGCAGCCAGGGTAATTGGGATGGGCAGGATAAATGCAGGGGAGGGTGGCATCACACTGGTGGCAGCTCTTTTCAGTGCCTGGGTGTCCCTGACGGGTAATTAGCAGCTTCAGAGCCGCGGGGATTGGCACGGCCCTGATGAAAAGGGTTCTGTCTTTTCTGCGCTTGAAAACAGGAGAGCTCCCGCCCCCTCATTCTGTTTTAACGCTGTTATTAGTGACACTTGGAACACAGCTCCTCTGTAAACTCAGTAATGACCTCGGTGAATGGGGCTGAGCCCAGCTCAGTTCTCTGTGCAAAGCTGCTCCTGCTCTGTGTCCCTCTGTCACTCCTGGGAGCCTGGCAGACAAAGAGGACACTTGGTTGTGGCAGCCCGGAACAGATTGCCTGCTTTAGCTCTGCTGGCTCATTTGGGGTTTAAGGAGATGAAGAGGATGAGCCAGGAGCTGCACTGGAGCCATCCAGAGCTTTCACCTGTGTGCAGGTGGAGTTTCCTTGCAGCAGGGAATGTCCCTGGCTCCTGGGTGCCACTCCAGATTCCCATTCCCTCTTGGGAAGCCTTAGCAGCACTTGTTGCCATGTTCTGCTCCAGCTTCTCTTTTAACTAACACAGTGTAGTGATAGGAGCTAACTCCCCTTTTTCCTTAAAAAAATCCCAAAATTTCCCCCCACAGGAGAGTTGGCTGGACACCATCCTTGCCCTTCACCAGGATATCTGGTGGTGACCCAAAATACCATTATTTCCTCTGATCTGTTGCTAGATTCTCCAAAAGCATCTGCCATAGGGTGTTCTGTGCCTTTTAAATCCTTTTTTGTGAGTATCTCTTGCCCACTGAGCACTGCAGAGCCTGTGCTCCATTTTTGCCCTTAACTTCCTTGACCAGATTTTTCCATAGTGCTGTTCTTCATTTATCAGGCAGGTTTCCACTTTGTTGGCATGTAAAGATGCTTAGAGGGACTATTGAGGCAAATTTAGTAAAACTAGCAGGTTCCTCTCACCAAAAAACTCCAGAGAGAATTTAGGGACTTCCTTAGGCTCTTCTTGAAATCTTGCAGTTACTTTTCAGCTTCTTTGCACTGAAATCCTTGTGAACCCCAGTTCAGAGCAGAGCTGTGCCCGTGGGTACTTCAGTTCTTCCAGCACAGTTCCCACCACTGCACCCACAGTAGCAATGGGAACAACTTCACTTTTAGAAAATACATTTTTAGACTTTCACTTGCTGCTGTCACTGGCCTCAATTCAGCTTCCCATCCTCCTCTCCCCTCTCCTTAACTAATTAAAGTCTTCCTTGTTATGGCAAGGTGGCAGATGTAGCTTAAATAACCCACCTCTTTAATTAAGAGGTTGGATTCAGCCTTCTGAGATATATTTGACATCATTGGAGATTTAAAAATATATTTTACTTACACAGTTTATCCATCAGATCGCTCAAGGAGGGCAGAGAGATAATGAAAGTAAATTATTAATTAATATTTCTCACCCAGTATATTCCATTAAGAATATTGAGCATTTATTCTATTCCTCAAAGCATGTTTGACTTTGGATAGAATTTTTTTTTTTTTTGAAGTCTGCCTGCTGATGAAGTTCCTGCTTTGACAGGGCTGGAGGGACAGGGTGGAAAATACCCTTCAGGAGCCAACCAGAGCCAGGAATTCCAAACAGAACTCCCTGAGCAGGTTTTCCATTTCCTTTCTGCATTGGGAGCAGATCTTTTCAAGCCCAACATGCCACAGACTGCCCCTGACACATCCAACTGTTCTTACCTGCAAAACCACTGGTAAAATTAGGGAGTGAAAACAGCAGCAGTGAAGAGTGATGCAGAATAGAGAGATACTTTCAGTTAGGGTTGGGTTTGTTTTTTATTTTATTTTATTTTATTTTATTTTTTTAATGAATAGATGGAATGGGAGTTTGCATCAGGACTGTGGGAGGCCACCCAACCTTCAGGGTCTCCTTGGAGGTGACAGGCTGGTCCCTTCTGGCCTTAATTGTAAATCTGTGACTCCAAAGAGATCAAATGTGTCTTTTCCCTTTAGAACTTGTTCAGAATATTGAATAGTTTGTAGAGATTTGAGCTCTGGAGGGGTTCTCTGCAGCAAGAACTTTCCATCAGAGAACATGTTGTGCCTTATGTCTCTGAGCCCAGTTCCAGATCCAAACAATAAAAATCTTGTACCATTACCCCAAAAATTCAGCATAAATAGAATAAACAGAATTAATAAATAAATAGAATTTGATCAGTTACAGCCATTTCTTTGGGCTGCAGTGCCTCAGCAGCTGATTTTTACAAATACAGAAGGTTTCACAAAGGTTTCTCTTGCACACTGTGTCTCCTCCTTTCCTCCATTCCTTGAATTCCTGTGGAGAGTCTGAGCTCAGCTCAGCTCAGCTCCTCAACTGCTCTGAGCCATTTCCTTCCCTCTGAATTGATTCTTGCTACTGAATTTGTCACATCAGTTTCCCAGATTTCAGTGCTTCTCATAGAAATAATTTCTGTTTCATGCAAGCTCCCTCACACCCTGACAATCCCATTTTTCCTGTTCTGAGGTGCTCTGACCTGAAGCTGTTGTCCTTGCAGCCCCCAAGAAAGGGATTTTTGTTGTTCCCACCCTATAAAAACCTATCCAGTGCTAAGCAGAAGCTCCCAGATTTTCTGCTCTGGGGTTTCCCAGCTCTCAGCCCTTTCTCCCTTCCCTCGTTGCAGTTTCCTGATTAGAAAATCACAGAAATAGCAATTTTTAAGTATAATTTTTTTATTATTACTTGGACTGTCTTTTTTTTGTACTGGGAAGATTTGTTTACTGGGAAACATTCCCCTTTCCTTTGGCCTTTGAGATGGTGCTGTATCCATTAGTTACTTGAAGTCAGAGTTTCTATGAAATAAATAAGAATAATTTTATCTACTTTGGCCAGTTGAAAAAAAAAAATCAGCTCATAAATTCAGCCAGTTTACAGCAGGTTCTTCCCTTGCACAGTCCTGTGTGAAATCAGGTGGTTGGACCATGGCAGAGGGACAAGGTGCAAATGTTTTTTTTATAGAATTGTGGAATGGTTTGGGTTGGAAGAGACCTTAAAGCTCATCCAGTTCCTCCCTCTGCCATGGGCAGGGACATCTCCTACCCCAGGTTACTCCAAACCCTGCCCAGCCTGGACTTTTTTTTTTGTTCCAGTTTATTTTGCCTTGCTTGCAGTGGATTTTCCCAGTTTGGGTCCCTGTTTTGATGTGGGTGTTTGGGACAGGATGCCTGGATTTGCTTTCCCAGAACCTGCTGCTTCCCTTGGACACTTCATTTCTCCAGGGTTAGGGATCCCTCACTGCAGCCAGAGTAGCTTTTGATTATTATTCAAAATTTGCTTTAGGCTGGAAAATCTTGAAGTCATTTTTCCAAATGAAAAATCACAGTGAAAACAGAGTTTGGATTTTGAGCTTCCCATCTTCCAGTGTTACCCACTGAATTTTCTCTTCTTTTTTTTTTTTTGTTTCTGTGTGAATTTGGGTGTCACCCTGAGCCCTGTGCTGACCTGAAGCTGGTGATTGATTTTTGGTCACAGCCCTGTTTGATGTTTCAGGAGGGACAAATTCCCCATTCCATCACCCAGTACAAACCCCAAAGCAAAACCCCTTTTTCCCTTCTCTTGGCTCCAGGAATGTCTGAGTCTCATCAGAAGCTCCCTGATTTTGCTGCTGGAGTTCTGGCTGGTTCTGGGCAGCATTTCTCCCACCTGGCTGAGGCTGGGAGTGTCCCTTGAAGGTAACCCAGGAGTAGCAGATTGAAACTCAGTTCTGTAGAGGGTGACAAGTCAGAGCCAGCTGTGAGCTCTTCTCCTGCACATTGCCTTGCCTGTCTTCTCTTGTCTTCATCATCTTCCCAAGGCTGCTGAAAGCTGGGAAGTGGGAGATGGGTGCTGTACTTCTTTCATTTTAGGGTTGTTTTTTTTCTTAGTGTGGATTTAAAAAGTGCCTAAGTGAGGAACAGGACTCCAGAGTGAGCTGGAGGAACAGGATTAGACCTCATTTCCCTCTTGAAGAGCCCTCCCTGCATCCTTCCCTCTGCACATCCCTCCAGCCATCTGGAGCCCAGCAGAACCTGGCTGGGAAAATCTCCCTGTTCCTTCCTCGTGCCCCCCTTGGTTCTCAGTCTGTGGGGGATTCTCATTTCTCAGCCAGACCTTTGCAATCTCTGATTTGGGGTGGATGGCAAAGAGGGGGGAAGCTTGGATGGAGTTGAGTAGGAAACTGCCTCTTGGATTGCAGATACAGGGAGCAGCAAAACCAGGTCTGGGTGGGAAAAGCTGATGAGCTTCTTGCTCTCCTCCTTTGGAATCACAGAATGGTTTGGGTTGGAATGAACCCCAAAAACCATCCAGTCCCACCCCCTGCCATGGGCAGGGCTCCTCCCACTATCCCAGTTGCTCCAGGCCTTGTCCAGCCTGGAACATTCCCAGGGATGGGCCAGCAAAACCTCTCTGGAATCCCAAAGGCAGTTTCTTCCTATATTCTTAATTATTTCTGAGTTTATCATAATGGCACCTGCTAAACATTTTGTCCAAATAATCCTAACCCTTGGCAGGTGGTTCTAATTTTGTAAAGGTGAGAATTTTATGTGGGTTTAAAGAATAAAGGTATCAGTGATAGTTTAAAAAATTGATTTAAGGAGGATTTCTTCTGACCAGAGTGAAAGGAGGTAACAGAACACTATGAAGGTGTTTTAGTACCACTTAAGGGTTCAGCAAATGAAAGCAATCCCTGTATAGAAGTTTTATTTTTCATTAGCAACAAAATGTTTTCACTCTGTCAGCATGTGAGGTGGGAAAGCTTGGGACAGGAGTGCTGGCAAGGAAAGCTGTGAGGACATCTCTGCAGAGGGCAGGAACAGCCCCTGGGGAGTGGGAAATCCACTTTTTTGGAGCCTGTGGCACACACAGAGCCTGGCCCTGCTCTGAGAGGCCTTTTGGAAGTGACATTTCCCCTGAGAGGTGATTGTCACTGCAGGTGTTGGTGACAGGATGGATGCAGACCCAGAGTGAGGGCACAGTGGGACAGCTCAGAGCCACAGAAAGGCAGAGCAGAACCCCAGGGAGGTTCCTCAGCCCCAGTTCTGTGTCTCAGCTTTGTCCCACTGTCCCCTCCAGCTGGGGCTGGGTGCTGGGGGGGCTCCTGTCCCCTCAGTGCCACCAGGTGTGTCAGTGACACCAAGAGGAGAGTGTCCCATCCCTGCCCTGTCCATTCCTGCCCCAGCTGCTGCTTGGGGCCTGTCTCTATCTGCTGTAGGTGTCCTGCCTACCTCAAGAGGAAACCATGGGATGCTGGAGTGGTGTGCTCACTCACCCTCTGGGCACTTCTCCATGAGCACTAGTGCACACTCACACTCACACTCACACTGGAATGTATATTCTCCTCCCCCCTGCCCCCAGATAACCTCTTGACCTGATCCTTGCTGTAGCCACCACCAACTCCTCTTGCAAATTGGATGCTGCTTTAAATGTGAAAACAAATGTTCAAGAAGCTATAAAACCTGAATGAAAGCTAAAGCTGAATTTATAAAGCCTTGTTGCATATGAGCCAAAAGTGCAAAAAGCTCTATATAATGAACTAACCTGCCACTCATATAAATATAAATATATATAAATATATTAAAATCAGACTGTTCTACAAAATTGTGTATTTGTATTTTTGTGTACGTACAATTTTCTGCTAAGCAGAAGGAGGATGTAGTATAGGATGATGTGAGAAGAGATTTTGTTTAATCATATTTCTTTGTTACTTATTTTTGTTAACATCCAGATGCCTGTCTTTGTCTTATGTGTATGACACTGTTCCAAAGGTGCAGTATCCCTCTCCTGCTGTGAGTCCAACCTCCTTCCTCCACAGGGAGTGAGTCAGGTGATGTCCCTCATCATCATCATCATCATCATCATCATCATCATCATCATCATCATCATCATCATCATCCCCTTCAGTTCCACCTTGGTCTTGATCTTAGGGGCTGCTTGTTCAGCTGAAAGACAAGACGTCTCACTGTTGTGTCCTTGCTGCTCCTCCTCAATATTCATGTTGGCTCCTCTGCACCTTTCCCTGCTCTGCTGCTGCTCCTCAGCTGAGTGGAGTGGATAGGCTGGGAGGGAGGAGGAGCAGGTGCTCGTGGTGGGAAGTTGGTGAAGGTGGTGCCAGGGTGAACCTGCCAGAGCCAGGGGGATGGAGGGAGCTCCTCCTGTTCCCCCCTGGCTGCTCCTGGGGCTTTGGCTGTCAGGAGGAGCTGATGGGTTCTGACTCTGTGCCCCCCAGACATCCACCCCAGCCCCTGCTGCCTTTGGGGCTCTTGGACTCTTTGCTCTGGGGAACTTGGAGCAGCCTTGGGAGGCTCCAGCTGTGAAGTGAAGGCACAGAGTGTTGAGCAGAACATTCCAAACTCTTCTCCTTGATCTGCAAGGTGCTGCTGGCTCCCTGGGGGAGATAAGGAATGGTGTAGGAAACCTGAAACCCCTGGGAAATGTTATTTATCCATCACAGAGAACTATCCAGGCAAACAGGGCCAGAGGAAACTGGACAGAACAGGAGGTGGGGGAGTAAGTGATGGAAAGCTTGAGGCAGATGATGGAAGTTCACCTTCACTCCCACCACAGTCCCTTGAGGAAACTGGTCCAGCCTCCATCCCAGTGCCCATCACACCTTCCCCTGGCAGCAGGTGCTGTTAAACCATCAACCTCTCCCCTTGTGCCCTTTTTTTCCTTTTAATTTAATCCCTGCCTTTGTCAGAGCTGACCCGTGGCCTGGGAGAGTGATACTGCACCTTCCACGTAGGGCTCATATTTATAACAATGTGTAATGACTGTAGCAAAAGTCCTTGTTTCTGTATGTGAATGGACAGAGAAACAAGTGCTCTATTGTATTGATTAAAATAGTTCAAATGAGTCCTGTATCATTGTATCTCCTATTCTGGATTAGTGCCTTTTGGACAGTAGACTGTTCTGTAATTAAAATGTAGTATAACTGCTTTTTTGTACAGTTTTGTTTTAATAAAACTTTTTTTTAATTTGTGTTTATTTTAGTATTGTACCTATTAGAAAATAAAAATGTATAACTCAACACTGACCCTTTTCTTTCATTGTCTTTTTTTTTTGTGCAGGGTTTGTGACCTAAAATGTGTAGAAAATTTGGATTTGTTTGGGGGAAAATGAATTCTTTGTGCATTCCTGCTCTGGAAGGAGGATGGTGGATTTGAAGCAGTGGAATCACTTGGGATTTGAGCCATGAGCTGATTCCATGAGCTGATTTTTGGGGCTCTTTCCACTCAAAGGGGATGTTGAGAGTGGAGTTTTCCCTCCTTTGCCTGGGGAAGTTTTGCAGTTTTGCCTCCTTTGTCACAGGTAGAAGTTGCTGGCCATGCAAAGCTGTTGTGTCCTTGGAGATGGTGCCCTTCCCTCTGGGAGCCTCCCCCACCTCAGGAAGGGCCCTGTGGGTCCCTCCAGCAATAAAATCTCCTGCTCAAGCAGCTGAAGGTCTGGAGGGAGCAGAGCTTGGGGCCACTCGGTGCTAAAACCAAAAGATGTTGAATTATTGAATAATTATTGGGTAGTTTTGAGAAGCCCAAGGCAGGAGGGGCTGTGGCTGCTCTTGGAGCAGCTTGGGGGGGTCTCAGAGAGGGTTTATGGGGTGGGTGGGTGGGGAAAAGCTTCCTCAGAATGGGAAAAAATTCCTGCAGGGTGGAAGCTGAGCTGGGTGACAGCAAAGACACAAAGTCACAGGAATTGATTTAATCAGTGAAATGGTGTCTGGTTACAATCAGGATGTGCAGCTGTGGTTGGGGGTTTGCTCAGGATGGACACCCCAAAACGGGGGAAGGCAGATGATGAACAATGGACTTCAGGGATGGAAACACCTTTCTGAATGCTCCTTGTGCCTCTCAAAGAGGGGGATAAATTTTATCTTAACCCTCCCCATCATCAGCAGCCAGAGCTGCTGAGTTTGCAGAGGGAATTTTCTGGAGGGAAGAGGCTGAGGATCATGGAATCCCAGAGTGGTTTGGGATGGAAGGGACCTCAAAGCTCATCAGTCCCACCCCTGCCATGGCAGGGACACCTCCCACCCTCCCAGGCTGCTCCAGGTTCCATCCAGTCTGCCCTTGGACACTTCCAGGGACGGGAAAAGCACTTCTAGGGGTGCATTCCCACCTGGGATGCTGCATGAACCCACTCTGTCCTTCACAGCTAAAAACCAGGAATACAGAAAAGCTCCACTTGGAGATAAACACAAGAGGAATAAATCCACATTGGAGTGCTGGGCTTTGCAAAGAAGCTGCACTTCCAGCCCTTTGGTGGGAAACAGATTGATCAGGTTAAAAACAATAATTTATCACAGGTTGGTGCCCAAAGGGGAGCAAAGCCCCCTTGGAATTGAGCCCAGCTCAAGGCAGGGCAGCTCCTCCCCCACTCAGGGGCAAAGTGTTTGAAGCCAAGTGAGGCTGATGGAATCAGTGCTAATTTGAAGGAAAATGGGAAAAAAAAAAAGGTGTTCTTTGTTAGTTTTGGAGGTTTCTAAAAAAATTATTTTCCTGCTCTTTTTGATGGGAGCCTTTTCAAGGCAGCTTTGGCTGGAACAGAACGGGGAAGGTGCCACAGCACCTTCCGGGAAGAGCCAGGCTTGAACAAAGTGATGCTGCTTCAAACAGCTCCTGTGTTTCAGCCAAAGAGGTTTTTTTTTTTCTTTCAGAAGGTAAAACATAAAAGGGAAATGGCTTTAAAGGGGGAAAAAAAGCTGTTTTCGTGTGCTGATTGCAAGACAGTGCTGATAAAAATATCCTTTGCTTGCTGAGTTTCAGTGGGGACAGGGGGATCAACACAGCATTTGGTGCTTCAGGAGAAAAACAAGATAAACTGAAAAACTGCACAAAATAATCCCAGTCAAACCCTGCCTGTTGTTTCCAACATGAAGCCCCATTTGGGACAGAAATGGTGCCAAAGAGAGAGGAAATGATGTGACCCAGGTTTCAAGGACATCAAGAAATGTTAACAGGGGGTTCCTATCATCCTTTTTGGCTGGCAGGGTTGGTTGTGGCAGTGACCTCCCTACAGACCAACCTGGAGTGAGGCAGAGAAGTCCTTGGGACCCTCATCCCACTGTGGACATCAGGAAAAAATTCTTCCCAAAAGAAAGACCCAGGGCAGTGCTGGAATCCCCATCCCTGGAGGGATTTCAAAGCCATGGGGATGTGGCACTTGGGGACAAGGGTGGCCTTGGCAGTGCTGGGAATCAATTTTGGAAGCTGTTTCAACCTAAGATATTCCAATTTCAGACATTTTGGTGCCACTGACTGGAAGAACAAAGCACAGGCTCTAAAGAAGATTTTATTCAGGTCCTGCAGGAGGCATCACACGTATGATACAACATTACAGTCACTTAGTATGGTACAGAAATAATTAAAAACTTTACAGCTCATTACAAAGTCTCTTTGGATTTCAGCTCAGTTAAAGTACACAGAGCCCCTGCAGGGTCTGACCCTGGCAGGGACACACGAGCTCCAGGCTGGAGGGGCAGAACCATGGATGGGTGTGGGGGATGGAGGAACGAGACACTGACTGACCCCACTGGGGGAGTGAAGTGTGAGCAGCCCCACTGTCCCTCATCCCCCAAAATCCAGGCACCCTGAGGCCTCCCAGCCTGGCTGCTGGCCCCAGGATAAGGCACTGGGAAAAGGAAATCTTGTGCAAAGAACTGGAGGAAGTGGCTGAGGGACAGTGGGAGCATCACCACGGGCAGGGCTCCAGCAGCTGCACAGGGCTGGGAAACACCCAGGCCCTGCTGGGGGAGGAATGAGGGTGTTGAACATTCCACCCCAAGGACAAACCCCTCTGGGTGGTGTCACCACACAGAATTTACTCCTGTTCATTGTCCTCAACATCACATGGAACAGCAAAGGGCCAAAGCTGGGGGTGCACAGCTTTGATTTTGGACATGGAGATCAGAACACCTGAAGAGCTGAAGCTAACACAGGATAAAGTGTGGCCTGGCTTGAGAAAAACCCAAATGTCCCTCTGAGCTGCCTCCTCTTGGTGCCTGTGGGGGGAGGGACCCCCAGCCCTGCAAACACAGGGGGATGGAGCCTTTCCAACCCACCAGCACCAACTTCCAGTCTGAGACCCACCCACAATTCAGGGACACAGCAGGACTGAACCCCTGAGAGACACAGAGATGAGACACTTGATAAAACTGACACTCCTGCATTAAACCTTCTTCTTCCCTGTATAAAGTGCATGAAAATCTTGGAAAAATCTGCATAGCTACTGACACACCAGCCTCAGTGCTGGGTGGTTCCAGTTAAGAGCACCTCCTCCTTTAGGCTGAGTAGAGTTTTTATCATTTTATCAGTAAAAAACAGATATTATTACCTCCATGACGATTTTTACCTCTTTTCTGGTTACTTGGCTTAGCTGGGACAAAGCAAGATGGCTTTGAGTAGAGGAATGTGCCAAAAATTTGAAAAACACCTTTAGGAAAGATTTCATGTGTCCAGGAAAGCAGTGAGGGAGCAGGAGAGAGCCAGGGAACCCTCCAGGAACACCCTCATGAACTAACTGGATGGTTTTGGCTTTGTGGAGGCCAGAAAAAAGGTGATTTTAGGGTGCAATCTGAGGAGAGGTTTCGTTTTCAAGTCAGAGGAAATGGTGAAAAGCAAGAGAGCTCTGAGCAAAGGCACCACAGGCTCCTCCTGGGATCACCCCAGCCCTGCTGTGATCCCATGGGAGTTACCCCACCCTTCACACCCCTCCTGCTTCTGGACACAGCTCAGGGTGGGAGGAGAGGGAACCCAGCTGGACCAGCCTCCTCCAGGTGTGCCAGCACCAAGCAGGGAGCTGGAGCCCAAAGGGGCAGAGGAATTTACAGCCAGCACACAAACACCAACCCAGCTCCTCCTGCTCCTCCCCTGCAGCCTGGACTGCCCACGGGCTCTGGAAAATCCTGGATTCCCAGCACAAGAAAAGAGGCTCCAAAAGGACTTGGAGGTTCCTCCCTTTGGGAGATGAGCAAACCTGGAGGAGTTTTACAGACATCCTAACTCCAAGTATCTGAAATGCTGAGACTGAAAACACAACTCTGGGGAGGGGCTGCTTCACATCAGCTTCTTCCTGCAGCACATCAGAACAAAGTGCAATTAAAAAATCAAAAAGCATGGTCAGGGTGGAGTTCAGAGAACCAACAAGGCAGTGGAAGAGGCATCAAATGAGTTAATGGTGGTCTTTCATTGGCAAGACTCCTCAGACCCCAAAATTGAAGAGTTTCACTGTATGGGTTGTGTTTTAAAACCTGGGATTTTAATTTTGAATTAAATTAATTTTAAAACCTGGGATTTCAGCATCTGAATTCTCTACTACCAAATTCCTCCCCCATCATGGACAGGAGCTTCGTGCAAAGGGAAAAGAGGGGGAACTGTACACTAAAAATATCCTTAAAAAGCTGCTCTGTACATTTTATATTAAGATTTCTTGAGGAAAATTTAGGAAACACTGAAACTACTTACACCAAGCTGGAAGGATGCACAACCCCTGGCTGCATCAGAACCCAGCCCACTTATTTCTGCTACAGATTAGTTTCTATTTTAATTTTATTCCTTCTGCATAAATGATATTAATTACAGTAAATCAGCATAATTATCTCCTTCACTAAGCATCCCTATCTCCTTTGATGCCAATGGAGCTTTCCCTTGGACCTCAGAACCAGATGTTTAAGGCACTTGGATACCCACAGGCAGCAACTGGAGAGATATTAAAGTTGAATCATTAATTTAGCATCCTAAATAGTCCCCATGTAGCTAAAAACATTTATTGCTCAGGCTGTCCAATCCCCCCATGATGACTAAACAAGATATAAACAGCACAGGATAGAAAAATCTGTGGCTTTTCAGGATTTGGTAGGAAAACCATGCATGGACACATGGACAGGGGTGTGCCTGTGCCACAGGCAGCTAAAAACCAGCCACAAATAAAATCAAGTTTTAGAAAAGCCTCTTTTCCAAGAGAGGCTGGTTTTGGGGGCCACAGAGGCACCTGCTCTTGGGATGGGGCTGTGCAAGCAGGAGGGGATGATTGTAATGCACAAACATTTTGTGTTTTAAAAGAATAAATAAAAATAAATAGACTGGATTGATCCTTATGAGGACAGAGAAGCCCTGCTTGGTAAAACCCCAAATGTCTCCCAAGGCTGGGTGGGAACAGGAACAGCTGCTAAAATCCTCTGCCCATGGGAGGGACCAAGGTCCTGAAGAGAGGGGATCCTGCCATGGGCAGAGCAAACAGTGAATCTCCAAAAACCACAAACAGGACAGAGTGGCCATGGCCTTCCTGCCATCCCAGAGCAGCTGGGAAACGCACACAGCTTCCCAGGAGTGGCACTGAGCCATGGCCCAGCCACACAGCCCAAGGGCTGCTCTGAACAAAGGGACTCTGGGGCTTCTTATCTCCAAACCAAGTCCTGCTTCCACTTTTCTGCCCACCTGGAATCATTCCCACCTTGCCCAGGACATGATACTGACACAGCCCTTAGGGAAACACAACCTGGGGAGGTTCTCGAGGAACTGCACTTGGAGGAAGAGCCTGGGGAGGATTTTGTGGATTTTGCTGTGGTTTGACCCAATTTCCTCGGCAGGGAGGAAGAGAAGGAGCTCATTACACCCACCAGTGCCAAGTGCTGACCCTGGCTCAGTGACTGACCCCAGGGGTGCCAGGGCTTGGGACAGGAAGGGAAGGATCCAGCACCACCAGGAGGCAAAGAATGAAGAGTGAGTCAGGCAGAGCAGAGGAACAAACCCTTCAGAGGAGTCTGCAGCAGCTGGATCTGCCACGGTGTCGCTGCCCACAGCTCCCCAGGGTGCGAGCTGGGCTGCCATCCCTCAGCTGGCCCAGGATTTCCTGTTCTCCGCGTTCTTCTGGCTCTTCTCCAGCCTGAGGGCGGCTCCTGCTCCCTCAGCCTTGGCCAGGGCGGTGAGGGAGGCCAGGCTGGAGGCCGAGCTGCAGCTCGCACTCCTCCTGCTGTCCGCGGGCAGCCGGGGCCCGGAGCGGCGCCGGGCCGCGCCCCGCCTCACCCTGCCCGGCTTCACCAGCAGCCCGTGGCCCGGCCTGCAGCTGAAATACTGCCGGCCCCCGATGGAGCCGTCGTTCTTGCCTGCCAGGAGAGAAGCAGGGGGTCACTGAGTGCTCGGGGGTGCCAGGGGGTGAAGTCCCAGCCCCCCTCCCGCTGCCCCAGCACAGCCCGGGATGTGCCCCCCTCACAGAAAAGGGTTTCCTACAAAACTCTCTGCAAACCAGAGTTACTGCACCCAGAGAAGAGGCAAGGAACAAGTGTTCCCTAAAATCCCACCCTGGGGGTGAAACTTCCCTGCTGAGCCCCAGCAAGGTCACTGCATGGAGTGACTCTGAATGTGGCACTGCCTGGTCCTTCCTCCCCTGCTCTGGAATTTCCCCCAAAGTGGTAAATGATCAATTCCATTGCCAAAGTAGCAGGAAGGAAGGGAAAGCAGAACTTTAGAGAGTTTTTGGCTTTCTGAGCTATGTCTGAAGTTGAGGATTGTCACTCCCTCCACAGAATAGGAAGGAGAATTTCTCTACACTGGTGCTGTTGAGATCTTTCTATTTCTTGTTTTTTATCATTTAAAATTCTCAGGATCACTGTTCAGGGATTGCTCCATCCATAAAGGGAAGCTGGAAAGATCCAACAGACATAAAGTCACCCCTTTGGCTTTTGGGGTGTTTCCTTCTCCCTTCCACCACCATCAGCTCCAATGTACCCTCATGTGCCAGGACTTGGATTCCCAGTCCTTGGAGTTCTGTCCCTGAGTGTGACAGAGACTCCACTTTGTGCCCACATTCCCCAAGTGAAGCTCCAGATGTGCCAGAAGCCAGATGTGCTCCAGCAAATCCTTGTGGAAACAGAAGAGGGGAACCAAAAATTCCAGCACCATCAGCAGCTGAGTCCTCAGCAGCAAAAATCTCTGACTTTTCCATGGAAGCTGCTGCTGCCTGGGCTGTGCACACAGAATCTGCACTGGAGCACCTGACACAGGGAAGGTGACCTTCCAAAACTGAAGTTAATCTGTAAATATATATATATATATATATATAAATAAAATGAGGCACAAATCCAGGAAGTACTACAGCTTGCAAAAGGGTCAAGAGCTCCAGTTTGCTTTCCAGCATGGAAAACTCCAGAGTTCTGTGAAAGCAGCTGGGAAGTCACTGCCCAGCTCAGCCCTGAGGAGCACACAGGGCACAGGGAGATGTGGGAGCTCTGGATCCTGGACAGTGTTCTGCTGGATGAACTGCTCCAAGCCCAGGGAAATGTGCAGGATGTGCAGATTCACCACCCAGCCTGGGATTAAATCCCAGCCATCATCTTCCTCTCTTGTCCTGGAGACATCTATTCCCACATCAACAGCACAGGAACAGCAGCAGCCTCCCCAGGAACTGCACCCTGGTCTCCAAAAAAATCCTGGAAACCCAAAATTCTGGGAGTTCCACAGCTGTACAGGTAAGGGATGACAAATGAGATGTGAAAGAAACCTCAAATTATCTGTATGACCTGGTGGTCAGTGGATGATTATTTCCAACTGCTCTTTACATACATATGTATATACAGAGAAATAGTCCTTTGCAATTGTAAAGCTTATTTTAAAATAAAATCCTATTACCTCTTAATAACTATTAAGAGCCTTTGCAACTCATTTAGCCTAAATGTCCCTTGGAGCTAAATCCCACAACTCCTGTTGTGCTTTGAACACCCTTATCCTGACAAGAGAATCCTACAGACACAAGGCTTGTCTCCTGCAGCTGCTGCTTACCAAAGTGCATGGAAAAGGAATCCTGAAAGAGTAAGGAAACAAAGAAATGACTGAAAAGGGACTGTCAGGGATCACAGAATGGTTGGGGGTGAGAGCAGGTTTGGGATAAGGTGACAGCAGGGAATACCTTTTACATTTCCCCTTTGAAAATGCCCCCAGCAATGGGCAATAAGCCCCCAGAGGGTAATAACCCCCCAAAAAAGCAGCTTTAGGATGAGCTCTGCCAGCTGGGACACTCCAGCTGCTTCCCAGCTGGTGCAGGGGATGTTTTACCTGAAGGCAAATCCAGCTCCACACCAACCCATGTTCCATCCTGGAAGTCTGTGGGCCCAATGTATCTGACAATTCCTGTTTTATTGGTGCCAACTGTGACATATTCTCCTTCTTTCAGCCACTCAGGAATGTCATTGGTATCTTCTGAGTCAGAAACCACCTCCAGCTTTTCCTCTGCTGCCTCAGACCCGTTGTGGCTCAGTCCATGGGCACTGGATGTGCTCTTTTCTCCCTCCTGCTGCTCCTCTGTGCCCAGGGAACTCGTGGCATCTGATCCCAGCATGCTTGTAAAGGATCTCAGCTCTGATGTCTTCACCTTCTGGATTCTGAAGGGGGAGGCTGCAGCACTGGGCTGCTCAGGATGAGCTTTGGGAAGCCCCAGTTCTGAAGCCCCACAGCTTGTTTCCTGTTTCCTGGCTTGTCCTGCTGACTCCAGTGATTGTTTGGATACTGACTCCTTCAGAGTGGAGGTAGAGAGAAGAGGTTTTGCACCAGTGGCTGCAGAGGCATCATGTCCCTGCTCACTGGGAGAAGTGCAAGACTTCCCATTGACTTCAGGGCCATCCCTTGCCCTGGGAAGGCTGCAGGTGGGGGGATTCTCCCTCCTGGTGGCCAGAGAGCTCTCAGAAGCCCTGTCTGAGTGTCCCTGCACGTCAGAAAGGGCCTGAGCCACTGCAGGGGCAGGGCAGTCACTCCCTGCAGGTGCTGGAGCCCCTGGCTGAGCCACAGCATCACCTGCTGCTGCCAGAGCCTCAGAGAGGGTGGCTGTGGAGACACTGTGGGAAAAATACCCACTGGAGGCTTCACTCAGGGGGCTTGGGGGGCCCTCCTGGCACTCCTGGGCCTGGCTGTCCCCTGTGGGCTGCTGCAAAGGCACTTTGGGTGTCTTCTCCAGGCTCTTCTCCACCTCAGGCTTTGCTGCTTCCTCTTGGTTCATCTGAAACACAGGGGGACAGGGAAGGTGGGGCTCTGTTACCCAAACTAAAATCCCAAATCTGGGCTAAAGCACAGATACCAGACCTCTGGGAAGCAGCAAGGCTTTGTGCTTGTCTAAATCCCTGGACCTGGCAGCTCCAGAAGATGGAAGCTGATCCCAAGTCAGCCCTGCCAGCGTGGGAGGATTGTCAGCTCACTCCTTCCATTAATAAGGGAAATGTCAACCCCAAGAAATACACTCCCCAATATTTACTGAGAAATTATTTATATTACAGGAATGGTCATTTGCTGTTTGAACAGCAGGATTTATATGGAATGGGAAGCAAGCTGTGATCCATAAGTCTCTCAGAGTTATTTGGCTTAACTCTCTGGGTGGATAAATCATCCCCCTGCACCTAAAGTGTCATTTCTGTCCCCATTTCCAAATGCCATTCCCACCTCAGTGCTGCCAGCACCTCACACTTCCAGAGGATGAAATTAACTGCACCTCATGAGATTAACAGCCCATTTCAGTGATGTATTTCTTGGCTGTAAAGTTTCCTAAATCTGATAGATCAATATCTTTTGCCAGCACATGTACTCTAAAAGATTAGGATGTCTCTAAATCTCTTTGGGAAAGAGGGAGGGGGGAGAGTCCTAATAGGAAGGGGGGTTAAAAAAAAAGAGGTTGGAGAAGGGCAGATTTGAACAAATCCTGTTTGAGGTGAACATTTTTGTTCATTATTCACAATTTTGTGATTTCTCCCATCTAGTGGCTGAGTGTCCCAAACTACAGGATTTTCAGCTTATTCCCAAAATGCCTTTCCACTGGAAATTGAAGCAGCATTTGAAGAAAGAGGGATTTGACTGAATTTCAGAACCAAAGGTTTGCTATTGCTAAGTGAAATGTAGTAAAAAAAAAATTAAAATATTCTAGCAGATTAAAAAGATATTGTTCACTTTCCTATGGCAAGGGTGGTGTCCATGTGGACTCAGGAGCTTTGCTCTGGATTTTCCCTTTGGATAACACAGGTTTTTAAGACAATAAAAGCACAGTGGGAGGAAGCTGATGTGCTGCTCAGGAGACTGAAGTTCTGCTGGAAAGTGGGAGATCACAGGCTCTATTTTCTCTCCAACTTAGCAAAAGTTTTTCCATGCTATCATGGCAAAATGGGGAATTAAGCTCCACACTTAGAACAGCCACACAGACACTGTCAGAGCCCAGAAATTTTCCTTTTAAAGCAGCAAACCAGCTAAATTCCAGCTAATTATCTGCTAATGCTTTCAAATATAAAAGTGTAACCAGGAATATTTTACCAGGACCTAAAACCCCCAGCAGAATTTCAGTGTCTCAGCAGCACAACAGGTTTGAAGCAGTGATGCTTTGGCCACCTCTGGCAGGTGAATATCAAAATTGTGGGATGTGCTCACCTGTTTTATCCTTGCAGCACTGGCATCCAGGCTGGCTGACTGAACCATAATTCTTGGGACAGCCTGCAGGGAGGGAAATGAAGAGAATCATTCAGTGAAAGGATTAAGTGTTGGCAAATTGGTAAATGTTAAAGCTGGTATTTGAAATGTTGGGATGCTAAGCAAGCCTTTGTCATGACAGGATGAAAAACTAAACCAGACTTTCAGTACTTGAAATGGAGTTTGTCAAAAAAAGAGGGACAGAGGATTTTTACACAAGCTGAGGGAATAAAAGTTAAGTTAAAACAGATTTAGGTTAGATATGAGGATAGAATTGTTCCCTGGGAGGGTGGGCAGGCCCTGGCACAGAGAAGCTGTGGCTGCCCCTGGATCCCTGGAAGTGCTCAAAAACTTCTGGATGTGGCACTTGAGGACATGGACTGGTCCTGACCATGGGGGTGGTGCTGAGTTATTGCAGCCTGAAGGATCTGTGAACTCTCTCTCCTTTTCCAGTCTCTAAATTCAGCTTGGATCTGAGCACAGATCCAAACAAGGCACAATCCAGTCTGTGCAGCCCCTTTTCCAGGAGGACATTCCCACTGCCTGCTGCACTGACAATAACCAGCCCCCACTTGCTCCACATTCAGGTTTTTATGCTGCAGATTTGGAATAATCCCTCTCCTGGCACCTGAGCAGCAGGTTGTGACACCTGATTTACACCTGAGGTTGTGCTGCCAGCTTGGGCTGTCACACAGAGGGGAAGGAACCACCAGGTGAGTGCAGAGCCCTGGGAAAGGGAAGCATGAAGAGCAGAGAGGAGAAAAAGGCAGAAAAAACTCCTGAGCACTGTTAGATATTCACTGCAAGGGCAGGTTCAGACTTTGAGGGGAAGAGCTCCTTCAGGCAGACACATTACACAGTTTGGGAGCTGCCTGATTTTTTATTATTTTTTTTTTTAAGAGACTCAAGGATTCCTTCTGTACAAACACACAGGCAGTGCTCAGCTCCCAGACAAGTGATTCCCAGAACTCAACATTCTGTTTAAAGCATTAAAACCTTCCAGCTGAAGAGTGAGGAACCTCCTCTTGCTCCCCTTCTAGCCCAGTAAAGCAGGAATATGATTTACCCCAAGAGGAATAAACATGGGAGAGAAGAAGCTTTGATTTATACAGAGACTGCCAGACATTAAAAACCAAGGTGGTTCAAGGTAGAAAATAAAAAGACAAAAAATGGATAAAACCCCAGCAGGGTCACATTACACCCAAATAAACTTTTTTAAGACATTTAAGACATTCAAGTTCAATAAAAGGAAGCAGGGGAGGAGAGGTTTTTGCTTCTTCCTAAACCTGCTAAATGCAAATTCACCTTTGGAATGGGGTTCAGAGCAAACTGGCTCTGTTTTGTGTGCACAGGTTTGTGCATTTTGAGATCCTCCCTGGGTCAGGACCTGGGGCTCCAGGAAGCAGATGGAGCAGAATAAAACAATGAAGAAACTTCAAAGTTTTATAAAATTTGTCCAGCTTTATTATCCAGAAATAAGCCCTCAGAACTGGAATAAGGAGAAGTATTTAAAGCTATTTCTCAGTTCCTTTGATTCCCTTATCTCCCTCTAAAATAAATAAACAGAGCAAAGCATTTGTTTGGGTTTTTTTTATCAAAACCTCCAGTGTTACAGCCTGTAAATCCACAAAAAATCTAAAAATCCAGTTGGTATCACCCAGCAAAAGAAAACCATTAGGCTTTAATCATTCCTCATCAAGCTCTCCTCCTGATAGCATGACAGATCTCCCAAGTACAGAAACTTTGCCAAGCAAAGTTTAGGAACACAGGGAGAAAAACCAATTTGAGAGGTGGCACTTGCTCAGCTTTGGGGCTGACAAAAGCAGCTGGGCAGGAACAGCTGGGACACCACACTGATCTGTGGGGTGAAATGCAGGCAAATTCCTTGGGAAGGGAGGACCCTGGAAACAAAAACTGGGACTAGCTGGGAAGATATTGCTGGATGAATAATATTCCTGGATGCAGAGCCAAATTCCATCATGGAATGTTTGCAGATAGTGGCTGCTAAACTCCATGTCTTCATTTATCCACTGGCAAAACACAGAGGTGTTTTCACAGGGATGATCCAGGGAGAGCTCAGAGCCCCTTGCAGAGCCTGAAGGGGCTCCAGGAGAGCTGGAGAGGGACTGGGGACAAGGGATGGAGGGGCAGGACACAGGGAATGGCTCCCACTAGAAAAAGTGGAGATTTGGGAGGGATATTGGGAAGGAATTTCTGGCTGTGAGGGTGGGAACAGAACGGGAGAGGAGAGGAGAGGAGAGGAGAGGAGAGGAGAGGAGAGGAGAGGAGAGGAGAGGAGAGGAGAGGAGAGGAGAGGAGAGGAGAGGAGAGGAGAGGAGAGGAGAGGAGAGGAGAGGAGAGGAGAGGAGAGGAGAGGAGAGGAGAGGAGAGGAGAGGAGAGGAGAGGAGAGGAGAGGAGAGGAGAGGAGAGGAGAGGAGAGGAGAGGAGAGGAGAGGAGAGGAGAGGAGAGGAGAGGAGAGGAGAGGAGAGGAGAGGAGAGGAGAGGAGAGGAGAGGAGAGGAGAGGAGAGGAGAGGAGAGGAGAGGAGAGGAGAGGAGAGGAGAGGAGAGGATTAAAAAAAGCTGTGGCTGCCCCTGAAAGTGGGGGATCCACTTCCTTTGGATCCCTGGCAGTGTCCAAGGCCAGGCTGGACAGAGCTTGGATCAACCTGGGATAGTGGAAGGTGTCCCTGCCATGGCAGGGGTGGAACTGGGTGAGCTTTAGGGTCCCTTCCACCCCAAATCACTCCAGGATTCCACAGTGATTCCAGGAATCTCTGATCTCTACAATGCACATTTTCTGCTCACTGAGAGGTCCCTGTGCACACTCTCTGAGGTGACCAAAAGAGAGCCCAACCTGCCACACTGCTGAGCTTGAAGAGGAAAATCATTTGTGTCTCTGCCCAGCTACAGAGGCACCACCATTAATCCTGAATGAACATTTTTCCATCCCATACATTCCACATGTGGCATGGCCACCTCTTCCAAGAGCTCACAAAACACTTTGTGAAATGCCTCTGGCTGCAGTGACTGATGACCTCAGTGCAAAGCCTTTGATTTTGTGTCACTTGGATGAAAATCCCTCAGCATTAACAGCTGAAATGCAGAAAGTTCAGTGGCATTAAAGAGAACAGATCAGGCCAGTGCAGCCAAGAACTGCCCTGTGAATGGCAGGTGTGTTTTATCCAAAGCTGATACAATCAAAAGGGACTTTATCCCAAAATCCCACTGCTCCCTCTTTACTTTCCCATCCCAGACAGGAGTGGCTGAGCCCAAGGACCCTCCCACTGGCAGTGTTATGGTCCCATCATTATTGAACAGCAGCTACTGGGAACTTCTGCAGCAGGACAGAGATTTAAATTCATTAAACAGAGATTTAAATCAGTTTGGAGCACTCAGGATAAAATACATCCATAAGGTGAGAATTCCAAATTCTCCAGTACATAGCACCCTCCCCCAGAAATAATCCATTTCTAAAAGATCCCCCCCACCCCAACAATATTCCTCTTGAGAATTAATTTAAAATTGAGGGCAAAGCCATTAATTACTCAAATATAAAATCTCCTGCCTTCCACAAGGAGATCTGAAATGCAGTGCAAGTTAATTTGTTGGGTTTTTTAGTGTTTGCTCATTTTCTTCTCTAAACAGACTCTGTATTTAAATATTAACCCAAACAACTTCCTCTTATTCCACATTCTGTGTGTGGAATGTTTCAGCCCATAATAACACTTCAGAATTCCCCATTCCTAGTAGAATTTATACAAAATTAACCACACCATTTCCTATGCAGCTCATTTCCAGGTCCTGGCAGATTAAAAGAGTAATTCATACCCATTTCTAAGTCAGTTTATCAAGAAATTTGATTTTGTGGTTTGAAACTTCTAAAGCCAGTTTTTCCCCACTCATTCTCATCAAAAACTATTTGTATTTGAGGAAGACAGGGAAAACTGAGCTGAGAAAGAAATCAAAACACCAACAACTGAGTCACAAGGAGACACATGAGCTCTGCTGTGGAGCTCTGCTGATTGTGGCATCCAAATGATTTTTCACTTGAAACTCTGGGAAAAAAAAAAAAAAAACAAAAAAAAAAAGCCTTCAAGATGTTAAAGAAGGTTCTTTGAGGCCATATAATTTACATTTGATTAAGGAATGTCAGTTCTAGCAATTATACTGTGCAACAGGCCCATCCATGAAATTGTTATTTTTTAATGGAGAGCCAGAAAAGGGGTTTTGTCTATTTAAAAAGCTTTTCATTAAGTGCATTTCATTCATTTTTAAGATTAATTTCTATGTCTGCATCAGAAAGTGGAAGGGAAAGAAGTGACAGCTGCCCTCTCCATGTAGCTACACCATAAAGCAAAAATAATTATATGGAAATTCAAAGGGTTCATCTTTTTTTTTTTTTAAATAAATCTGTGACTCAAGATCTCTCTCTCAAAACAAAAAAGACATCTGAGCATCCAAAAAGATTCTTGGACAGGAAGGTGACCAAAATCCACTCACCAAATTGGCCACAGGGATTTCCTTCTGCCACAGCAATGCCAAAAAACCCAGAAACTGGAATTTGATATATCTATTTTTAATGTCAGCACCCAGTGATGCCCTGAAATGTGATTACACAGGCAGTTCCTGGAGAGCCACAGGGTCACAGGGGAAAAGAACAGGAATTCTGCTTGGGGCACACTGGGAAAGCCTCAGCATGTCAATAAAAAAAGAGGAGTTTCAATTCCTGCATAATATAATTAAGCACAGACAGATGAAACTCTGCTTCTCCCTCCACCTCCATATTTTACACAAAAATTTTAAGCAGTGAGGGTCAGAAAGCTCCAAATGTTGCACTCTGTGCTTTCACCTTTTCCAAGAACAGGCTGGGAAAACAAAAAGCAATTCCAGCCATTGAGAAAGGTTTAAATTATTATTATTTTTTTTTTAATTTACAGACTACTGGCAATTAATTTAAAGGCAGCAGATAAAGGAGAAAAGAGGCATTTTCTAACTTTAAAGTACATAAACAGCTTCATCAGCAGCCAATCTTTTAGGTACATAAACAGCTCCATCGGAAGCCATTCTGCAAGTTACATAAAGAATCCTATTATGCCAAATTAATTCAATCTGACTAATTAGAGAGCAGGAAGTTCTTTCAATTATTTTATGTGCTGTCTGAGAAACACACTTGAATACGAGAGCAGATTTCATTAATTGTGGTTCATTATTCTCCAGATTAGTTACTAAACTTGCAGCAGAAGGTCAAAGACAGCAATTTTGTTCACTGCCACCACCTTGCCTGGCATGTCTCTGTCTTTTTTTTTTTTTTTTTTTTTTTAAGCTCAAGCAAAAACAGGGAAGATCCCTTTGTAAAGGTAATTTTGTGTGGGCTCACTCACCTTAATGTTGGTGCTGCTCTATGGGCAGGACTGGAATAAAAAGCTGCTGAAATAATGTTAAAAGTGTATTTTTATAATGACAGATCAGAACTGATCTCCCTTTTTACCAGCACAGGATCAGAGTTTGGTACCACACCCACCTGGAATAGTTGTGGTGAACTCAGCTCCAAACCTGGGAAAAGGTTCAGTTCTGCTCCTTTGGAAATTTGCTTTTTATGGAATATCCTGAGCTGGCAGGGACCCACCAGGATCATCCTGGCCCTGCACAGCCACCCCAAAACCCCACCCTGTGCATCCCTGGGAGCACTGTTCAAACTCTCCTGGAGCTCTGGCAGCCTTGGGAATGTCACCATTCCCTGGGGAGCCTTTCCAGTGCCCAAACACCCTCTGGGGGAAGAACTTCTTCCCAAAATCCAACCTGAGTCTCCCCATATCTCAGATTCCAGCCCAGAAAAGGATGATTCAGATGCTTCCATCCCCTCTGTTATTTCTATTCCTGACCCTTCTATTCCTGACCCTTGCTCTCCCAAATTTACAAAACTCCAGCAGATTCCTTTGCAATGAAAGCCAAAAAGTCCTTCAGGCTTTTTAGTTTTTTAGTTTACCACCCACTTCTCCCACCTTGCAGATTCATTTATGTCCCCTGCCACTGTGCACTGAAATTCCCTTTTCCCACAGACCTACAGGTGCTGTTCTGTATTCCCTGGGGCCAGAAATATAATTTTGTGTCCCCTCCCTGGCACAGTTTCTCCAGCTCCACAGGAATTTCTGGGTGCCTGCCTGGCTGGCAGTGACCCCCAAACCCCCAGTCACCCATCACCACCTCCAGCTCAACTCCCCTGCCCACATTTGCATCCTCAGGCCATTAGAAAGCAGCAGCACAGGAGATTATGGGATGGGATATTTATGATCCTCAAAAGCCAGACCTGCTGCAAAGGCACCTCTTTATTTTTGTGCTGCACAGAGGAAGCTGGAGCTGCTTCTGGGGCAATTCCTTCAGTTCTTCTCTCTTCTTTCCTAGGTTGGGGTTAGGAAAAGGTTTTTCCCCCAGAAGAGCTCCCCAGGGAATGTGACATTCCCAAGGCTGCCAGAGCTCCAGGAGAGTTTGGACAATGCTCCCAGGGACAGGGTGGGAATTTTGGGGTGTGTGTGCAGGGCAGGGGTGGGATCAATGATCCCTGTGGATCTCTCCACCTCAGGATATTCCATGATCCCCTGGGATTGCTGAAGCAGTGAAGAAACCCCATTCCCCTATGGGGAGAGCTGCAAGGAATTTGTGAAACCTCTCAAAGCAGGGAGGTGAAATTGCAATGCAGGTGATTTGTTCCACTGCAAAAGCTGAAAGCAGAGAATAATTCCATTCTAATACACAGATCCACTGCTCAGGGAAACCCTGGGCTGTGCTCCAGTGCCAGCATGGCAGCATCACATATTCCTCTTATTTTGAAAAAACCCAAAGCATTAATAAAATCCTCTCCTATTAAGAATCACTGAAATCATGACCTGGTTGACTTTCCATAGTAATCCATAATATAAACTAAAATATCTCATTGAAGAGATGTCTCTGCAGTTTAAATCCTGATTTCTAGACAAATCATCCACTGATGACTGATCTTGAACAGGAAAGGAGTGGGAACAGGTGGGTAGGCTAGAGGCAGGAAATGAGGCCTCGTTTCTCCTCTCAGCTCTCACTGATTCACTGAGGACTCAAGAAGGTGTGAAAGGCTCTCACTGCAATTGTAAGAGCACCTATTTGCATCTTTCCATACCCAAATACCTCTAAGGAAAGCCACCACCTTCATTTTAATTCTCTACAGTTCATGGATGAGGAGGTTTGTACAATTCCAGCCTCAACACCAAGCAAAAGGCATCATGAAAATGTAAAATGAATCCCCAATCAAGCTAAAAATATTTCAAAACTGCCTCATTCTTATTTGTGCCACATGTGCCAGAAATTACTTTTAAAAATATTTAACTGCTAGTAGATTTATTTTTGCTCTATTTAATATTTTACTGTATTTCTATTATGCCAAAAGAAATTCCTGTACTCCTGGGACGTTCTTGTTTAATTTTAGTTGTAGCAAACAAAATACCTGGATTCATGCACAAAAAAAAAAAAAAAAAAGAGTTGTTCAGGGATTTTAGGGTTTGTTTTGAGGAAGATATTCTTTAAAGTGACTGCCTGCATGGCAAGAGGAAAGGAAAAGTCTGAGTTAATAAGTGATGAGCTTCCAGAACTGAAGGCAAAGGAGGAGAGTGAGAGCAGAGCCAGCACGGACAGAATGGATTCCCAAAAACTTTCACATGAGATCTGGCTCCAGATTCATCCTCACAGCAGTTTGTTAAACCTTCAAAATTTACTCTAGAGGGAAATATTCCTTTATAAAATAAATTACAGCCTCACAAGTATACAGATTACTGATTTACACTGGGATTCTCTATTTCTGGTGGTTTTTTTAAAGACAAAGTGTTTTTTTAGTCAGCTTGACCATGCATCAACTGCTCAGAGCACAGAAGCCACATCTGGAACAGGTGGGAGTTTTGCAGCACAATATCCAAAAACAAAAAAAGGCAATCAAATTCTTCCCTGACATGTGGCATGGATAAGAATGAACAGAAGCAACTGCCCCAAGTACAGGAGAACAGCTGGTAAAAGGTGACATGAGCTGGGGTGAGGGCTGGGAGGGAGGGGATATGAAATAAGGAATTAAAAATAGAATTACATTTTCCTCCTGGCAATACACAAACAACACTAAGTGCCCTTCATAAATTTCACCATTGTTGCTGCAAGTGGGAGGCCCATAAATCACCCTGGGAGTGGAGCTGGCACTTGTAAAAAGCCAAGTGGGCTGAGTGTGTGTCAATAAGTTCCAGCAGCTCCACTATCCCTGGGCAGGATGGAGGGGAAATGGATCATGAGCCTTTGCTGTGCCTAAAAGCTTGGTTTGCTCTGCCACAACTTTTCTAGAAGAGCTCTCTGCCAGCCAGCCCAGCAGCACTCACCAATACTGGGCTGTGTGGGTGATTTAATGCTTTACCTGCTGTGCTAAGGGGGAGCTCTGCCTGCCCTTCTTCTCATCTCTGACAGGGAACAGGGACTTCAGCAGCTTTGGCATCTGAGGCACAAAGGACTTGACAGGATTCAGGTAGGAAGCAGCCAGGCTACCAATACCTGTTGGAAAAAAAAAAATTAATACATGAGAAGAGTTATTCTTTGGAGAAAGAGGAAAAAAAAACACCCAAACAACAAACCCAAAGCTGACCCAAAGCCTTCTATAAAAAAATTTAAAGAGCTTCTTTTTAGTCTAAGATGACTTCTGTGGGCAGAGAATTAGCCAAGGAAAAGCATTCTCTGACTTTTTGTGACACTCAGGAGCTGCAGTGACATCATCTCAAATTCAGGAAGTTCCCTGAGCTGTAGGAGAGCCCTTCCCTGGATCAGGAGTTTTCTGATCCCTTCCCTGGATCAGCTGTCTGAGCCCACCATGTATCAGGAATTTTCTGAGCCCTTCCCTGGATCAGGATTTTTCTGATCCCTTCCCTGGATCAGTTTTCTGAGCCTTTCCCTGGACTAGGAAATTTCTGATCCCTTCCCTGGATCAAGATTTTTCTGAGCCTTTCCCTGGGTCACTTTTCTGAGCCTTTCCCTGGATCAGGATTTTTCTGATCCCTTCCCTGGATCAGGAATTTTCTGATCCCTTTCCTGGATCAGGAATTTCCTGAGCCTTTCCCTGGGTCAGTTTTCTGATCCCTTCCCTGGATCAGGAGTTTCCTGAGCCCTCACCTGCATCAGCAGAGTGGTTTTGCTGCCCAGAGCCTGGCAGGGAGGTCTGAGATGGGCTCATGCCTCTACTGGAGTTTGTGGCACCTTGGGACACATCTTGCTGACTCTCCCATCGACCCTAGAGAGGAAAAAAAAAAGGATTTTTTCCAAGTTAGCACAAAGCAGCAGCACAGCAAACCTCACACACCCTGCACAGCCCCTCTGCCAAGCTCAGAGTGCCAGAGCTGAGCAAAGACCCTTCCCAAGAAATGCTTTTAGTTGGCAAACCCAGCCCTGCAGAGATGAGCACCCTCAGCATAAAGGCACAGAAAAAGTTTATTTCTAGAGCTCACAGCTGTAAATATTTCACTCACTTGTGCTGCTGTGTTTTGGAAGCTGAGGATGTTACAACCAGGTGAAAATAACATGGTGCTGTCTGCCCAAAATTCCTGAATATTCTGTGTATCTACTCAGGAGTAGTGGAAGGGAGAGGACAGAGCTTTAAACAAATATCTAAAGGATGGAAGTTTGTGCCTGGAGTCAGAGAAAGGAGGAGCTGATCACATCAAAAGGAAGCAACTGAGGCACTGCCAAGTTTTCTGACAGCCTGGGAAAGAGAAAGTTGGAATATCCAAGCAATGGACAGCAGCAGCCACAAAAAAGATTAGGACAGGTTAAGGTTTTGGAGGTGAAACAAAATTCTTTTCAGCCCTACAAGAGCCTGATGCAGATGAGGAAGAAACAGGGACAGAGAGAAGAGCAGCTGCTTTGCCTTCCCAAAATCCCAGAGGTCTCAGGTTGGGATTTCCCATGGATCCCACACCATTCTGAACACCAGGGGTGATTTCTCTTGCTTTTACAAAGATCCACTGTGGTTTTGGAACTTTCCTCTCCAACTCACAGCCAGAAAGTGGCTCATGACAAAACCTCTTGGCTAACAGAGAAACCCCAGGCCACTGTTTCACATCAGAGTGAGCATCAAGAATCCACATGTCCAAATCAGTATTTTATTAATTCTCTCATCCTGCTAGGTAAAATCATTTATAAATTCATCAATAGTTACTCCAAGTGACTGGCCAGGGTGTGTCTCTGCTGGAATTTTCATGTGGATTTCAGGGCTTGGTTTTGCTTCACCAAACTGAGTGTGCAGAGCTGCAAAGGAAACCAAAATTCCATGGGGTTGTCTTGAAATTGTCCTGGGGAGGCACACATGCAAAAGCACATTGCCAAAGCAGTTCCTTCTCATTCCTCTAATTTACAGGAGACCTGAAGGCAAATCAGCACCCATTTATGAGCCAATGGGTCAAAAAAATCCAGTGTCAGACTCTTCAAAAAGTCTCAGGGTCTTGTAGGAAAGTGCTGTCCTGTTCAGGTGGCAAAATGATCTCAGGATGATCTTGCAAAGCTTCACCTGTCCACAACCAGAGGTTGCAAACTGCTAAAAACTGAAATATAATCCCATTTTTCTTTTTTTTTTTAGTAAAGAGTTTTGCTATATTTGGATTTTATTATACACCTGAATTTTGCTTGTGTTTTAAAAGATGTAATAGGAAGAGAAATGATGCAAGGGATGGAAGGACCTGCTGCATCCCAGGCCTTAAGTTTCATGTATTTTTTCCTGGAGGAAGAAGGGGTAAATGTGCTTTTTCAACAAGCTCCCCACTGTTGGATGCAAGGAATTAATCTGACCTTGAACATAAAAATGACAGGCAGCCAAACTAATCTTAACTGGAACTTGAAGTCATGAATGTTTCACAAATAATAAATAAGCCAGGATAGGAGGAATAGATTTCTCCAATGGGCTGAAGGTCATGGTGAGCAGCCCAGGGCAAGAATCATTTCCACTTGGATCTATAAGTCAGTCCCAGGGAAGCTCTCCTGCTTTGAATAGCAAATAACCTCACTTGGGCAGAGCAGGACCTGTCCCCACCTCCAATTCCAGCATTTTATCTTTCACCTGCAACTCACTGATGTCTTACACACACCCAACAGTCACATCTGGGGCTGGAAAATTCCACCAAATGCTTCCATGAAATCATCTTTCCTATTCCTCATCCTCAAACCCCCCTTTTGTTTTTTTCTTTTGTGTTTCTATTAGTTCAAATTTCTCTCAGGTGGCCTTATCATATGAAGATTAGTAAAAAATAGAGACTCAAACTAAATAGCACAAGACTCAGAATAATCTTGAAATACTGGTTTTGTTGCCTCCTGGGCTAGTCTGCCATCAGCCTGTTGGCACTGGATTAGAAAAAAAGAGCTACAGAAGAGTGAAAAGCATCTAAAAACTTCCTTTTTGGAGAATATAAAGCTTGATTAGTGATCCTTTTGGATCTTGATAGTGTTCTACTTAAAGAAAATCTGATCAAGGTGACACATCTTGAGCCAAGTCCAAGTGGTTCTAGAGACCACAGGAAAAGAAGAAACAGAAAGAATATTATAAATACTCAAGAGTATTGTAGCTTACTAGAACAGGGAGTCAGTGCAGGTAAAGAGCAACTGAATAATTTTCTGAGTCATGATCTGTTGAGTCAGAAGTGCCCTTCACTGACTGTTCCAAGAGAAAAATGATTTCAGGCAAGTATCTTGACTTTCTAGCCCTGTTTGGGGAATGCTGAAAAAATGGAGCTGCAGTAAGAGCCAGCAGAACAATTTCAGAATATTCACAGAAAGAATGGCAGCATTTGGTGACTTTTTCTGTAGGAAAAGGAATTTTTTTTCTTTAGGATCTTTCAGAAATTTTGCTTCAGTCTTGATACTATGAATGACTAAATTTCCTAAATACTTTTAAGTATTTTGCCAGGCTAAATGGAGTGAAGGTCCTGAGAAGAGGAATGAGAAAAGGATTTGTGTGGTTGTTTACCTAAGGCATGTTGGGTTTTTGAATGACACCTGCTTTGGAGAGAGTGCAGAGATCATGGTTTTAGCCTGAAGGTCAGATTTGTGAGCCTCAACTCTGAGATGACAACAAACCATCAAAATTAGGTTAATCAGGGCAATGGGTGGAGAAACACTTGGAAAAGAAAATACTGGCAACAACTGGAAGTGTCAACTACTGTGCAGAGGGAAAAGGTAATTCATGAATTATTTTTTTAAACTGGATTGAAAGATAACCCATGTAAATCTCACTAAAATAAAAATAACTATTAACTTTATTAACTTGATGAAGTTCCCCAATTTCCCATCTGGATGTCATCCACATTCACCAACTGCATCACTACAAGTTTTAAGTCTATTCTTATTCTTATTCTTATTCTTATTCTTATTCTTATTCTTATTCTTATTCTTATTCTTATTTAAGTGCTGTGAATCTTTTCTCTCTCAAGGAGGGTGGTGAGAGAAAGAGAGGAAGCTTATAAATCATTTGCCCAAAGGAGTCATTGTTTCATGAATATATTTGCTCTCTGCCAAGTGACCAAACAGAGGTCAAGTGATTTAATTTAACAAATCAAAGTAGCCACCAGAAGAATGCAGGTCCCTTGATGTTTTAATGCAGAGCTGGTTTATTTTTATAACACCTTCTCCTTCTCTGCTTTCCCTTCCTTCACACATCATCCATGACAAACCCCTGGTGAATTTATTTCATGCACAAAACCTTTAGGGTAGGTAGGGATGATCACTACCTAAGTCATCTGGAGGCTTTACCTGACAAATCTTTCCTGGAAGTTGACAGACCATTAAAATGCAGCCACTGGTTAAGAGAAATGGAATAGTTCTTGTGTTTTATTATTTCAGCAGTTAGGAAAAGGTGACCATGGAGCACTGGAATACAAGCAAACAGCTGGAACACACAGCTGGAACAAAAGGCACTTGTTCTCATGAACAGCAGGATTATTCAAGTTCAATCTACATGGTATCAATTTGCTGAAAAAAAAACTCTGGTTCCCAGAAAAACCTGAAGGTTGAATGGCACCATCTTGTTTTACTGGATTTTCAGCTACAAATACTGGTCCTATGGGAAAGGAAGGACACCTGCCCAAGACAAAATGGTTCTTGTCAGGGGTGTTTTAAGAGCAACTCATGGTATTTTTCATCAATAAGTGATTTAGTCTGATCTGTAAAACACCTCAGAGGTGCCTTCCACTCATTGTGCCTCTGATTCATCCAGTTTAGTCAACTCAGTTTTCATATTCAGCATCCAACTGAATTAGATTTCCAACAAAAGCCCCCTTGAACATAAAAATTCACCCCCTGTATCTGACATCAAGACTAAGACACTCAATACCCCTGCACCACCTGATGTGCAAGGAGAAATCAAACTCATCTTCACTCTGCCCCAACCACATCTGCAGTGATAACAGCAGTAAAAATTGCCTTTTTCTCATTTAAGCAAGCAGCCCTAGAGGTGAGGCCATGTGCAGTCCTGCTGACAATATGAAAAAGTCCATAAAACTCTTCTGAAGCAAATACAGAAATTAAAAATTCCCAGTGGTGACTTAAACATTTCCCAGGAATGCACAGCTCAGTGGGAGAGCTCCCTGGAACCCCTTGGTGCTGCCAGCACACTGGGATATTCTTTAAGATGTTCTTCTCCCAAAATGTGCCAATCCCACACCTCTGCTCCAGCCCTGGAGAAGAACTTTTCCAGCACTTCAGGAGGATGTGACCACCCATCCATGTTTTTACTACCAAAATCTGCAAGATGAATCCATACCCTAATTCTTGAAATTCTGAGCTGCCTGTTGTAGCTGCATTGACACCACCTTTAATTCGTATATCAACTCATATAATACTCCTTTTCTTTTTTTTTATTTTTTTTAACAGGAGAATGAGCCCTGGCTCTTCTGAGAATGGAGCAGCATCCATATTTTAAACTTTACCAGCATGGATGGTGCTTGACATACAGGAATGAGACTCAGGAGCCTTCCCACAAAGCTAAAAATCCATGGTAAAGGCAGCAGGGATGCAAGGAATAACAGAGAGAGAAATAAAGTAAAGGAATTAAAGTTAAGGAGAGGAATATTCTGGAATGTGCCAAGGGTTTCCATCAATATTCTGCACCCAGTTCAGGTGCTGTTACTGTCCTGTGATACATTAAATCACTTGTTTGGGATTGGCTTATTATAAGAAACAACACCCAATTCCTGGTAAAATAACAATAAAATAACAATCCATGACTGCTGGAGAAGACTTCTTTGCCACCAAAATTCTCATCAAGGGATAGAAGCATCCAGCTTAACCAAAACTCTGCCTATCAAGCTATTCTCAGGTGTTTTATGCTAAAATGGACAGGATGGTCTCACCAGTGAGCTTTGGGATGTCCCTGTGCCATGTCCCATTGACACAGGATTTGTTATTTAAGCATTTGTTAAATATTTCACTGGGATTCCCAAAGCTTTAGCACACCTTCCAATTGAAACTGGATCATTGCATGACAGAACAGTTTGGGTTGGGAGGGTTTCCAGATCACCTAATTCCATCTCCCTGCCATGGGCAGGGACATTTCCACTAAGCCAGGCTTTGCCAAGCCCAGTCCAAGGTGGGCTGGAACCAGATCCATCCAAACTGGAACTCCCAGCTGGGGAGGCTGCACCTCCATGTCCTGAGGAACAAGTGCCTTGGATTGAAGCTCACTGCAAGCAGGGGAGCAGCTCCACCACCTCAGCTCCACAGAGCCTCTGCCAGCAACTACAGCCACAGCCAAGAGCTGCAAACCTCATGCAAACCACTGCCAGAAACTCCAGTTAAAGCTGGGAGAAGGGGTCGTTCCTCTAACAGCACTAACACAAAACTAAGGAAAAGCATGTTTTCCATTGGCCCAGGTATTGTTGTAAAGTCATTTGTTCACAGAAATCACAAGTTGCTCACACTGAACTATAAAAGCCATAAAGCCTGAGCAAGATTTGAGAGAAAGTCTCCACATTTATCTCATCTCCAGGCTGATTTTCACTGGCAGATATTTAGATATTTGCTTGCTTTCATGTGTATTTTTTTTTCAGCTGACAGGGGGTTGTTTCTGAGATGACTTCACCCTGCCCAAAAATCTGTGAGAAATGGCACCAAACAGCTCCAGCTCTGTAAGAAGCCATCAGATGCACCCAAGGAGAAACATTCTCTGCTTTGTACCCATTCACACTGAATTAATGACAGGATTTCAATGGAAAAAACTCCTTTGCTCTGTGCTATGCAAATGAGGCACCACCAGCAGCATCTTCAAAGCAGGAAATAAAAAGCGTGTGAGTGAGCAAAATCAACTTTATAGTGAGATAAAATTATTATCCCACTCATTAGGTGCACCTAATGCATTACCTCTGCTGGGACCTTTGGACTCTGAAACATGCAATGAGAGAAATCATTGAGGGAAAAGGAGGAGAAAAACAGAAATCATTAAGAATCCTAATCTTTAATTTTTGCTTTAAAAACCTTACAACATTGAAACACCCCACAGTTCTCTCCAAACAGAAGTTGCTACCAACACTTTATCACCTGCACATATTTTAGCATTCTCTCCATGGATCAGATGTAGCAGATTTAGCAACCAATGTTGGAGCACTACATCAAAATTCTATTATTCTGTGCAACTGCATTATGCATCAAAATGCCTTGTCACCACCAGATTCTCCCCCTCAAAATGACTCCACGCTTGCTGGGCAGAATATCTATCAGAAGGAGATCCTTCAGTTGATCTAGGATATGGAAAATAAGCTTAAATTTAATTTTTCACCTTTTAAAGAAATGCTTTGGGTCTATACTGGTGTTTCTGAGGAGTGAAATGGGCTGAATTATCACCCACCACAGGTTTAGGAGCACTGGGAGGTCAGGGACTTTCTCCACAGCCTTTCTTCTGTCTGGAGGTGGATTTGAACTGACATACAGACCCAAACCTCTTCCTTTCTCCCAGAATTTTCCCCTCCACCCAGGTGATTGCTCTGGAAGAGCTCTTAAGCTGGACAATGCTCCTGAGCATCCCCAGAGAGGTCCAGAGCATCACATCCAAACCTATTTCTGTCCCAAGGATCCAGGAGCACATGGAGTAGCTCATTTTTCAAAGATATTTCCCATTTATGCTCCTATTCTGGTAGAATGATTTCCTTTTTTTCTCAGTTTCCCCAGGAGATCTGCAGATACTCACCCTGTTACTGCTCAGGTTATAAGGGGGGGCTAAATCCTGGCGGCTTGCAGAAAGCTGGAAGAGTTAAAAGAAGCAGAATTATTTCTTAGCAAGAACTTAAAAAAATTCATAACTATGCCTCTTGACTAGTAATGCTGAAAAGAAACAGTTTTGAGATTAAAGCAGAATCAAAATCCAAGAAATTAAAGGTGAGAATTTAATTCTTGACCTGGAAGAGCCAGAATTTGACACTGGTTTGATAACCAGTTCTATCAAATGATTCCAAATTTTGGGCAGCTGAAATCTCATTTTTTCTCAGGCACAACACTGGCACAAAGCTTAAGTTCAGCATATACTTGTAACTTATTTTCAAATCTTCTTAAAAAAAAAAGAGAGAAAAAAAAACCTCTTCAACCTGGAAAAGAAATGAAAAATCTCCAGTGTTCAGAAAAAAAAAAAAAGGGACAGAGGGGTCAAAAAGAAGGGAATTCATTGCTCTATTCCATGACTCCAGGACCTGGGAATGAAGGGAGGAGCTGCTGGAGATGCCTGCAGGGAAAACTCACCCGATTGACGTTGGGGGAGCTCAGGCTCCTGCGGCAGAGTTTTCCTTTCCCCATCAGCTGCTCCTTTACAGCAACTTCCTGGCAGTCCCAGGGAACAAAACAAAGAAAAGAAATGTATTTGGCATGAATGAAAGCTCTGATTGTCCCAGGATAGCTTTGTCTATACAAGTAAAATGTTTCTAAGCTGCCTGGTGGCACAGGCTGCTGTCTGTGAAGTTTACACAGCTAAAATTATGAATGGGTAAATTTTAACATCTGGTATTTTGCTGATTGGCACGTGTAAGATTTTGCAGCTAGTCTTGATTTTAGGAGATGACAGAGATGCAAAGACTCTCCTAGCTGAGCTCCTATTTTAATCCTTTAAACTAATTATAAATGACAGGAAACTTGTTTTCAATATTTAAAGTGCATCACACTTCCCTGTGAATTTATAGTGGGCAGGCACAAGCTCCAACTTGTTTTGCATAACTTTTCCCTTTTTGCTTGCATAATTTATATCCAGGAGAACAATTTTCAATAAATGCTTTCCTCTCCTGTATTTTTCCTGGTAAACAGAGCAAGTTATAGTAGTTAAAATTAACCCAATCAATGTCTTTTTTTTTTATTGGCAGGATGGCTTTGGTGAATTCAAAGTAGAATGTGGGCAAAATGACAAAAATTCTACTGGCAACTGCAGAAACTATTGCTAAAGCTTCAGAAAGCAAAAGCTAAGGCCACACAACTCCTTTTCCTGAAGCAGAATTAGCAATGAGCAGCTTTTAAAATCCAGCTTCCCAGAAGTGTGCCCTGAGCAGAGACCTCCCAGCCCATCCGTGCTGGAGGGAGGCCACCTGTGCCTGCCTGCCTCTCTGGCCCTCTGGGAGGCTGAGGTGTGCAGGGGGTGCTCTGGGCTGTGTGCTCCCAGCAGGATGTGGGGTGCACACACTGCAGCCCTCAGGCAGACCTGCCGCAGCCTGTCCAGGGTCAGGATGTTCTCCACGGCCAGCACGCTGCGCAGGTACTTCTCAATGTAGGCTTCAGAGTCAGCTGAAGCTGCATCTTCCACCTTTGCTGCCATCCTGGCCAGGGCCTCCCTCTCCTCAGCCCCTTGAGCATCCTGGGGAGGCAAAAAGAGAGGGGAAGCATTTTAAAACAAACCCCAAATCTCCCACATCACTCCCAGAGAAAACGTGGTTTCAAACCACACGGCACCAGCTCAGCACCGCTTGTCCTTCAGCTCAGGGGCAGATGAGAATCATGGAATAGTCTGGGCTGGAAAAGATCTTAAAACTCATCCCTGCCATGGACAGGAACACTTCCCATCATCCCAGGTTGCTCCAAGCCCTGGCCAACCTGGCCTTGGACACTTCCATGGATGGGGAGTCCAGAACCTCTCTGGGCAATCAGTGCCTCACCACCCTTGGAGAAAAGGATTTCTTCCTAATATCTATTCTAAACTTCTTCCTAATATCTATTCTAAATTTCCTCCTAATATCTATTCTAAACTTCTTCCTAATATCTATTCTAAACTTCTTCCAAATACCTATTCTAAATTTCTTCCAAATACCTATTCTAAACTTCTTCCTAATACTTATTCTAAACTTCTTCCTAATATCTATTCTAAATTTCTTCCAAATACCTATTCTAAACTTCTTCCTAATACTTATTCTAAACTTCTTCCTAATATCTATTCTAAATTTCTTCCTAATATCTATTCTAAATTTCTTCCTAATATCTATTCTAAATTTCTTCCTAATACCCAATCTAAGATTCTGTTCCAAATGAACACCTTGTGCCATGCAACCTGCACAGGTGCCCCTGCCACTGTCACAGACATCTCAAGCTGTATGTGGTTATTGTTCTGAGGTTTTCTTGGTTCTTTCTGAGAGTCTCACAGCAAGACATTGCCATTAATTAGCAAAAGGGCTGCATTCAGGTATTTCATAATTAAAAAGTGCTCGAGCACATTTGGGGCATTATCTAACCTGAGAGGAAAACAAAATTTCAAGTGAGTTGCAAGAAGAGAAAAAGTAGAACATTGCTTGAGAAGCATTTTAACAGAGAGTGGAAAATGCAGCAGAACATGAAAGAGCCAGGCAGCAATCAGAGTTTTGGCTCTTCATGTGTTAATGTTTTCACAAGTGCTCTGATAGAGCATCTCTCTGGAAGGAAAGGATTAGCATCTAACTGGGAATATGCTCAGGAATCAAGAGTTGCATAAAGACATTACTGAGAAAAAGCCACTTTGTTATTTTTTTTTCCACAGATACTCCTGCTCCCTGCAGCAGGCACTTCACCTGCCCATTTTTCCTCCTTTTTTTTTTCCTCCCTCTCTCTTCAAACTGCCTCTTCAAGGACCTGAGCAAATAGATGCTCACTCAACAAAATACACAGTGACACTGATAAGACAGAGGTTGCTGCTAAGTCACAGCATGTAAAGGAACAGGCTCCATCTTTTACAAACCACAGTTTATGCTGGCAGCAGCAAGAGCCAGCACACTCAAAATGATGGGGGAAATTAGAGGCTCTTGGACAATATGAGACCAACTCTGATTTTTTATTCACCTCTGGGATGTTGGAGACTATCTCAAAAGTGACACCACAGCCAGGGATGGAACTTCTGGGGGACATTCTTCGGAGGAAGCTCTGTGCAAAACCCTGTGGGGGAGGAAACATGAGGAAAACGTGGATGAACAGATTCCAGCTGAAATAAACACAAGGAAAATGTGGATGAACAAACAGATTCCAGCTGAAATAAATACAGCTCACAATGCAAGAAGCCCCAACTCCAAAGTCTAACCAACAAATATATAAGAGCTGAAAATTTCAACTTGGAAAAAATAATTTGCTTGCTTATTGTTGATAGAGAAGGATTCCTTCCTTCCTTGCAAGGTGACTGTTTCACCAAGCATCAGCTGCTTTTAGAGGTGTTTTTTTTTTTTCCCTGACAGCCCTAGGTGACTTGTCTTGAATATTGACAAGTACAGACATTAAATTCTTGACCAAAGAGATCGTTATGAAGAATGATTTAAGGGGCATGGTCACTGTTTATGCTGACTTGGCGCCTTGCAGGGTTAAGAACTGGACTGTTGAATTAATGCAGAGATGAGTCATTCAAAGATGCTGCTGAGACAAACTCCCAGGAAAGGTTATTGACAGAGGTTTTTAGAAAAACAGCAAGAAAGCCCAAGATTCTGTGTTGAATGAAAGTAAAAAATGGCATTGACCAAATCTGTGGAAAACAGAATTGATGAAGGCTTCACCCAGTTGTGATTATTGGCACTTTCAATTGATCTCTTCAGTGACAAAAAATTCACTGCTCTTCCCTTGCTGAGAAAAAGCTTCTGCCTGATGGAAGCACCAAGAACTGGGGTTCTACTTCCAGCACTGGGAGTTGCCTGCAGGGTCTCTGGGTGTGACCACACCTTTTTTTTTTTGCTCTTGCTTCAGATTTTAACTACAGATGTGCAACCAGAATAACAATCCAGGCTTTCTGCTTTGTCATTATCACTACCAGGGGAGGCTGGATTCTCAGACAGTGCTGAACAAACTCCTTCCTCCCCCATCATTCTCAGGATTTATATTATTTTCAGGGCATGATGCTGCAAATGGAATGACAACTTCACTGCCTGCCATTTATCACACACCCTGCTCTCACCTACACATTGCTGTAAGAGCACAGCTGGAAAACATAAAGGACCAAGAGTGATTAACACAAGGCATCTCTCCTCCAACTACTCTTAGTTGATTTCTAACTACCTGGAGGTATAAATACAAATGGTTAGCAGCAATGTGTGAACTTAATATGGGGCTAGGGAAATACAGAAGTTCCTTTGTGCAAAACAGGAACTCACAAAAAATTTAAAAAAAATGAAAAAAAAAGTGAAAAAGCTCTTAGGGGTTAAGGGAAAAAATAATTTCTAAAAAACAAGCTGTGTCATCACCCACAACACCAGGGATACCTTGGCAGCTCAAAGCTTTGCTGCCCCAGGCTGAGATGAGGTGAGAAGAGGCAATGGGAGTATGCAGGGTGTGTACCTGTCTGCCACAGAAAAACAAACTGTGTCACTACCCACAACACCAGGGATACCTTGGCAGCTGAGATGGGGGGAGAAGAGGGAATGTGAGTGCTGGGGAGTGGGCAGGGCTGCAGGAGGTGTACCAGTGTGCCACAGAAAAACAGTGTCATTACCCACAACACCAGGGATACCTTGGCAGCTGAAAGCTTTGCTGCCCCAGGCTGAGATGGGGGAGAAGAGGCAATGGGAGTGTGCAGGAGGTGTACCTGTGTGCCACAGAAAAACAAACTGTGTCATTACCTACAATACAAAGGATACCCTGAGCTCAAAGCTTTGCTGCCCCAGGCTGGGATGGGGGAGAAGAGGCAATGGGAGTGTGCAGGAGGTGTACCAGTGTGCCACAGAAAAACGAGCTGTGTCATCACCCACAACACCAGGGATACCTTGAGCTCAAAGCTTTGCTGCCCCAGGCTGGGATGGGGGAGAAGAGGCAATGGGAGTGTGCAGGGTGTGTACCTGTCTGCCATAGACGTTGACACAGATGCGTTTCCTCAGCACCAGCTGCATCTCTGCAGGGTGGCTGAGCTGGACAGTGGCTCTGACAATCAGGTAAACCCTCTCCTCTGCTGCTGTGCCCTTGCTGAGCTGGATGCAGTCGTGGACTGTGGAGTCCCACGAGGCTTCTGCTTTCACCTGCAAAAAGGGGAGGGTGGGGAGAAAAAAAAAATAAATGTATCCTTTAATAAGCATAATTAGGTGTATAATTAACTGTAATTAATTAAGCATAATTAGCAAAAATACATAATACATAAATTCTGAGAGTCGGCTTCGCTCCCTGGGAAGAAAAAAAATCCCTGCACTTTAGAAGAGGCCATTTAAAAATCAAGATCAGCTTGCCAAATGAAGATGTTGGGATTAAAAATGCCAACTTGCTCCAACTCTGGAACGTTTCCTCTTGAAAAAAGATCTTTGAATACCCAGGATCATTGCAAATAAATTATAAACTATGCAGAAGTGCAGGGCCATTTGGCCTAATTTATTAAGATAAACCAGAGAGCAACACAGATTGAAGTGGAAATCTTCCATCACACCACAAAAATTCTCTTGACTGTATTCAAGAAATAACTTTGCTGAAGCCTTTCTAGCAATACAGCAAAAGCTGGAATTTTTCTTCTTGTATGTTAAAATATAAGTATTACTAAATATAAATATAAGTATTACTAAACATTTTAATGTTTTATCTTTCAGCTGTAAGAAAACTGGCCTTGTGTCCAAATTTTCAGGCTCTAAATACAAATCAGGACAAAAAAATCCCTAAAGGGATATAAAAGAATAAAAAATAAAAAAGTTTCAGAGAAAGGAGCAAAGCTTTAAGGAATAAAATAAGTCAGAGATTCCAAACCTAATAACAGAAATTGTAAATCAACATTTGTAAAGTTGTGGAACTATGAGGATAATGAGTGTATCAAAGCAGAGGTAAAAATGTTAACAATTAAGATTATTTGGTTTTTCAGCTTGGGCTTTGCACTCTGATTTGCTCAGAATTTTTGCTTTGTTAAACACAAACTGAATACTGAGATTTGGAATGCTTGGATTTGGATAAAGGAAGATGCTTGAGTTTTACTCTTTTCCAAATCATGGTTATACTCCCAGTGAACATTCCTTGAAAACACAGCTGCTCACAGTTGCTGTATCATTTCTATGACATGTTTGATGTATTATTTTCACCTGTGGACATAGAAAAAGAACAATTAAAAGAGTAAAATTCCCTGGTCTGCAGCATCCCTTACCTCACTGTCGTGGTGCTTCACAATCTGCAGCTCAAAGAATTCCTCCTCCTCCTCTGCCACCAGAGTAGCATCCCAGCCTCCTGCCTCTGGGTCATCCAGGTTATCCTGGGAGCTGAAGTCATCAGCTGCAAGCAGGAGGGGATGTGGAAGGTGAGGGAACACAAAGCAATCATCCTTTTTAAAAAGCATCAGCAAGTCATGAATTCACATTTTCACCCCCAGCTCCACAGCTTGGCTACTTAGACTGCACCTACAAAATTAAAGCTGTGTTGTTCCACTTTAAAAAAAAAATAAAAATCCCATTTCTACAAAGAAAGTGTGCACAAAGATTTGGGGACACAGATTCGAAGGTGCAGAAATCTCCCCCTGTGGCAAACAGCCCTTCCTTGCCCACAGGTGGATTTTCAGCACTGAGCTCATTTGGCATTAAAGATGTGGTTAAGATAAACTGCTGGTTGAACAGGAGAAAACTTTTAGATCATGATTAAACAAACCCTTAGCTGGGTTTTGAGAAGCTGGAGTCCCTCCCCAGGAATTATCAACCAGCTCCTCTCTGAAGTCACTGGATCCATGGATGTGCTGTCCCAGCTGGACAAACCACCAAAATCAGAATATTGCCCAGCTCTCCTCACAACAGGCTGAGTGTCACCTCCCCTCCTCCCCTGACACTTCTCATCCAAATTTAACCCTCTTTTAAACATCTCATCAAGGATTTATTTAACTGGATTGCTTTATTTAACTCCCTGGATTGCTTTGGGGCTGTGTCACCTCCTTGGTTCCAACTTCTCACCTTTGGCAGGAGCATGTGACAAACACACTGTTCAAACTGGATCTTGCATTGGGATGTTTAAAACACAGGATCATTAAATCCTATTGTTCCTCCCATACACAATATATATTTTTTTTAAACATTAAACAATATGTTTCAGGAAAAACTGGCACTTCTCCAATTAATCCACCTGCCATTCCAGGCTTTTGTTAATTTTAAGAGCTTGCTTCAATTCTGTAACAACAGTGGCTGGACAAAGTTTGTTTTCAAATCACTCTGCCATCTTAAGGACCACTTACCATTCAAGTCAAGGAATATAACAGGAATGTGAGTTTCCATACCAGACACAGGAGTCCTAAAATACAAGACAGGGACAATGGTGGCATTTAAAGTAACAGAGATTTACCCAGCACACGTCCCTGATGATCCAAAGCCCCAGGACATTGCATTCAGTCTGCAATTTTTAGCCAGACCATTGATAACCTTGCCAAGCCTCTTTATTTTAATTTACTGCTGCAGATTCCAAGAGACTCAAACAAATTAGTATTTCTTCTATATCAGCTCTCTTAGAATTATTATCTTCTTTGACCTCTGCTTTCTGAAGTGTTTTCTCTCTCTTAAATGCTAATAGCAAAATTAAGTTTATTTACTGTGACACACACATTCATGAAATGCAAAACCCTCTACTTTAGTGATGGCAGGGAAAATGGGGAATCAGAAAAGTCAGTCTCAAAGTTTTTAAATTAACACTGATGCTGCCACTCCACACAGTTATTGCTCTTTCTTACAAAACAAATATTTAAGAGCCCAAACTGATGAATTTATAGTGATCAAGAGCAGGCTGGAGTTTTATGTAATATATAAAGTGCTTGAATTATACTGAATATTTCCTCTGGTGCAAACCAGATTCTTCCTGGAGCAAGTTTCCTGCAGCTCCACTGTTTTCAAACCTGAAGAAACACATTGATGTGAAAGTTGATGTGTTTCCAACAAGAGCTTGTTTTTTTTTTTTATATTTTAGAAGCTCTGACAAACTTCAGCTTAAAACTCCATGACATTCAATTCCATCAATAAATACTTTTAGAGGTTTGCTCAGAGAAGATACTCAGGAAGTTGCAAACAACTGAAGATGAGTTTGAGGTGAAACAAGCCTGAATCCTTTTCTGCAGCAGTCTAGTGCTCTCTACTATTTTTAATGTCCAGAAAATTACATGGAACACTTGCTGACTAAACAGAGTTTGTTCTCAAACCAGGAGTGCAACAAAATGCTCCTGGAGATGCAGTTTTATGATGAGAGGGCAGCCTTTTAAGTGAATGAACTAGGTAGTTAACATATTAGCTAATTCTTTTAAATGGTGAGTGCAGTGGTAATAAATATTGATTCCTTTTTTCAGAAGGTTATAATTACACCCTGATCAATAACAGCATCGTTTACCAAACAGCATTTCTGGATTTCAGAGACACAACCTGATCAAATAATTTAAGCAAGAGGTCTAATTTTAACAACTTTGCTCATGCAGGGTACAGAGGCCAGATTGAGGAGAGGAAAAAAAAATAAAATGGCCACAATCCAAAGCCAGGAATGGGCTGTGCATCATTTTTACATCTCTTCTATAGGAATGGATGTTCCTACCACTCTGCTGGAGCTCCAGGGATGCCACTGCCAGCAGAAGGAACCATCACAGCATTCCTTTCTTCTGTGAGGGTCAGCCTCATCTCCAGGAGCTGAGCCTCCCGATCCGCGTCGTCCTCGGTTTTATCTGCAAGCAGGATGTGAGTCAGGACAGCAGAGCAGCTCCCAGTGCCTCTGGCACATGGCAGTGCTTTTATAGCACCCATGACAGAGTAAATCTGCTCTGCTCACAGTCCAGCACACACAGAAACACCCCAAAACAATTTCACAAAGGCTTCTCCAACTTTACTCCACTCCCGAAAAACCAAATTACTGCTGAGTTCAGAGATCCAGCTTTCCATGGACAGCTCTTCTAAATCTGACAGCATAGCAAGATAAAAAGTGTGTGCACATCTCTCAACCTTTACTGGGATTCCCCTCTAGCAGAATTTTCCTTACCAGGCTTCCCCACGAGTTTCTGCAGCTGCTGATCCAGGTACTCCTGGCGCTTTGTTAAGGCACAGAGCCACTTCCGACGGAGCCTCTCCAAGTCCCTGTCCTAAAAAAAAAAATTTTAAAAAATTAAATATTAATATTAAATACATTTAATTACATTTATTAAATATTGCCCCAGGAAAGCTGAGGCTTCCTGATTGTGGTTTACCCTTCTGCTCATCCTACACCCAAGCAAGAGATAAGGAAGACACATCCAAACCCTTCAACTTTCCACATCTTATTTGAAGTATTTTGCTTGCCAACTCTTTGGCTTTTTCTGTACTACCCAGCTGAAAAAAACCCCTTCATTTTATACAATTCTTTGCCCCCAAACTACTCCAAAACTCACGAACCACTGGAGCTGGAAACCCAGTCCTCACCACTCCCCTCAGTGTTTAGCAGCCTGTCAGGAATCCACCCCTACCCCACACCATATCCCACTGTTATGGCATTTGCAAATGTGCCCTTAAAATAATTTTTTTCAAGTCCTTTCAAGTCCTTAATTTTTTTCATGTTCTTTAAAAACACCCCAGAACGCCTGAGTATCCTTAAGAACATTCAGTTCCTCCTCTAATATGCTTTAATCTGAAAACTTCTGCATTTGTAGGAGAGAATTTTAGATTTTTACCTGATAACTGTCCATTTCATCCTCTTCTTCCTAGGCCAAAACACAAAAAAAATGTCATTAATTATTTTTTTGACAGCAGGAAACACACTGAATGCAAAAGGTATTTTAAGCAATATTAACAGTCTTACATAAAGATAAAAGTCTGAGTTTAGCAATGGCATGGTCACAGAATTAAAACACACTGATATCCCAAAGATTTGCTGCTATCATCTCATCTAAACACCAACCAGAACAATCCAATAATTATAGTGGAAAAATTCACAGTAATGTAACTATTACAAGTCTTAATAATTGAAGGAAAGTGGAATACAAAAAAGAAAAAGCTTAAAACCTGTTGATCCTGGACAGCAAAGAAAAATGCTGTTTTACCTGTAAGAATTAAGTGTCAATGCTACAGCAAGGGCTGAAAAATCAAAGTTTGCTACAGAATCCCAGGACTGTTAAGGTTGGAAAAGACTTTTACGATGATTGAATCCAACCATCAGCCAGCACCACTGCCATGAGCACTGAACCTCAAGTGTCACATCCATGTGTTTTCTGAACACTTCCAGGGATGGGGAATCTACAACTGCTCTGAGCAGCTGTGCCAGAGCTGGACAACCCTTTCCATGAAGGAATTGTTTCAAAAATCCAACCTGAACCTGTCCTGGAATAATTTAAGGCTGTTCCCTCTCATCCTGACCCTGCTCCTGGGAGAAATCCTGATCCCACCTGGCTGTCCCCTCCTGTCAGGGAATTCCAGAGAGGAAAATTCCCTCTGGAACCTCCTTTTTTTCCAGGCTGAGCCCCTTTCTCAGCTCCATTCCCTTCCCTGGACACAATCCAGCCCCTCCAGGTCTCTCCTGTCATGAGGAACTGCCCCCAAAACTGAGATGTGTACAAATGACTGGAAGAACTGTAAAAAAAATCAATATAATTATTAAGGAATTAGAGAAGCAGCCACACCAATGCACAATGCATAGGAGGAGGGACAATGCAGACCTTCAACCTTTAATTCTCATTATTTTCCAGTGGCTGACACCACTTTTAATTCTTGACCTTCATCCCAAGCAGAGCCACATGCAAAGAGCACAACTGCCCCTCCTCACAGGGAATGGAAAAGGAATGAAAGCTCCAATCCTCAAGGAGTTATTACTTATCTAGTTAAGCAATAATGAGCCACCAGAGCCTACTTTTCTACCTTAATCATGAAAGTGAAAACTTAGCTAAGCTAAAATTAAAAAGCCATAGAGAAAAGGCATTTCCTTAGTTCAAGGTCTTTAGAAAATCTTTCACATTCCAGAGATTTACCTAAGATAACAGAAATGATAACAAGGGGACTAAAAATCCAGGTGTTGATGTCCAATTCCTATTGTAAGCAACAGGTCTCATAAAATCTGATTTTCAACAGCCCTTTCCCATGGAGGTTATCAGTGTCAGGCACAACTCACTGGTTTCTCTCTCTGAAGTTGGGTTTAAGTCTCTCTTCTTGACAGAATGTACTATTTTGGGGATTGCCAGCTCTGTGGGGTAAGTCTGAAACTGGTCAGTAGATCAGGAATTCACTGGGGAATAAATAAGGTGAGGCAGACAGGATGCTCCCCTGGGACTTGGCCCTACAGAACAGGCTGAAAGGGGCATTTGGAGGTTGTGGGTCAAGGAAAAACTGCAAGAATCAATCATTCTGTCCTAGGAGAGAAACTTGCTCCATGCAGGAGTTTCCTGGAAGGAAATGTGGGTATCAGGGGCTGCTGTGATGGAAAAGCTGCAGGGAGAGGCAGCAGGAGCATAAGGGGAATAACAGGAACAATCTGCCCAGGATGCTGCTGGAAAGGTGGAAAGAATTCCCATTTTTGTACCCTGGACACACAATGGGAAAGGACTGTCCCAGTTAGAAGACAAGAAAAACCCCAAGTACTTCAGAGCTCAAAGGAAAAGCCATCCTGATCAAGCAAAAAAAGGGGAGCAGAAGTGGATTGAATCACACCCTGTCAATAGGGTAAATATTTTGGGATAAATATTTTGGGACATCTACTTTTCTTTTTTTAGCTGGTCTTGTCTCAAGCAGGACAGCAAATCAAACAAGTTCAGAGATTTTTTCTGCTGCACCAGATTTTGGCTTTGCCAGCTCCAGGGAGTCACTGAATTCTCATTTATCTGCTGGGGGGGAAAAGTCAAAGTGCAACAGAAACTCACAGGAGCACTGCAAGAAGACAATGCCTAAAAAAAGAGGGTCTTAAAAAAACATGAGGTGCAGTGTGTGTGAGATTGTCAAACTGCCCAACATCCACTGTGGGCCACAAGTCCTTCATGGAATTCTAACATTTCTAACTGGACACTATTTAAATCTATGTTGCACTGGTTTATTTTAGTTTGAATTTTTAATTTGAATACTTTAAATTAATTTTTATTTTGAATACTTAATATTGCTTTTCATGTCCTGTATTTGAAGTAAAATCTACAGGAAGTACTCCTAATGGATTTTAGGAATGTTTGTATTTCCTTTTCTCCTTTGAGTGGTGTATTAAGGCTGTGCTGCTTCCAAATATAGGAAAAAACACTCAACCAAAACCAGAAGAGATATAAAACATCTTACAAGTGTTATTTCTGCCATAGAAAATAATTCCCTTTATGCTTTCCAGCTCTTGGAGATAGCTGACAGTAAATATTCAGAGTTTTACCTGATAAAGTTGAGACTTGGCATGTTTGATTTGAACACAGCCAATGCCAACAGATAATATGGATTCCTCCATCAGTGGCAAGGTCCCAGATTCCTGCACTGATTTCACTTCAACCTGGATTCGTCGAGACTGCCCCTGTCCAAAAGAACAATTTGAAATGCCTGTTTAAAATAAATGAATATACAGTGCTGAAAGTTTAATTCCAGAGAGACCTCTACTGGCAGTCATTGGCAAGGAGCATTGTATTTTTTTTTTGGGGAAAAACAAAGTGCTGCAACCCCAATGACCCAATGTTCAAGAGATCCCCCTCCTGCTGCAAGGATTTATATTTACAAGATTTATTAATTTACAGAGAAAAAAAAAAAGTTCAGCATTCAGCATTTCCCCAGTTTACTTTTCTGGAGGGTTTTCAAACATTCCCTTGTAGGATTTTATTTTTAATACTTCTGAAGGCAGAAAATGGGATCTTCTCCCCACCTACAAAAGAGGAGAGCAAATAGTCTAATTTGGTGAGCTACTGGAATTTCAGTGAACTTTTCCTGACTCTGCTCTCCTTGGCTGAAAATTCTGACCAGTGCAGCTCTTTAGTAAAACTGTATGGGGAAAAATAAGTAAATAAAAAAAGAAGATTAAAATAAAAATTAAAGAGTTGGTGAGGTCAGAGGAGCAGCCTGTATCCAACTTTTACTGATTCCTCTTTGGGCAGCAGCTTATCAATAGCTCACCATTTAAAAATGTGAGCTGCTCAGTTAAGCATTAACAATTTAAAGCAGGTAGAATTCAGAGAATAAAAGGGACTTCTTTAAAAAACAATGAAGTTCAGGGGAGACTGATGTCCCTTCTGCCAGGTGCTGGCACAGGACAGAGCAAAAAGGTGACAGGAGGGCTTTGATCTCCTTTAAACTGAGCTTTGCTCTCTCTCCCACTTCACATCTGCTTTCCACAAAATCACAATTTGCACCTCAGCTTGACGCTTCCTTGGCCACCCAAAGCAAAGCTGCTGTGCTGGGTTGATGTGACCAGAAATGTGAATTCTGTCCCCATCTGTTAACCCAGCTGGGGCAGTGACCCTGATCTCCTGGCACACATTATCTGCTCATGGGCCATCTTTAAACCAGCTGGGCAATCATCTTTATCTTTCCCACAGCCCATCCTCCCTCCAGGAGATATCTCCTGTTCATGGCCACTGAGTCCCAGGGCATGACTGATAAAATTCCATCATCCCACTGGGAGATGCTCCAGCCAGGGCAGGAGCCAAGCCTTTCCTACCCAGAGAAAAACTGAGATTTGGAACAGCAGAGCAGCCTTTGCCACTGGATTCCAGAGGAAAACTGGACCTTTGCACATCATCCCTGGAGCTTCAGAGGAAACTGCACCTTCTCCAGGAGCACTGCTCCAGCTGAACCACATCTGCCCCTGCAGGAGGATGCAGCCACCATTGAATGGGACTGTGCCAACACCCTGACTGACTGACGGGTGTCAGCTTGGATTCTGACTCTGGCAGGGTTTGGGATTGTTCTGTGTAATACTGCATTTCTATTTTAATTTTCCTAGGAAAGAACTGTTATTCCTAATTCCCATCTCTTTGCCTGAGAGCCCCTTAATTTCAAAATGATAATAATTTGGAGGGAGGGGGTTTCCATTCTCCATTTCAAAGAGAAGCTCCTGCCTTTATTGGCAGACACCTGTCCTTCACACCAGGACAGCTGTCCAGGTGTTCTCTGGCACAGCTGGAACCCTGCCTGTGCCACCTCACCTGCCTGAGCTGGAAGATGCCTCCTGTGCTGACGTCCTTGGCAGGGGTGACCTCCACTGGGCAGTACTCCCCGTTCTCATTGAGCTCCAGGATCTGAACCCACAGCTCCACTTTGCGCGTCACCTCGCTCCACCTGCAGAACAAGGCATGGGCTGGGCTCTTCCTTTGGTTTGCTTGGGGCTTTTCTTCCCAAAGGAAAAGGAATTAAAACCTCCAAACACTGAGCTGAGAGCGACTGAAGCAACAATAAATGCACCATTTGGGAGCACACAGCTATTAGATGTGCAGTGCTTCTAAATTTTCCTGACAGCTGTTTTAGTCAAACATCAGAAATAAGGCTTTTCCTGATTCCAATACAAACCCCAATTCCACATTTAAGCTCTGGTCTCAACACCTGCCACAGAAGCCCAGTGTTGTCAGGGCAATCAGATTGAGATGGAAGACAGAAGAATGAAATATGACACTGTCTCACAAGCTCTCAACATTCAGAGCAGTTTCCTGACCTTCTTCATATCACTGCCTTCTCTCCAATTCTTCCAGAGCTCAATAAGAAACTGCCATTTTTGTACAACTTCAAAATTAAAAGGGATAGAGGTGCTCACTACTATCAAACATAACTCATTATTTTAGAACATCCTTCTCCTCTCTGCCACATTATCCTTTTGTTTTAAATTTCCCTATATGCAGCTTAATAGTCAACATAAGCTTAAGCTGCAAGTAAAAAGAGAAGTAACTGCCAATAAATTAAGATCCAGAGCTGCCTTCTAATTGAAGAGGCAAAACAACTCACATTTAAGAAAATGCTACAAGATTACTCTGGGGATAAAAAAAGGTGCCAGCAAACAAACAAGACCCCCTTGCACTCTGAATTACCACAATATTGCATATTTATCCAAACTGAGGTAATAAGGAATAATACTTTCCCAGTGGAAGCATTACAGGGACGGCATTTCATGGCTAGGAATGAACTGGAGTGGCCTTCCAGTTGAAAATTTTGACTCCTTACCCCAAAGCTGCTACAAAACTGGGCACCTCAGACAGTGATTTTTCCCAAACTCTAAACCAAGGATGTATTTTGCACTTTACCTGTCCCGAAGGCTGCGTGTTTTGGCTTGGATGATTCCCAAATCCCACAGGGCTGGGTTTCTGCGGTCACCGCTCTGCTTGTGCCCATAAACCTCGATGGCCAAAGCACCATCATAGAGGTGCTCCATGAAGTCTTCAGAAATATTCACAGAAACCTCCTGCAAGGGACAAAACAGTTGGGAACTGTGGCTACACGACTCAGGCTGGGAGATTTTACTGCCTTGGCTTTAATAAAAACATTCAGTAAAATCCCCCTGGCTCCCAAGACACATCCAGGGGAAAGGAAGTGTTGCCTCAGTCTATAAAATCAGGAGGCAGGTCAAAGATATTTGATTTCCCAAAGATTAAAGTCTATAAGGAGTTGAAAAATGACCACAAGCTGCTGCAAGACTTGAGCCAATGGCTCAGGAAAAAATCAAAGCATATGTTGTAATGTTCAGAATCAGAAAAATGAAAACTCATCAGAAGGTTTTACAGGTGTTACATCCATTTCACAAATGGTAAGAGGGATAAACTGCTTAGTGTGATGAGGAGTGATAGAACACAAAGAGAACTGGGGTGATTTGGCTGGGATTCATCCAAGCTGACTTTAGATGTCTCCATTAAAAATGCCTCTGCTCCAAAGCCAGTGGGAAGAAAGAGTCTGTTCTAAATAGTCTGTTCTGACCTCTAACACCCCAACTTCAGCATCCTCAGCAGCCCCATGTCCCAAAACTGGGACATTTCTCTTAATTTCATCAGTTTAGAGTGATCATCAAATATCCTCAGATAAATATCCCTCATCCACAGTGAATTTTACTGTGGATAAATTCTAATGTCAGTGCCTCTGTTGAACTGATGTTTTCCTTTATTAACCCACTTCACCTTCAATACTTTTTGTACAAATGAACAGTGTAGAAAAAAATGGACTCTGAAGACACTGAAGTTCTTATTAAAAAAAATATTAGTGTATCAACATAATGACATGAAAAATGGGATTAGGGCATCATGAAATATAATGTGAGAAAAAGGCACAAAAAAATGCTACTCAAACCTAAATCTGCTTTTTTCTGCCTGCCTTACAGTTAATTAATGAAACAGAAAAATAAATTACATTGCAGTGGTCAAAGACAACCATGCACCGTGGCTCCTTGCTGATGGAAGACTGGGATGGATCCACCTCAGGTGCAACAATAACTGGCTCCACTTGATCCCAAAATGTGTATTTGCAGAACACAAAATTGGAAAGGTGCTGTGGCAAACCTGTAGCTTGAAGTATTTTAATCTGGAAAGGAGGTGAGAAAGAAATGAAAAGCATTTATTCATCATGAATGGAATTAAAAATTTCATCCTATAGAACAATGTTTCACTGCAAAGGATAAAAAACTTTATGAACAGCAAACCAAAAACAATTTAGCAAATAAAATTTCTGCACTGATACTCATTGGGGACAATATTTGGAGTGCAGCAGCTGAAGACAGTCACTAGATGTCACCAGGCTCATATTTCCTGGAAGGGACATTCTGCTCATTTTTAATGGTGTAATGCACCAAACCCATTGCAACTGAAGAGGAATACAATAAAAATCTCATATTTCCAGTGGCTCCTTTATGCCCCAAAAATCCTTGGTTTAAGCTATTACTTGCTCTTACATTGTGATGCTGGAAATAACCCAGAATCAACCCCAAGGAATGCAAAATTAGCCTGTCCCCTCATCAAATCAAGGCCAAATAGAAACAAAATGTTGTGAATTCTCACTGTGATCTAAACAAAGCCATCATATTCACCATATATTTAATAAACTTTTATTCCCCATTTGTCAAATTAAGACCAAATAAGTTGGATTCCTGCAGTACAATCCTCATGATTAGGCAGAAATGTTTTTTTTGCCAAAATGTCCCATCCTGCTTGTAAGCACTGGAGCTCTATGGGATAAAAAAAGGGAAAAAAAAAAAAAAGCAGAGTTTCTCTCAAATTGTTCATATTGTCCAGAAGTCAGCAAGGCTGGGGACCACTCCCTCTAATGTTTTTTGCCTTTCTTTTCTTACCTTGTAGTTTTACTATCACACAGAACTGCTAGTAAACATTTCCTACTGATTTTCTTTTTATTACTAACAGTCATAAACACACAGCATGTATTTTGCAAAATATTTAATATTTAGAGAAAGAAATATTGAGAGAGAAAGACATATTGAGAGAGAAAGAAATATTAAGAGAGAAAGAAATATTGAGAGAGAAAGAAATATTGAGAGAGAAAGAAATATTAAGAGATAACAATTCCTAGAATGATGGGAGCTTAGCAGATTCTGTGACTCTTCAATTGGATATTGCAGTGCCAATCCTAATACAAAGATCTTCCCAAGAAACCTCCTGGGGTGAGCCTTTGGCACATAAATGCAATTAATAAAAGGAACAAACCCCAACTAATTATCTTGTGTTATTTCAGCCATCCCAGAAACAAAATGAGGTTACAAAGCAACGTCCAATATCCAGAATCCCAGGATTTCCTTCTGACTCAGGATGGGAGGAGAAGAGGCTGCCCAGAGGCTGGGGCACATGTGGAACTCACCCTGCAGACGAGTTTCCTCTCCTGGATGTCACTCTCAGGGCAGCAGTCAGGGCTGTCCTCCCCTCCCACCAGCCTGTCATCGATCTCCCCGCTCACCCGAACAACCTCCACGTGCAGACGACCTGAAACCTGCAGCACAGGAGCCACCATTATTTCTGTGCCAGAACCCAGGGACAGCTTCACCCCTCCCAGCCTGTCTGCAGACAACTTTTTACTCCTTTCTGCTCTGCTCTTGCACCCTGCATTTGAGGCAGCACGTGAAAAACGATTCAGAGCAAGAATCAAAAAGCTTTTGCTGCAAAAGCCATAAAGGAATCAACCACTGGGGTGACCTGGGGAACAATCTCACCTTCAAACCTGCCTCTGGAGAGTCTGCAAAGTGCACACTTGATGCAGAGCATGGAGAATGTTGCCTGGTGAAGTTGTTCTTACAGAATACATTCAAGAATTAAATTTTCCTGATGGCAGGCAGTGAAACCACTGGAGCTATTGCTCATCCTAAGGACTTATTTTGGGCTATTTCCCTCAGGAAAGTGCTCAGGAAGCTTTCTCCTTTCACAGCCACTGTTCTGGGATTCAGAGCTGTCTGAAAACTCCAGTAAAGTATTATGGGATTTAGCAGAGAACTTGTGCACATGAAACTGCAAATTATCTACTCCATCCTGACAATAATAAAATCCCACAGGCTGTAATTAAACAGCTGAGTAAGGACAGATTATAAGGAATGACAAACCTCTCCCTTCTGATTGATGATTGGAACAGCATATTGCAGCTTCACATCATAGAACAGGCACTCAAGGAAAACATTGGCTACTCCAATAAGGCTGTGGTTCTCCTGCTCATCATAGAAGGGATCAGCTCTCCTGAAATAAGCTCTCATCACCTGCAAGAAATCCAGAGTTGTGGCAGGAAACCAAACCTCCCAGGAAACACTGTTCAAAGTGTTGCACAACCAGCCCAGTGAAAGAAAGAAACTCAATCAAGAGGCCAGATTAGATCACAAGAATGGAAATGAATTTTACTCTGGGTAAAGTCTGGCCTGAGCAAGTTTTCCTTAACTTTGCCAGATTCCTGAATGTTAACTGCTCTTGTGTTACCTATTGTGTGCTCCACTCCCTCACCAAACTATGCATGCAAGCAGGGATCAGAGTGACCAGATAAGGGTTCATGAAATGCTGAGGATCAATTCAGCATTAGGAAAAGCAAAACCTCAAAGAAACTCAGCTCTTTGCATATTCCCTCCCCACCACCACCCAACAATCCTCCTGAAAATGTAGCAGGAATGCAATTACAGGATTTTTACTTACTGGATTGTCTTCCTCACAGTCTTTCCACTCCTGGTAAAGGTCTCTCATATCCACCAGTCGATTCTCCAGCTTCTCCAGTGACCAGATCTGTTTGCCTTTCCCTTTCCTCCTCACCTGGATTGCAGGCTCACTGAGAATTGCACCTCTCTGCAAAACAATTAAAGGGATGCCAAGAAGGAATTCCTGTCACAACAGTGAAAAAGGAGTTTAAAACTAACACAAACTTGAGAACATCTTTGGGAAAAGTCTGATATGTTTTTTTATTCTGGCTTGAGCAGCCAAATCCCAGCATGACAGGCTCTGAGTTCAGCTGTCACAGTGCATTGGTATGTTCCTTTTAACTGGGAAGTCTAATCACAGCTACAGGCACTGGTTTCTGTGGATTTTCACCTCACATAAGTGTTAGAAATGGGAACATTTAAGCATTTCATAAATATCCTCAAGTTACAACAGGCCTGGAGCTCCAGCTAAAATTACTACTGCCTACTGGTGCAGACACTTAACCCCCTTTATCATCCTGTTTCTGGATGTGTCTTCCCCAGAAGACTGAGAGAAAAACTTCTAAAACAACTGACAAAAATGATAATCCTGGAATAAAATCCATCTACTCTACTAAGGACTGAGTATCACCAAAATACTGACTTGGCTTCAAGAAATAACACCAGCTTAGGTTTGCAGCCTGAGACACAAAGTCTGGGTTCAGCTCCCCCCTTCCAAAATTTCTAAGATGCCTGGGAACAAATAACCCAAATCCTCTCTGCTCCAGTTCCTCCCTCCACACTGGGGATGGCAGAAATTTTGCAGCTCACTGGGATGATGCAAAGTCAAATGTGCACAAAGGGACAGTAAACACCTGCAATAGATGTTACCCAACCTGCAGAGACTTTGTCACTCTGCAACAGCAGCAAGGGGGAACTTCAACACCAGGGGAAAGGTCTTGCACCAAAACATTTCTCTTTTAAGGCATATGATAGGGTTTTTATGTATAAAATAAGAGAAGGATGTAGCAGAGATGTGTTTAATGCACATTAGTGGAAAATTAACTCAACCATTACAGTCAGAGTAAAAGAAATCTGAACACTGAGGGCCAAGCTGACTAAACAATCATTAAATTCAGTCAGGGTGACTGTACCTTGCTGTTGGCATTAAGGCTTGAAGCTGGGATCTGGAGGGTCACTTTGTACTCTGTCCTCTTGTCCAGTTCCTCTCCAATAAAATTGGCTTCTCTCACATACAAATTGGCTTTTACAATCTGCTCTCGCAGCTTCCTCAGGCTGTGGGTCAGCATTTCTTCTCTGGAAGAACAGGGGTGGGAAGAGGAGACAGGGAAAATCATGAGGTTTATGTGCTGAAGGCAAAATAAATGGATGAGGAGGCAACTGAGAGCTTGTGGGTGAGGATTCAAGAGGGAAGGGACAGGTGACATCAGAGCCCCTCCAGAAAAGCCAGGGGCAACCTCACATTCACAAGGCCTGGACTTCACCTGAACTGTGCAAAGCTTTGGACTCTGCCCTACACAACATCTCTGGGTCCAGCTTTGGGGCTCCCAACATAAGGAGGACATGGAGAGAGTCCAGAGGGATTCAGAGAGATGCAGCCAGGCTGGAGCCCCTCTGCTCTGAGCCAGCCTGGGAGAGCTGGGAGTGCTCACCTGGAGAAGAGAAGGATCCAGGGAGAGCTCAGAGCCCCTTGCAGAGCCTGAAGGGGCTCCAGGAGAGCTGGAGAGGGACTGGGGACAAGGGATGGAGGGACAGGACACAGGGAATGGCTCCCACTGCCAGAGGGATATTGGGAAGGAATTCCTGGCTGGGAGGGTGGGGAGGCCCTGGAATAGAATTCCCAGAGAAGCTGTGGCTGCCCCTGGATCCCTGGAAGTGTCCAAGACCAGGCTGGATGGGGCTTGGATCAACCTGGGATAGTGGGAGGTGTCCCTGCCCATGGCAGGGGGTGGGACTGGAAGGTCTTTCAGGTCCCTTCACACCAAAACAATGTTATCATTTTTAACACAAAAATCAGGTGTATGAAATTACATTTCAACTGGGGAAAAATAACCCCAAGCCTATCTGTATGAGTTTAGCAATATGAACATTAGGATGCTGCTGGCTTTGGAGACTTCTCCATGCATCTGCTGAACAGGCAGCTATTGTGTGGCTCATTCCAGAGTTTTCCCACCACAGATGTGGATGCTCCATATTACAGAGAAAGGTTTATTCAGACATGTACACTGGCCTTCCTGGCAAGTGTGACAGAGAGTGGCAACAGTGGAGCCCAGGAATCTGGGGCCAAAAAACATCCCAGGCACACAGACAGCACCCTTGTGAGGCTGTCTGAAATATTCTTTACTTCCCAAGCTGCTTTTCTATCCATTTATATTAGATTTGTGTTTTTCATTACTATGTCCTTACCACACTTATTTATTTAGGGTTTCATCTTCCTCCTGCAGCTGCTCTTTTTGACAGCAATAGTGAAAAATATTATTTAGGGGCTCAAGTAATCTCAGTGCCATCACCCAGGAAGAGGCAGAGTGGACAGTGAGCCCTCTGTGGTTATTATATGGTTTTTACAATGATCTGGATTAAAATTCTTTGTACCATCCTCTGACTCCCTTTTTTTATTTGCACTCTTCTGGTTGTCAGAACCTGCCCAGGTCAGACAGCTGGATCTGAGCCAAGAGGAAACACAATCTTCCAGCAGCTGAGTCATGCATGATCCACGAAAGAACAAACTCACATAGGAGCCTCAAAATTTCCTCCAACCAGCCCATCTTTAGTTCAGTTTGCTGCTGACCAGGACAGAGCTTCTCCTTAACAACAAAGCAGGAACTCATTATTTCTTGTCTGGTTGCTCTGGAGGTGCTCAAGGCCAGGCTGGATGGGGCTTGGAGCAACCTGGGATAGTAGAAAGTGGGTGGGATAATGGCAGGGGTGGGACTGGAAGGTCTGTGAGGTCCCTTCCAACCCAACCTGTTCTGTGAACTCTTAGATAAATATTTTGGCCGCGTCCTCGCAGAAATTTGCTGGAAGTGTCATAAACCTTGGAAATTCACTGCAGAAACTTGACTGAAACCCCTGGTGGTGGCAGGGGTCACCCACCTCTCCTCTGCCCACTGCCTGAGGCGCTGCTGGGCGCTGGGGGAGTGGAAGGAGAACCTGTCCATGCTGCGGAACTGCTGCTTCTCGGGAGAGAGGCGCCGCCGCAGCTGCTCCAGCTCGTGCTCGTACATCAGCCTCTGCCTCTCCAGAGCTGATCTCTTCTCCTCCTCGTGCTGCTGCTCCAGGCTCTGCAGGATGGACTGCATGGGGTCTAGGAAGGATTGGAAAAGAAATTATTGCAGTGAAATCCGTGCTGAGGAGCATCCTGGATGCGTGGTGTGAGCACGGGGATCAGGGAAAAAGAGAAAAACTCTTTTGTTGCAGTGGGTGTTTATAAAGTGCTGCTGAATGCTGAAGCAAAATAAATGTTTACAGGGCAGATGATTTAAGAGAAGTAAAAAAAGGAAAAGCTCAAGCTGGGGAAAAAAAAAAAAAAAAAAGTCATCCTGTTTTCCAAAATAATGTCATTCTGGGACAGCTACATGAGACCACAAAGACTCAAAAACATGGTTTCAGAGACAGAATCACTGCAGTTAATGCCTGAGTGAGACATAACACAAGGAAAATAAACAGCCAAGTGAAAACACTTTGATTTGAGACTGCAGGTCCACCAGCATTCCACTTTTGGCTTTCCCCTCAGCAAGAGCTGCCAAACCAAACAGTCTGCCATGGTTATTTTTCCCTCCTCAAGCACAAAAATGACTGTGATGAGTCATTCACAAGAAAAACTCTCCAAAAGGAAGTTACAAGGGGAAAAGGCAGTGGTTATCCACTGTATTTTGTGGATATTTTTTGTATTTTTGTACACATATTTGTACACAAATACTTTTCTATTTTTGTACACGAATATTTTTGTATTTTGTACACATTGCCAATAATTTTTGTGGCTCCTTACCATTACTACCAAGAGCCTTCATGGTGACTTCCATCTGGGCATATTCATAGCTGAAGTTAATCTCACTGGACACCTCACTGGAATTGTCTCCATCTATATCCAGCTGCTCCACACTGTTACTGCATTTCATGGAGTTGTCCCTCTCCTCATCCTCATGATCTGCCTTCTTCTTCTTCTTTGGCAAATTCAGCCTTTCAATAAGAGAAAAAATTTAAAAGAACTATTAATTGCTCAGCTCTGAAACACAGGGTTATTGTCAAAAATTGTTAAAATTCAGCAGAGCCTCCAAATCAGAAGATTTTTTTTCCTTTCAATTGTATTCATCTCCTGTGGATGTAATTTTCCTCAGGGCAAAAACAGGAGCAGAAGGTAAACTAACTAATCCATTCTACATTCTGATAATTAAATATCTGATAGTACCAAAGATACAGTTTAGATAACCATGACATTTTTTAGTCATTCCACATCCAAATAATTTAGGGGCAATAATGAAGTGATATCTCACTTTTTTTTTATATGGGTTCTCCTTTTAAGCATAAAAGAAAGCAATGAAATTTTAGATTACCATTCAGATTTTTGAAGCATTTCAGAGAGTTTCAAAGTACAAGAAGAGAAAACATCTACCAGTGATCCTGTCTGATACAGGAAAGTCACAGATATAGCTGGGACTACAGGAGACAGAGACACAGTGACCTTGTAAAAACATTTAGCATTAAAACACAATATTACTTTCATAACCCCCATCTTTCCTTGTACCTTAAGCCAAAACAAAGTGGAAGCCAATTTACAATTCTTTTAATAATTTTGTTACCTGAAGAAGTGATTGTTTCCCCACAGGATTCTGTCTCCATGGTGGAGCTGGATGGGACACACGACAGCAGAGCCATTTACAAATGTCCTGCAAAAAGATAAAAATCTAAAATAAATATATTTATATAAAGCTTATTTTTTCCCCTCCTAATACTACTGTCATTACTGCAACAAGCAAAGGCAGGAGAAGAGATTTATGGATTTCAAACAAGCAAAATATTCCAAGAAAATTCACTGATCTACCCAGTGCTGTTTCATACAAGCCTCAAATTCAGCTTCTTTTGACCCCCTCAGCTCATAAAGTTCAGTACATTTAGACAGATATTACTCCAGCTGTGTCTGGGGAGTAAAATCAGAGCTTAAAAATGAGCAGCCTGAAAAAAAAAAGTCACTAGAAAAAAACCACTTGCACACTGCTCTGAAATACAGACATAAAATAGAAATATTTGAATAAGGCAATAAACACCTTAGCTTAAAGACAATAATTAAAATAAACAGAAACTACTTTTATTTTAGTCAGATTAAGTTTGAAAATGGGATTGTGGGATAACTCAAATTTGAAGGGAATCTCGAATTTGTCACCCAGTCCAATGTGCTCCAAGCAGGATCAGCCACAAATCAGGGTAAATGTGAAAAGTTTGAATTTTGTTGTTTCTTGTATTAACAAGAAATGACTGGAGATGCTGACTCTGCATCTCATTTTGTGATCAATCTGAATATGCCAGCTGCTGCTCAAGTAGAACTACTTAATTGAATAAAGCAACAAATGCTTCAGCAGCTCTTTGCATATCAACAGATTTCCTAGAAAATGAATTCCAGTTTTGATAGGAGTTCCATCTCCACAGCTGCAAATCAGTGAGTATCTACTTGCTGAAAGCACAGGCAATTTACTCCTCTTCTCTTTGAAAATTTGGGCTACAAACCCCCTCCCTGAGAGAAATCTCACTGGAATGGAACATGAGTTGACAGAGGAACAGGTGACAATTAAAATGTAAAAGCAGCACACAAAAAGCAGAATTTTTCCTACTATGAAGGAGATTGAGAAGTTTGTTTTCCAAGTATCTTTGTGCACCATTAACCATAAAATGCTGGATAAAATAACAGCTATCAAACAGCTGTGGCTGCATTTTATTCCCTCACCTGGTGTTTTTTTGAGGAGTCAGCATAACCTGGCCTTCTGGGGTGATGTCTATGATGCAGTGCTCAGGAAGAATTCCCATTCCACACAGCTGGATATCCTGGGAGTTGTCTGAGCCTATCAATGTGTGCTCCTGGGGAAAAATTAATTCAGATGTTAACACTGGATTGCAGAAGCTCACTGGGTCTAATTCATCATTCTTCTTTCTGGTGTTGTGTTATCTGGTCCTAAAATTTCACAGCTGTTCAATACTTCCCTTAGAGGGGAAAAAGGGAAGCAAATCAATATTTTGTCTTACCATGACAAGCAGGGAGAACTCAGGAAAGTTTACAGGCAAAAGTTAAACATGACAATGAAGAGAATTTTATGATTTAATGGAGGAATTCAGTGCTTATGAATGTTGTAGAAGCCAAAGGGATAGAGGATTTCAGGCAGGAATTAAGTGAGGCTCACAGTGGCAGATCCATGGTGATTATGGAGGTTCAGCAACATCTCAGGAAACTCCTGGATACTCAAGGTATGGGGGATTTGGCAGATGAAGGATTACCCCACACATAAAATTGCTGAGGTTTGAAAAACCACTTTAGGACCATCCAACCAACCCCCAGCAGTGCCAAGGCCACCAGTGCCCCATGTCCCCAAGTGCCACATCCACATGGCTTTTAAATCCCTCCAGGGATGGGGACTCCAACACTGCCAGGGCTGGATCCTCCTTTTGGGACAGAAATCTCTTTTTTAGATATCTCCAAGCAATTTTTGAGGAACAGAACAAACAGTTTAGACAGGTCAGTTCAGGCTGTTTAGCACTTGAAGGACCTGGTGCACACACAGCTCAGAGAGAATGTGGGCAAATATTATGAGTTAAATAACAGAATTTTAGGAAAAACATCTGCAAGTAATTTTATCATCATCATTTCAAAGCATGGGGATTTTTACACCAAAATTCTCCAGGAGCAAGACAAATTTGAGTTATTAAAAAATTAACAAAGACTAATTGAAGGAGACAAAATCTGCCCCAAGGAGTTTTTCTTAGAAAAAGAAAAGAGCACAGAAGCACCTGAGACTTTTCCTGCTGGCAGTGATGGGCCAAAGGCTTTGCCTTGCTCTTGTCCTTGTTCCCAGTGACCACTGGGAAAAGTGGGATCTGCCCCAGTATCTGACAGTGATTTAGCAGCTGAGTCACACTCAGGACTTTTATGTGCAACTTGTCTGGGAAAGAGTCAACCTCTCCCAAAACCTCAGCTCTTTTCTCCTTTTTAATGTGTTTCTTTTAGCAGATACAGCATGGAAAAAGTGTTTTCCCTTGTTCCTACTGAGATATCACAGAGCCACGATGGCTGATATAAAAAAGGATAACTTACTTCCTGAGACTGACTAAACCAAAACCATCTTTCAGCCCAACTGCTGATTTTGTGGCTGTTTTGAGAGTTACTCCCCCACTTCAAAGGGAAGAGAATAAATGAATTAATGTGAAGCTCAAACCACCAACGTTTGCTGTGAAATTTTTAGAACTTGCACTCCAAGATGTGACTTTAAAATGGTTGTACCTCCTTTCTCCTCCTAAGTCCTCCATCTACAATTTGTCAAAACCACAATAAACTGCCCAAATATTTCAGCACAGGGTCCAGAAGTCAGATCATGTGTTTGATGGTTAATATCAGAAACAGGGAGTGAACATCAGAAGTGCTGAGGCAGAACAGAACTTGTTTCTCACTCCTGGCAAGTTGCACAAAGAGAATTAAAAATTCATTTCATAAACTGAAGACAGAAGCCAGAATTTAGAGTACACATGGAGAAGCTGACTACTGATATGCCCAACCTTCATATAAAACAATTTCAGGGTTAAAAGCTTGTGAAAGTTTGCATAAAAAAAGATTCATCCCAGAGCAGGAGACAATTTCTCAAAAAGAACACGTCTAAATTTCTTTTTTAAAAATGCCAAAGAAACCAAATAACAAACAGAAACCTTTGTTCCCTAAACTTTTTCCTGTGCTACAAAGAACTAGTTGAAATTAAAATGCTGTACTCATAAAATTCTTAATATTTTTAGATAGACAGCTTTATAAAACTCTCCAAGTACACCTCATAGTGGCCCATTTCTGACATTAAAAAAATTGGATATGCAAAGATAAATGTTTACCTTTAAATAGTACACCAGGAGTTCATTGAGAGCTGGATCTGCATTCAAATTAACCAGGAAGCACTTATTATCCCCAACTTTTATTCCAGAGGACTGCAGGGATATGCCAAGGCTTTCCAGCTGTTTCTGACGCTCCTGGAAGAGAGCAGCCATCACAATTTATGGGATTGATGCACAACCCTCCAGAAATCCATCCCCATCTTCCAGAGCCACTGGGCAAAAATGATGGATTGGCACTTCTAGAGCAGGAAATTCTTCATTCTGCAACAGGTGAGGCTCAGTTCTACCAAGGGGTATCTGTGATCCTCCTGTCCTCGTCCCTCTGCTCTCAGAGCTTTGGTGCCAAGCATTCCCATATTCCCAGTGGGGAATGAAAGCAGCAGGGAGCAGCCTCCTGCAGCACTGCTGAGCTTCTCCATGACCTCACTGCAACAGCAAAATGCTACCACAAAGCCATCTCTAGAGCCCTTTATTCTCCCTTTCCAGCTAAAAAGCAACAAGTGAAGTTAAATGCTTGCCAAGCCAAGCTCCATGTCTATCCTTTGTTCCAGAGCAATCAAAATGACAAAAAACTGGCAACCTGCTATTTAAGTAATGCAAAGAACACTTCCTGCTGAACAAGAATAGCAGCATTTTGGATGGTGTTTTGTTCTTGTCAAAAGACTTCACAGAAATGCCCAACAAAGCATTACTGTGCAGAAATGTACATCTCTCAAAGGGAAGGGTTTGGGTGAGACCAGAGAAATGAAAGAGAAACATTAAACATTTCTGACTTAGGAACAGAAAGTGATTCTTCTACACAAAAAAATCCACTGGGATAGAAAAGCTGAGGATTGTTCCCAGGATGAGAGAGAAACTGAAGTGAGACTCACCATCTGCAATAGCAATAAAGAAAAAATAGAAATAAATATGGGAGGGTTCTCACAGGATTTACTGGAGAAAACAGAAACTAAAAAGTAAAAAAAACACACAAGAGACCTACAGTGCTTTCCCTGAGCTGCTGAGACTTTTAAAAATATCAAATTACATAATGTAGGAATAATCCTGGAATGTTTATCTTTACCTATCAGTGTGCTTTATATTTAAAAGCTGAGTATGTCATAATATTCAGGATCATTCTCTGCTCAGTTATACCAGCTCTAATCAAGATTAAAACTGCAAAAAAATGGCACAACTTTTGCTCTTGCTTTTCTGTTCCCTGTCTCCCACATGCTTCCAAACCCAACACAATGTCCTTGTAAGGAAAAGTCATGTGTGTGTGAGAGAGAGAGAGAAAACAAAGAACAGAGGAGAAACTGCAGTGTGATGTCAAAGATCTCTCTTCCTATTACCAGTGCCAGGCTCTGAAGTTCACAAAAATCCTTATTATCTACAGAGATAAAGCACATGTTGCCCTAAGGAGAACTTGGCCCACAATGTGAATCTCAAAGGATTAACTGAGAGAAAAAGAGCCAGTTCCTGTTAATTCTTTTTTTCTCAAGACCTAATGTTAATTAAATTAAACATTGAAAAAAAACCCCATTAAAAGTATGTCAAATGCTCACTGCAAATGTGAAAAACTGCCTGTTCACCTGGCTGGTGTTTAAGGTGTTGAAATCTTTTTGATGGTCCTTGCTCTCCACTAGGAATCATCCTTTCCTCAAAGATTTACAAATATCCCTCCACCCTGTCCACCCTGAAACATTTTAACAGATGAAAAAGCAGCAAAGACAACATGTACAGAACAGGGTACAGGCCCCTTTCCCCATACCCCTGTCCCACTTGGGGGTAGGAAGTAGAAAATCAGGAGTGAAGGTGAGCCTGGGGGAAAAGGAGAAGAAGAGAAAAGGTGTTTTAAGATTTAGTTTTTATTTCTCATTACCTACTCTGATCTGGTTGGTAACAAATTAAACTCATTTTCCCCAGTTAAATCAGTTTTGCCCCAACTGTAATTGATGATTGATCTCTCCTGTCCTTATCTCAACCCAGGAACCTTCTGTACCATCTTCCCTCCCCTGTCCAGGTGAGGAGGGGAGTGACAGAGTGGCTTCCACTGACTTCAAACAGTCCTGGAACAGCCTGTGCTGCACAAACACTTGTCCTTCTCCCTCGTCTGGAAAAAAAAAATCCCTTTTTCAAAGACTCCCAGCTCTGAAACATCCTACCAGGCTGGGAATTTAGAGACAGGCAGAGCTAAAGCAGCAACATGCAAACATCAAGGCACATTTAGTCTGGAGAGCTGAGTCCATTACTTTGGTTTTTCAACCTCCTCACACATTCAATGCCTAGAAACTATTGTGTAGAATAAGAACAGGATTTTTTTACTATTATTATTTTCTTTTTAATTTTTTTTCCAGCTTTATACACAGGGAGGAATTGCACTGAAAGGCAGGAAGCCCTGATAGTCACAGGCAGCACTTCTTACAATGGATCTTTAAAACCTAAGTCAACACAGTCTATTCTGATTGTGGCATCTACAAGAGGGCTTTGTACCAGAGGCTCCCTTCTCCCCTTATTTATTACACACTATTCATCACCTCCTCCCCCTCCAAAGCTCCCCTCTGCAAATACACACATCAGCATTTGTGTGGGAAGAAGCAGGAGTGTCATGCAATAACAGTGGTGACTTGCATCATTTTTCCAACCTAATCATCTCCAGTTACGGTCTGAGGCCCCAAATACCAGTTTAGGAGCTGTTAAAACACACAGAGATCCTCAAGAGCTCTATATTTTATCATTCTGAATGCCCTTTGCCTGGTGCACTGAGGCACTCAGTCCATAACCTTGCACTGAATGCTCTCAATGCTCCCTCATCACAAACAATTTTACTGCCTGAAGAATATCAAAAACCCCTGTAATCCTCTCACTCATGGATTTTTTTTTTTTATATAACTCCTCCATTTGCATACAGTGACAATTTATTATTGTCACTGGAGTGGTAATCTGGGAGGTACCCATCTATCACAGGAATTAAGTGAAGCTTTTCAAAAGGGCAGCAAGCTTGACCTACTTACCCATAAATGTGGGGAGAGACTCAGACAACCTCTATGAACTGTCAGACAAAGAAAACAAACCTATTTTTCATCAAAAATGGGGGCAGGGAAGGAGGAAAGAAAGCTGCAAACCTGAGCTATCTCTTCAGTTTTTCGTAATTTTTCTTCCCAGGTCACGGTCATCTCCTGAATCAACTTCTCTGATTCCTCCAATCTTTCTTTTAATTCTGGTGATTTCATAGCCTGCAGGAATGAAAGCAAATGAAATAAGAAAAGCTTGTTGTGCTTTGTGTTTTTTTTTTCCCCTCTGCAGCCACATAGATGGGGGAATAAAGGCAACATGACTCATTTTTCAAGGCACACTTAGCAGTAAGTACAGGGGTCTTTAAAACACACACTGCATGTAAAGGCAGAATAAACCAAAAAGTTCTTTTAATTAGTTTCAAGTACAGATGTTGACATGGAGTTTATGTGCTTCTACACAAACCAATTACATGATCCTGGCAGATCTGCACAAAGATACACACAAACTAATCTTATTTCTACATCCCAAGTGACTCATATCAAAACCAGTTTCATTTTTCAAGATCCTGCTGCTCTGGCTATGTCCCCTCAGCTGGCAAGTCCTCAAAATGACACCTCACCTCTCAGTGAACTGCCATACCACCAGAATATTTTTATTTCTCATTTGTAAATGATGTGTGCAGTATTTTTTCTATAGGAGAAATTCAGCTCTTCTGGTTATACACCTCTGCATTTCTACACACAGTTTACAGAGTGAGTATCAAAGGAAGCTTCACAATGTGCTTCTGGACACTGGAATTCCATTTTCTTGCTAATTTGCCACAGCTCTGACTTTGTCTGGTAAAATATTCAAAGGCCCATGTTTCAAACAAGGACTACCTTAAGAATAAGAAGATAATCCCATTGCCCCCCAAAACTGAAAGGGTCTCAGGGTATGTCCAAGAATGGGGCTTGGAGCAGCCTGGGATAGTGGAAGGTGTCCCATGGCAAGGGGTTGGTCTAGAAGAGCTTTAAAAGGTCCCTTGTAACTCAAACTATTCTATGATTTTTAAATTTCCATCTCCATACTGGCATTTCCTCCTCTACTAACCTTGATCAAAAAGCCTGTGGATTTCCTCATGTCATTATTTCATTACTGCTAATGAGAACATGGGTTTGGCTGGCTGGCATTGATGCAATGCCAATTAAACAATGGGAGCATCATCCTCCAGCATCAGCCATTCCCTTACCACAAACCCAAAACTCCTCAGAGGAACCCAGATCAAAGAGGCCTCATTACACTGCAGCTCCTTCAAGAGAAGGAGCAAGAGCCAGGATGGAAAATCCTCTTTTAAGAAAGGAGTTTCCTCTGTGAAGACACAACAGTCTAGGAACTGTCAGCTGATGTGTCCTGGGTGGGCTTTTTCTGCTTTAAATATGGGGTAAAAGGGAGAGGGACTGGGGACAAGGGATGGAGGGACAGGACACAGGGAATGGCTCCCACTGCCAGAGGGCAGGGATGGGTGAGATATTGGGAAGGAATTGTTCCCTGGGAGGGTGGGGAGGCCCTGGGATGGAATTCCCAGAGAAGCTGTGGCTGCCCCTGGATCCCTGGCAGTGTCCAAGGCCAGGCTGGATGGGTTTGGAGCAACCTGGGAAACTGTCCCTACTCATGGCAGGGGTAGAATTGGGTGAGATTTAAGGTCCCTTCTAACCCAAATCATTCCATGATTCTATGAATTGCACCCAGGAAGGGAAACATGATCAGTGCAAAAGGGTGGACACTACCAGGCAGAATGACAAAGCCCAGATACTCTCAAGGTTTAATTTGTCCATTTCTCTGGACAATTAGTGAACATTTTCACACATTTCAGCTCTACAATGACCTGGGTAACTCTCCTCATTGCCTACAATGCCCAAATAAACTCCAAAGAAATGGGCTCAGCCTGATCCCAGACCCACAGGCTGCTTCTCTGCTGGAAGCAGGTGAATTCCCAGGAAGGACAAGCTGGTGCCCTTGGCATAGACTAATTAAAACATTATGTCAATTCCTACCAAAAAAAAAAATAAAAATCAAAATGCATGGACTATAAGATGAAAGGGGAAAAGAGGATAATTCCATACTCTGAGAGAGGAAAGTCAGCTGTCAAGTTCTGTTCTGGCTGTTTGGGAGAGAAAAGGACACTGACACCAAAAGGTAAAAAAACCCCAAACCTACAACTTGGCAACTTCTATATCTGGAAATGAGCTTTGAAAATGCAACCTGTTATAATGAGTCAGTGCTTTTGTTCACTTCAGGAAGTTATTTATGCACATTTCTGTAAGAACAATTAGATGGGCAACAAATGGAATGAACTGAAAGCAGCACAAGGCTCTGAATGTGGGTTTGACCTTTACTGTGCAGCCTCTCAACAGAAAATTGCTCTGGTTTTTCTCTGTTCTTTGTCAATGCCACTGGGATAACAACTAGGGTGGGATTTTAATACTTGGGAAAGGAAATATTTATTATTTCATCCTTAGGAAACACTACTTCATTACTTTGGACAGCTGCCATTATTTTGGAAGTAATGCTAAAAAATGAGACAAATGGGGATTACTTGCAATTCTCAGAGTACTGTTGAGTCTGTGCCTGATATTTTACGGTGATTTTTAGATATTTAATATTATGATATTTAACTTAAGATACCTTAAAGAAACTGATATACACACAGCTCAAATGAGGAGTGTCCAAAATCCACAAGTCATCTGCAGTATCACAGCCAGCATTCCCTGCATACCTCATGATGCAAATGCTGTAATCATAATTTTTGTGAACTGCAAACCACAGGGATTACATCACTATTGCTCAGAATTACAGTAATTCTTGGCCTTCATCTAACATTTAGACTCTTGAAATTTTCACTGCAGGAAAAATCACAAAATAGGTTGGAAAAGACCTTGGAGATCATTGAGTCCAACCTATGACCCAACACCACCTTATCAACTAATCCATGGCACTGAGTGCCACATCCAGTCTTTTTTTAAACACCTCCAGGGATGGTGACTCCACCACCTCCCTGGGCAGCTTGTTCCAGTGCTTAATCACTCTGTGAAAAATCTTTTCCTAATGTCCAGCCTAAAATTCCCCTGGTGCAGCTTAAGGCTGTCTCCTCTCATCCTGTCACTGGCTGTCTGGGAAAAGAGACCAACCCCACCTGGCTGCAACTTCCCTTCAGGGAGTGCTAGAAAAATACTGCCTAGTGTTTGTAAGAGATTCAACAGCTGGAAACAAGCAAGAAAACTTTATTTAACTGAAGTCACATCTCACAGGATGTGGCCATGCTGAATTCTTAAAATATATTGGCAGAGCTCTGCCTAGAAATCTCCCAGTCTTTACTGGAACTATCCATGTGCTCTGCATCACAGAGTAAAACCAAAAATGCTCAACAAGGTGCTCACAGAATTCACAGAATCATTGGGTTGGAAAAGATCTTCAGGATCAGAGTCCAACCCCTGCCCTAAAACCTCAACTAAACCATGGCACCCAGTGCCACATCCAATCTTTTTTTAAGCACATCCAGGGATGGTGACCCCACACCTCCCTGGGCAGAGTATCCCAATCCAATCAACATTTCAAGATAGGACATGTGGAAAAACACTAAAAAAATTATATAAAAGGAGACTGAAGCATCCCCTGGACACCCTACAATGGAATTCCTTTTGGAGGGGTTCATGGGGACTTGCAGGGCTCCCAGTTTGATAGCATAGGGTTAAAATGTTTCTAAACCATGTGAATTGTATACAATAGACTCAGGGGGTGGAAAGAAAGGTTGGGTCTGGTAGGTCTGGGGAAGGGAACTCAGCTCTGGGAATAAACACTGAGCTTTGTCTGCACCTGTGTAATCATCATATGATAAATAATATGATTGTTAAATATAATGATTGTTTGGTAATTGAATATAACTATTGCTTAATCGTAATAAGAATCTGTGGGAGTCCAGGGTGTTCCCCTGGCTTCCCTGGATGCCTCCAAACCCCCTGCCAGGGGTCTCAGAGGCCTTGGTACAGTACCCAGGATCTCTGTGGACTGCATTTAAGCCCCTGGGAAAAATTTACCAACATTGCAGGAAGAATTGCAAGTCACAAAAAATAAGTAGAGTATAAATAAGATTGTTAGAAGGTAGAAAAGTGAGTTTTTAGAAGTGTTTATATTAGGGGGTTTAAAGCTAAGATGGTGGATTTTGGGTGTGGTATATCTTTTCTTTCTTCTTCTTCATGCCATCCATCTTTGGGCCAGGATGGCATCACTAGATTGGCTTGGGAGAAAGTGGGACAGTGTAATAGAGGTGTCATGTATTGGAAAGTAATTGCAAACATTAGATATGTAATTTATAGCATAAAAGATAAGTCCTGCCCCAAGGGCAGTCAGTGTGTGCCTTGGGTCAACAGCTAGTTGGACCTCTACTAATCAGAAAAAGAATTCTTTAGATAAGAAAGAATAAAAAACCTTGGAAACATCAGGAAACAGCTTCTGCCTTTTCTTTGCCACTCAGGCTGGGAAGAACACGGATTCTAAGCCACCAAATGTCCTGTGAGAGGGATCTCAGGCATAAAGAGACCCCACAGGCAGAGACAAGAATCATGAGAAACTATTGTAATCCTAACAAGAAGCACGAGAAACAATGTTTGGGGGGGTCCTGATGAAAATGACAAGAATACATGCTTGGATAAGATCAATGTATACAACAGAACAATATGGGTTTAATAATTAATATATAGTTATATAACAAAAAGGGTATAAAAAACATCCATCTCAAATCCATGTGGGAGTCAGATTTGGGTTTGTACCCCTGATTCCCAGAGCTCTTCAACAGAAGCACCTGCATGTGGGGGTTAGGACAGGTGGACAGACTCAGGAGCTCTCTATATTCTGGTCTTGGAATTTGTAGTTCATTATTAGGGTGTGGGTGCAAGAGAGAGAGTAGAGCATGGGGAGTAAAGGGCATAAGAGAGAATAGAGGATAAAAGGAGTAACAGAGTGATTTCTCATTTACAATACAATAAGTATTCTTCTGTGATGAATATTCTAATTTCCAATAACCAATCTAATACAATATGCTGATTTCTAATATTTGCATGCAACCTATAAGAATCCCTAAACTACCATGTTTTATGGCTTTCTTATCTGTAACCCTTATCTTCAGACCTTTCCTGCCATCCTTGGAACAGGATGTCTGTTGGCATTTGTGGCATCTGGCATCATCCAAACAAAGGAAGAGGCGCTAAACCTTCACATGGCTGAAAATCGAAACTTGCTACCATTTCTATTCCACTTCTTTTTCAGAACTTCCCGCTGGGCACCACTGAGGAGATTTCCTCCCTTACACCTGCACAGAATCACTCTGTGAGGAGGTGCTGGCAGGCTCAGGGGTGGGTACCTCGGCCTGGGTGAGCTGCTCGCGCAGCTTCTCCACCTCCTCGCGCAGCTCGCGGATGATGCGGGCGTTGGGGTCCTCGTTCACCACCGCGTGGTTGACGATGTTCTTGGCCCTGTCGGCGTAGCGCAGCGTCGACAGCGTCTCGTCGTAGTTGTCGGCCGCCGGGCTCACCGTGGCCACCATGGCTGTCTTGCTGTTGCCCCCCAGGCTGTCCTGGAAGGTGGAGGGGGGTCATGTTAAAAAAAAAAATCAACATTGTATTTTGGTTTTTCTGGTTTAAGAGTTTAAGCTGTGTGAGTTAAGAAAAACCCAGGATTTTCAGTGTTCGACAGCGTCTCGTCCTAGTTGTCGGCCACCAGATTCTTTGTGGCCCCCCAGGCTGTCCTGGAAGGCTGAGGGGGGTCATGTTAAAAAAAAAATCAACATTGTATTTTGGTTTTTATGGTTTAACAGTTTAAGCTGTATGAGTTAAGAAAAACCCAGGATTTTTAGTGTTCGACAGCGTCTCATCGTAGTTTTCGGCCGCCAGGTTCACCGTGGCCACCATGGCTGTCTTGCTGTTACCCCCCAGGCTGTCCTGGAAGGTTGAGAGGCCTCGTATTAAAAAATCAATGTTTTTATTTTGGTTTGCTGGTGTGTTGGGTTGCAATACTGTGACCAAAAATGTGTATTCTGTCACCATCTGATAAACCAGGTGGGGCAGCGATCCTTGTCTCTGTAGGAGATATTCTCTGCTCATGGGCCATCTTTAAACCAGCTGGGCAATCATCTTTATCTTTCCCACAGCCCATCCTCCCTCCAGGAGATATCTCCTGTTCATGGCCAGTGAGTCCCAGGGCATGACTGATAAAATTCCATCATCCCACTGGGAGATGCTCCAGCCAGGGGAGGAGCCAAGCCTTTCCTACCCAGAGAAAAACTGAGATTTGGAACAGCAGAGCAGCCTTTGCCACTGGATTCCAGAGGAAAACCGGACCTTTGCACATCATCCCTGGAGCTTCAGAGGAAACTGCACCTTCTCCAGGAGCACTGCTCCAGCTGAACCACATCTGCCCCTGCAGGAGGATGCAGCCACCATTGAATGGGACTGTGCCAACACCCTGACTGACTGACGGGTGTCAGCTTGGATTCTGACTCTGGCAGGGTTTGGGATTGTTCTGTGTAATACTGCATTTCTATTTTAATTTTCCTAGTAAAGAACTGTTCTTCCTAATTCCCATATCTTTGCCTGAGAGCCCCTTAATTTCAAAATGATAATAATTTGGAGGGAGGGGGTTTACATTCTCCATTTCAGAGAGAAGCTCCTGCCTTTCTCAGCAGACACCTGTCCTCCAAACCAGGACAGCTGGCTTAAGAGTTTAAGCTGTGTGAATTAAGAAAAAGACATGATTTTCACTGTTCAGTTTTGAAAGCTCGTTCAGGAAATGTCATTCTTGGCTTTTGACATTCTTGGATAGGAATGAAAAAAGGCCCTGTTTTGTGCTTTAAAGGTCTGCTAAAGGCTTCAAAGGTTTCTTTCTGTGTTTTCTGCTTTACAAACCAGAAATGTAAACACTTCAGCCCTGAACTTCTCAGACACTACCAAGGGAGCTCAAGAAAAACCATGATGAATTCAATGATCTCATTTTAAAGACTAGAAGACAGAAGTCTTCCAGAAATGAATTACTGAAATATCTCTTCATAAACAATATAGCTGATTTTTTCCTTTAAACATTCAGAACGGGGTCCTTCCCTTCCTCCCACTGGCACAGCTCACAAATCTAAACTGGGTTACATAAGGAATTACCCTCCTGGAATTTGGCTGTCAGAGAAGAAGGGCATGAAACAAGGAAGGAAACAAGGAAGTTAAGGAAGGAAAAAAAAAAAGGGAAGGGAAGTTTCAGGGAAGGGAAAGGGAAAGGGAAAGGGAAAGGGGAAATAGGGAAAGGGAAAGGGGAAAGGGAAAGGGAAAGGGAAAGGGAAAGGGAAAGGGAAAGGGAAAGGGAAAGGGAAAGGGAAAGGGAAAGGAAAGGATTCAATCTTTTTATTGACCTTAAGATTATGGCTTACAATTTTGGCCAAATATAGATATATAAAGATAAAATATTGTAGTTTAAATTGTGCAGCAGATTTGGTTTTTGTTTTTTCTGACAGTTTGGTTTCCTTGGTCTGTCTGGAATTTAGGGGTGGGCTTTGTTTATCTGTTTGTTACCCAGTATCTCTTTCTGAGACAAACCACACTCTTAATTTTCATCTTCAATAACCCATGAAATGTAGGTCAGGCATTGCCATTAGAACAATCTGATTGCATTAGCTGCTTGTCAAACCATTTCAGTTCCAAAGCACACGTGGAGCTTTCCCCAGCAATCATTAAAATGCCCCTTTAAGTATTTCCCCAAGACTCTTTCTGCCTGTGTGATGCCTAAACCAGTTTGACAGCAGTCAGGCTGTTGGCAGCACTTGGCTGTCACTGGTCATGCAAAAGGGCATGGAGCTCACATGAAACATAAATTTCTCTGTATTTATAGTGCTCAGCACAGCCAGCACATGCAGGTAAGTGTATTTATACAAAAATCAGTGCCAAAGATCAGATTTTTGACTGATCTCACCGTGACTTTTCTCATCCAGGGATTAGCCAATGTTTACTCCAAATTAATCCATGGCTTGGGAGGGTCCCCTCTGTACCACAGAAATGTTTCTTAACTGAAAACTTTAAGACTAACAGGAGCACTAATGAATCATTCCATGGGATTTCCTGGCCAATAATCAGGAATGACACCCTGCAACTGCAATCCCTGTTCTGCATGAAATGCTGAATTTTGGCAGAGAGCTGGCCAGGTACCCCCTTCCCAAATCCAACCTTAACAGTTTGCACTTTGGGAATGCCCTTCACTGCACTAATTAACTCCAAAATGGGATGAATCCATTATTTGAATTACAGCTCTGCTGCTGAGAACACTGTAACAGTGATACACCAGAACCCACAATATACCCATTATAAATTGGGCAAAGTCCCTCTGTAGCAATTAAAGCCCAATGCCAGACTGCCTGATAAAATTTTATGTATAAAACCCATGTGCTGATTTCACTGGTTTCTTTAATGATAAGCAAGAAAGGTGAAAAATGACAAATCAGCCTCTAATTAATGAAAAGAGTCTGTAAATGAGCCTGGCAAGGCTGGGCTTGCATTTGTTAGACAGAATGGAAATAAATAAATTATTCCTAAGAATTAACTAGCTTCTTCTCCTCTAGCAACAAGATTACTGTGAAAACAACTCAAAATGTAGAGCTCAGAAATTATATTTTTAATAGCAGCCATCAGGCTTCTGATAAACATGGGAAAACAATTTGATTAAAACAAGAAGTTACAGAACTGACAAAGCTATTTTGCTCCCTGTACATAACCTGATGCCACTGCTCAAGATGATATTTTTCACTTGGCACTGTTATCTAAAATCCTCAACAAAATTAAGCAGAAAGTGTCAGAACTTGATGTCTCCTGAACTGATTCAGATTTGTGGAGAGACACTGTATGACAGATATTCCTGCAGCTAGAACACATTTAGTCTGCTTTGGTATCATAATTCAAAGTTGCAAAGCAGGGAGAAAGGACAGCCCACCATCTCATGGCTACTCCAAACAGGCCTCTTTAAATGAATAAATCCCTCCTTTGATCTCTAATTAAAAAAAAAAAAAAAAAAAAAGTTTACATTTCCCCCCTTTCAAAACAAAGCTTCAATGAGAGCATGTTTGTTAAAAACCCCAAAAACCCCCAACCCTTTTGTTGCCATGATGTTGGACACAAAGAGGGTTTGCCTGAAAGGAGGCAGAACAAAAATGGGCTCACAGGCACTGTGGCCACAATGCCCCAGACAGGTGCTGAACAGGAATTGCAGTCTGCTCCCTGGATTTGTTTAGAAATGGAGCAGCAGAACTAATTCCAACAAGGCTGGAAATTCATGAGGGAGGTTTCCACCCTGCTGCAGCCACATCAGGAACCCTGAGAGCACAGGGTGAAGTGAAGCTGAGCAGTGGCTTTGTTGCCAAAAAAAAAATCACTTGTTTCTTATGAGTGAGAGTAAAAACTCAGTGTAAATACAGAGAAAAATGTATTTAAACCCTGAAAAAGCCTTAGTGATATGAGGACTTGTTTTACTCAGACACTGTGTGGTGCCATTTAGATTTTTACATGGCTATTGGATGTCCATATCTTTTAGGGATAAATCATTTCACAAGTTATGCTAAAAGTTCATTAAAAGGTAGCACTGAGAAAAATGAAGACTTATGTGTCAAGAAAGCAGGGATTTTGTTTTACTCAAGCATGGAATTCAACTTTGTTTTCAAATCTCTGCAAGGAAAAATGTATGTTTTTCTGGTTTTTTTAATCTTCACACTTCTATACAACCTGCAAGTCACTTTGTCTTTCTTTCCACACATGCAGTTAAATCCTAGGGATGTGAAATTTAAACAACACCTAAAAACATTGCTAAGAAAGGGTGGGGAAGCCAAGACAACAAAATACACAAAAAAGTAAGAGGACAAAGAAAGGCTGGTGATGCCACAAATCAGCTTCTTCTCAGGTTATTTCTTTCTAATAATTATCTCAGTTGCTTCTGGATAACAACTAAACAAAGCACAAGAGTGGAAAAAAAAGAAATTTGACAAATATGAATCTCATATTTAACAATATGGATTTCTGCATTTAGACTATACAGATCTTCATCCAAGTGCCATCATGATACACTCATTTTTCCCCAAAATAAGACCAAATAAGAACCCTGTGCAGTTCAGAAAATGATTCAACTGCTCATTTCACATGAACACCAGCTCTGAAGTCTCCTGACCTGTTCCTCAGACTGTAAACTGGGAAAATGCTCTGCAATTATACTCTGCTGACAAAAGTAGAATATCTTAGCAATTACATTAGACAATTAGGAAAAGGTAATAGTCTTAATCAACATCTTCAGAGCTAATCATACCAGTATGTAAAATCAGCTGCATGCAGGAATAACCCAAATTAAATTAGCCCCAAGGTTGTGTGTGAAGCTGTACTTACACTGACCCATAAAATATATACTGCTTTTCATTTTATTTTTAAAGTTCCTTAATCCTTAGGCCATTGCAGGTCAGCAGAAGACAGGGAACATATTTAATCTGCAGAGATACTAATGGCCAACATCCAGCTCATTTTCCAAAGACAATTATGGTTGGCATAAAACCCAGAAAATGAGGCAAAAAGCACAGAATTTTGATTGCATTCCATGAGATTCCTCTCTTTTATGCCACTTTAAAAAAAGAAGATTTAAAAAAATCAAAAACAAAACCAATTTTACTTACTTTAAGTAACCAAGTGAGCACAGAATCACGATATGGAACAAATTTGTTCTTGTTCTTGCCAGCAGCCTGATCTGCCAGGGCAGAAATAACCAGCCCCAGAGTTGTGAGGGATCTGCCCAGAGAACACAAGCAGTTATTAGCAAGGGTAAATATTCATAAGTCAAATGCATATTTAGACAGTGACTTTCTCTCCAAAAATATGCTCTGAGGAAAAAACTCATAGTTTCATTTTGATCATTCTTTCTTCACAAAAGCTCCACTCCTGTTTTTTTTTCAGTATGTTTTCAGTCTTAATAATCAGGTTCTTCACAATGAAATTCACGGCAGTTGCAGGAACACAAATGTTTTTTAAAAAGATGGAGATCTTATTCCCATATCTAAGAGCACTGCATGTCAGAAGCAGAAATAGAAGGAAAGGAGAAAGATTTACTACAGGAGAAGGTAAGGAGAAAATTGACTACAGGAGCTTCATCCTGTTTTACAAGTAGGCTGTATTTAGCAGGAAATGGTGATGAAAAAAGGAAAATAAATCATCTCAAAGTCTTACTTGTTAATGTTGCTCCCTTCTTTCAGCCTGTCTCCTGCAGCACCAGTCTTAGTTGCCCTTTCACTGCCTGCCAAGTCCACCAGGCTGAGCTTGCCCACCTTCTCACCTGATGTCTGGGGAAGGAAGCAGAGAACAGCCCCATTAGGTCACTCAATCGAGTTACATTGTTTGATATACTTCACAACAGGAATCAAACTTAATTTTTGGTGTAAACTCTTGTTTAAGAGTTAAGCCCTTTGAGAATTGCTGGATTTGAAGAGTGTCCTGTGCTAAGTCACTACCTGCTGCTTCAGAAAAGCAGTGAAGTCATGGATGATGTGAAGTCACTCTGGTATCTTCAAATAGCTCAGAAATCTCCAGAGATGCACACAGGGCACAGTAATGAAGTGCTGAACCATGAAAAATTCAGAGTTAGGCCAAAGCAGCCACAAGCAGAGACATGAGGTTGACAATCCCACCTTGAAAACAACCTCCTAAAATCCTCAGATTTTATACCAGGGTTTCTTCTGGTTTTCAGTGACCATGAATGAACCTGATGAGAGCCATGTTATAATTTACATAAATTATCACAATTGCAAAGTCTCCTCTATCCTTATCAGCCTCCTGGAACATGATCCCAGCTATGTAAGTATTTAAACCTGTAATGCAGATTTTGTTACAAATCCTTTCATCTGACCCAAAATGACATTCTGAAGATGTCAGAATTTACTCCATGAATTCTCTAAATCAATTTGAAGAGCCAACTGTCTTTGAGAACAAGACATGTTCTTCTGCAGCATCTGCACCTTCAGCATCTCAGGATCCCAATGCAAAGTGCTGGGCTCCCATAAATGAACAGGATAATTAAAATCAATAAAGCTTCCAAAAACATCACCCTAAACCTATCAAAATATGATGTGGTCATGGAATGTGCCACTTCCAGGACTGAAAGGACCAGCAGCTGGGAGAACAGGGAAATCTGTTGCAGAATTTCACACAGGGCTCACTGGAAGGTGCAGAGATCACAACCTTTCTCCATCCAGGCTGAGCAGGACCACACAAAAAAACAGGTGTGGAAAGCAAGCAGAACAGCCACAGCAAAACTGGAATGACAAATTATGGAAAAATCAAAAAAATTCAACACATAATGATGCTGATTTGAAGTGCAAAGGGAAAAAAAAACCAAATAAAGAATGAAGAAAATTGTGTGGATAAGAAGATTGGTGGGAACTGAGAAATTAGGAGGGAAAAAACCCCCAAATTCTCTTGATGTTTTCCAATATAGTCAATATTTAGGCTCAGATTTGCTCTGTGGACACTCAACTTTTCTCCAAGGCTTTGAAAATATTAAAGAATTGTTCAAGCACAGAATCTATCAATGAAGTTTAAAGAGACTTCTTTCAGTTCATTCCAGTTTATCACCATTTTCTGTCAGGGACTAAATAATATTGACATAACGTATTTCACACACCCCTCCAAGGCTTATTTTTGTAAAAGGAAACAGAAATTAAATATTTGCAGCTTTAGATGTTTTTTCAGTATTTAATATATACACATAAAAGCATTAATGGCATACAATGCAAAATATTTAAAATTAGCATATTTTCCAATTTAGAAAGTTGATAATTTATACAAATTTGCATTAATTTAGAAAGCTGATAATTTATACAAATTTGCACTAAATAACCACAGAAAGGGGATCACCAGAGGTACACTCAGGTACATTTCTATTTTTCACCAATTTTATCTTTGTCCTTAACTACAAACTGCTGCTTCCAAAGAAATGTTTCCTATCCTGTGAGATACATGACAGCAAGAGACACATCTCAGCCTGACATTTGGAACTTGCAAGTGGATTTTCTTACCCCTGAGTGCACATCATAGAGGGTGTGGGTGAGGATGATCTTGAAGACTGCATGGGACCGACTGCTCTCCTCGTTCATGTTGGTGGCAGCCACTGTCCGAGATTTGTTGCCCTCAGACATCAAGGACTCGATGTCCTAAATACAATTTTCACAGCCATGAGCATATCTGCATTAAAATCCTTCCCAATTGCCTCCAAAAATCATCTCATCTTGGTTAAATGCAGCATTTTCTCACTAAGCCTCCCATTTGTTTATTCAGAAAAATGTGAGGAAAAAAATCAAAGTGATACCCCCCGCCACCTTTAAAGCTAAAAACTCCACAGTGTCATGACTTCACCCAGATATTAAATTATCAACAAAAATAATGCAGCTGGCTGCACACAGCAACACTCAAAAGCAGGGAAAGAAGTGAGGAAACAGCAACTTGTGTTTGAACCCTGTCACATTTTAGCCTCAGGTGTCATGATCTGAGAATCTGGAATACTGACAGAAGGCTCAGAGATTTATAAAACAGAACCATGCTGAACAGGTCATTATATTCCTGCAAATTTTAAGAGTTTATTATGTGCTCTGATCTGTTGTGATGCTTGAGAAAGGTGCAGCTCCCCTGCTTTGGGGTTTCACAGCAATTGTGTAAAATAGTTATTATTTTAAAATAGTTCTTATCAGGGTCTTGGGCTAAACTTCTATTTCTGCATCTCTGGCTGGGTGATGCTAAAGCAACTCAAATAAACAGTCAAACAAAGGACCACCACAGACCACTGACTCCAAATTCTGGATTACACAAAGCTGCTGGGCAACATGGAAAGGCAAAGCATGAAATGTGTCCTGTCTTAGCAGAAACCACCAAGGAGGGGTGGAAGAGCATCTGGAGAAACTGCAATAGTGGGATTGCACTGTTTTCATGTTTTGGTTAAGCTGACAGATTCCATCCCATATTTATCCACTTTCCCCAGAGTAAGTTAATGCTCCCTAAAAAACAGGGCATTTTGTGAATGCACATATGAAAATTTATTATCCTGCAAGCCAGTTTCATGTGATGCTCTCAAGCATTTGCTTGAAACAACCATCAGTAAACAACCATTAGTTCATAATTCCAGTGTGTGCTACTGGAAAATGAAATTACTGAGCAGAGCATGACACAGTGGGGCACTGAGAGCCTGTCTCTGCTTAACCTGTAAATAATCACAGAACACTTTCAGTGTGCACTCATCTTAAGGCTGAGAGGAAATCTGTTCCATTCAACAGCAGAATTACTTTCAGAATTATTGAGCAGCTCAAGATGGAGTTTCTGCTCTCAGCCCTGCTCTCCCCACAACAATCTACAGCTCTCTTGCTCAAAGACAGGATAAGGAGCATTTCAGTGATTCTGTCCAGCTCAAGGGACAGCACCTGGTGTGTAGGATGCCAAGACAAGCCTTCCATGAAGTTGATCCTTACCTTGTAGCTAGCAACAGCTAGTTTGGAAAGGCCATCTACGTAAGGGCCATAAACACTGTGTTCTCTAACCTTTAGTGACTGACGGCTTCTGGTTGGGGGAGAAAAAAGGGATTTATAAGCACATGACTGACTTGAGACAACGTTTACACAAAGTCCATTTCTCACTGACACATCTCAAGCAGGATGGCCTCACAAATACCCACTGAAGCACAGAGCAAGGGCCAGAATGCAAACACAAAAAAGCTTTATAACACATAAAAAGGTGACACAGACAGTGCTGTCACTTCACAAAAGGGAAATTCCAAGCTTTTAGTCTTGCTACTTTGTTTTGATTTATAATGAGGAGAATGTTGAGATCAGGAAGCAGCCAAAGCCATCCTAGGGAAATGTTTTAGATGGGATCCATTAAGGCCAACTGGTTATGGAAAGGAAGAGTGTAGGACAAATACTACAGTGCCACTCACACACAAATTCCCTTCACACATACCCTTTGGGGTCAAGCAGATCTCTGACTTTCTCATTGTAAATCTCCATGTAGGATACTTCCACTTTGAAACTCTGCTCTTCATTTTCTTCTTTCTGTGCTCTTTCAAAGAGCCCACTGCAAAGTCTAGGGATTAATCCAGGCTGATCAGCAGTACCCATCATGGTGTAGGATTTTCCAGAGCCTGTGTGGGGGAAGCTGTGCTTAGAGAACATGCAACAAAGGTTCCTGCTGTGCAGAATACTGATAGGAAATAACAGAGGTTACAATTTTATTTTTTTTTCATTCTAGTGAAAGTCATTTGCTCTGTTTTCTCCCTTAAAGTAACCCAAACACCACTGAGCTAATGACTATTTTAATTAAAAGGAAAACAAGAAATTTGCTTCAGAGTGCTGGAGAACTTTTAGGTAGATACAGCCTTACTGCAGATGACAAGCAGCTAACACCCACAATGAGAAAATTCTTCATATTACTCCTTAAATATTACATTAAAATGACAATTCAAGATTATTTTAACCACAGAAGCAGAAAATCTGAGCGATGCTCTGAGCTCAAGGACAATCATGGTCATGCCAAAGATTATAACATGAAGTGTGAGAAATAAGGGTAGCCAGCAGCAACAAAACCTTCCTTCTCATCCTGCCCACCTCATATCTGATGTTACAAAAGAGGAAAACATTTCTTATCTGTGTTAGATGGTATTTGTCCTCAAACAAAGTCACAAGAGCTGTGGAAAGGAGGGAACACCTCTCCCTTCCTCTGGGACTCACCTGTTTGCCCATAGGCAAAGATACAAGCATTGTAGCCTTCAAAGGCATTCTGAAGAATATTCTCTCCAAGGCACTTGAAAACAACATCTTGACCTAGAAAACAGAACACACAAGCCAACATTGTCCCTTTTTGTCCCTTGATTTGGATTCTTGGACAATTAGGTAAGAGCTGTGAGGGTTTTCCTGCTGTTGCTGCCTAAATCACAGCCAGGGTTTGCTCCCTGGAAAGGAGCAGAAGATGTGCTCCAGATTTTTGCTGCTGTAAAAAATCAGAGGTTGGGATAATCATGGATTTACCTGGATGTGCTTAAAGTAATATCCTATCAAGGTTCATCCTCAGAAGTTTTATCAGCAGAGAGTCTAAGACCAGCTGCAGAATTTAACCTGCTGGGGAATGATACCTCCTCAAAATATACATTTTAATGACAGTCAGTTGATTTAATCCAGGGGAATAAGCAGAGCACTGGAAAATTTTACTGTGTAAGATATTGGATATTACCAGGAGGAGATTTTTGCAGAGAAGGAATCACAAGTATATGGAAGATATGGACATTCACAGGGTATTTTGTACTGGTCAAAAGTAAGGTGCATCACTTCTGTTATAAGTGAACTTTGAGTTTTTCTGGATCATTTTCCAAGCAGAGGAAGGAAGGCTTAAAATACCTGGGTAGTAACTACTTGAACAAAATCTATTTGCAAAATTAATTTTACAACCAGAAAAACTCAAGTCTGAACAAGGCATGACAGAACTTTAAGGACTGAAATGTCCTCTCAAATAATGTTTCTTTAAGCTCTTCCTTTCCCTCATTGAAGTTCCTATCTTTACAGCCAAATCCATGCTAAATTCCACATCAAAAGCACCAAGAGCTGTGCCAGGCTCAGCTGGGGAAACACTCCCACTGTGTAATAGACCAAAATATCAATTATATAGGCACCACTGTTAATTTGAGAAACAATATATGTAATATTCCTATGTAATTTGTATGGCTGAAAGTGCCATATTTTTCTCAGTGCCTTAATAGGTTATTATTCATTAGTTATTTGTTAAGGAAATTAAAATTGAGGAGTGTTTGTGTCTTTGATTTTTCTTATGATTTTTATAAAATAAATGTTAACAAGTTCAACTGATCCCAAATTTTAAAGGATAACAAGTATGAAAGGAATAAATTATAGGAGTGATAAGTCCAAATATATTTAATATTTACCATAACTAAATGCAAAATGCATTATAATAATACATGGAAAACTTTTTATTGAATACATTACACATTCCCACTGAAGCATCTAAATTCACATACACTTAAATGAAAGTAGGCTTTTATTAATATTCCATTATTAGGTTTTACTGTGATGCCAAACTCCCATCAGCACTGAAAAACATGAAATTACATTTAACAATGCTGCTTAAAAGAAATAAATGGATTTGATGCATTTAAAAAATGGAGTTGGAGCAGTATTTTCAATAAAGTGTAAACAGGAGTAAAGCATCATTGTGCTGGGTTTCTCCACTCCCTGCACTGCAAAGAGGTGGCACTGCCCATTGGACTGTCATATTCAGAGAAAAGAAACTGGAATGATTGAAGATTTATTTCCCTTTTCCTTTTGACAGCAGCCAGTCAGAGCAGGGACAGCACTTTGTGCCATATGGCCTGAGCCCTGAGCAAGGACTGTATTTGAATCAGATCATTCCCACTTGGAGACAACCAAACCACAATAAATATTATTACCTGCATATTTGTCTTTGGCAGATTCATCCATAGACCAAAAGCAGTGATCATATGCAAACACCTGCAGGGAAACAACCAGGACACCTCAGAGCAGCTGCTGCCAGATCCAACACTTTATTCACATTCTGACATTCTGAACCCAACATCCATTCCCACTGAATTCCTTCTTTTCTAGGAGCATGAAACCTAAACAAACACTTCATTTTCCTGGATGCTTTTATTTGTTCCTTGTTTCTGTTTGTTCCTTTCTGTGCCAACCCTCCTCCTCAGTCTCTGTGTGCCAACCCAGTGGATGTCAAGGACCTCTCCATTTCTCCCTCCAAACCCATCCTTGCAATTCATTTTTTCACCAGAGTTTCCATTTTGCAAACTGACAGATGTCCTCTAGCTGCTTCTGCCTCCCATCTCCCCCTGCCTCTTGTCTGCATAAATTAAAAACAAGCCCTAGGGTAGGAAGCTCTTTCCATACAAGAGGAGCATGCATTTATGTACATTCCATGACAAATTAAAGCAGCCATCAAAGTCTAATATTTGCAAAGAATAATAGAAAGCAAATCAGTTTTATCATGAAAAGAACAGCACTATAATATTTTTAATAGAAAACTTCTAATTTTGCTATAAATCCATCAAAAGGTCCACAGGCACCTTTGCTCCTGAAAGGTGACCTGAAATAATACAATGTGTATTTTGGGACAGATGTTTGCAAAAACATCTCCCCCTGGGTATGTATCTGCAAGGAAAAATATTAATTAGGGTAATGTCTGACCTAGATTCACAGGGGCAAAATTTATTCAGTAGGATGTGGGAAAAGGGAAGTGCAAACGTGGATTTCCCCTCTAAGCTTCATGGAAGCTGCTCTTTCCCCTTTGCATTGTTACAATGCTGACTATCAACATTTCTGAAAACACTTAACATAGCAAAATCCTTGAAATTGTAATAACTTATCTTCAAAAATACTTTGTTTTTCCCCCCCTACTGCAGTGATGTACCAGCACATCAAGAGATAAAGTAGTTATTTTATATCCTCTATAACTGAGGAAACAATAATTTGTGTATTAAAAATTAAGGTGCTGCTTTTTTTTTTCCTTTGAATTTATTTTACAGCTAAAAATATTATTAAAGCATCCCAAGCCTTCAGAACATTTAGTAAAACACCACTGGCTGTAGGAGCAGATCCATGGAGCTGAACCCTGATGTGCCAGGGCAGAGTCTTCAGAACAAGCACAAAGTCACGGGACCATAAACACAAAAATGAGTTTGCTTGAACACAAATACCAGAAAAAGCTTTTAAAAAAAGCTCACAAAGAACAAATATCCTCCATTCAGAGGCTGCAGTGCTGAGTGTGGATGTTCTCATTTGTTCCTCTGACTCATTCCTTGGCACAGGCTGTACAGAGAATTTCTGCAGCAAGGAGATGCTTCGAGTTTCTTACTCAGCAGCTGATGAGAGACAGAGCTCTGCAAAAATGCTTTTAATATTTGCATAACCCAAGGGTGAGCAAGTGATAGGAGAACTCTCACACTGATAAAAAGTCCTTACCTTTGGGTGAGTCCTGCTGTTCCCCAATGCATCAGGAGTGGAAAGGATTTGGTACAAGGTCAGGGGAAGAAAAAAAAAAAGACAAAAGAAAAACAAAGACTGTTAGTTGTAGTGGTTTTAACTTAATTGTGCTAGCATTAATCACTGGAGTGCTGTATTTAAAAAGCTCCTTTCTCTCCTCAGATCTCTCCTTGCTTACAGACCCAAAGTTATTTTATAAACCTTTTAGGGGCAAGATTTGAGATGCTGTTTAGAGTTGATTTGAAATTCAAAGCCACAGATTTTCCTCATGCTGCATCTCTTCCTCATTCTCTCCCAGGTTTATTTTTCTTGTGACACCTCTCCCTCTCTCTGGGTGTCACTGCCTTTTAAAAACAAAGTACCCAAGCAACACAAAAATTTCCAAAACCACTTGAACAGGAACTTCAGGAGTGTTTTTCAAGAGGAAATTTCAGAGTCCAAGTTCTGGGCTTGCCCAGCCCAGCTCTCTCTGGTTGCTGGGACAGCAGAGCAAACATTTGCTTCCCAAAAAGAATAAGCAGAGAACAGCAATTCCTCTACTCTGTTATGTGCAGAATTTAAAACTTTGGGGGGTTTTGTTTGTTTGTTTTTAAGCAAGCACAGAATTACTGGAGTGACCTTTAAAATACCAGCAATACTCAGTGAATGACTGCAGGTTATGCAGCCTCCCCACATCACAGGCTGGAGAAAAGCAGCAAACACACAACAAGCCACTGATATTCCCCTTGTCCTGGACCTTCCAAGGGACATTAGGGAACCCTTGACATCAGCAATGAGTAAAGTCTTGTGACAAGCAACACTGATTTCTTTTGAACAGAGCAGGAGAAAGGCATGGGAGCCACACAGGATTACCCTCAGAGCTCCTGCTGCTCTCTTGAGAAGCAAGTTTAAAAATAGTATTTTCTGAGCACTGTCTCTCAAAAAGAATTATTTTTTATGCAAATCCATCACCTCTTTTTACTCTGCCTGGATGTCTGCTGTGTCTGTTTGGCAGGACAGGCACTTGGGAGAGCAGAGTGATTATTTAAGTCAAGGTCACCCCGTGTCACAGGGTCACCCAAGGCAGCAGTGACAACATGACCCCTTTTCTCTGCCATCTGCCTTAGCTGAAATAAAGGCTCCCCCAAGGCCCTTGGCAGCCAGCTTGGTGTGGACTCTTGGCTGCTGCTCCTGGGTGGATTTTATGGAGGGAATCTCCTTGGCTGGGGCTTTGATCCAGACACAGCAGACTCCAGAGATCCCCTCTGGATCCCTCTCAGAGACACAGCAGCATTTTCATGGCTTCCTGTGCCCTGAAATCTCATGGAGCACTTTTCTGCAGGATTTCTCTGCTCTTAGGGAAGCTCTGCTTACAGGGCAGGTTAATCACTGTTCCTACAAAAACATTCTCCTGGGAAAACAAAGGGAACAGCAAGCCTGGATCCAGGCTGAGCTTAGCACAGATGTGACACTGCCCTGCTCACATTCCCCAGCCCAATTCCAAGGCAGGATTAAATGGCAACAGCCCAGCTGATCTGCCCAGCCCTCAATATAGGGCATATTATTGAGTATTTGGGTTAAAGCAGCCATAAGGACATAATCTGAGAAGTTCTGTCACAGATACAATTTTAAGACAATGGATTACACAGGGTTATGTATCATCAAGCTTAACTTAAGACCTTTAGTCTGAACTAAGAATCTCATTTTCTGAAGGGCTGCACAAACACACAAACCCAGCTCTTGGGTTTTACTTAATCCCAACATGAGGCAACAGAAGCCCCACAAAACCCAGTGTGCAGCATCTGGGATAAAGCACAGCCACACAGAGCTGCAGCTTGTTTGATGGACTTCTGACCATGAAGAGGATAAATGGGACAAATGTTTCCCCAAGGAAAGCATTAAGGGTGCAGCCTGCCACACACAGCATTGTGCTGTGCACATATGAGCCCATTAATGCTGCAGCTGCGTGCTGGGCCCAGAAACCCATGAAAAGACTTTTAGCCTGATTCAAAAATCCCTTGGGAAATGAATAGATGGGGAAATGGAGCACCCACAGCAGCTTGGTTGGCTGCAAGAACACACTGGGAGTGCTGGGTTTCACATCCTAGTGCTCCTGTACAGCCCAGGGGTGAGGAAAAGGTAAATACCAAGAACAGCATCACCATCAAATACCAACAACAGCATCACTCACACAGCAGGGAAGGATCTCCAAAAACAAAACACACATGACAGTGCAAAGAGCAGGGAGGTGACTTTCCCCCTCTACTCTGCTCTTGTCACATCCCACCTGGAATGGTGCACACGGTTCTGGTGTCCCCAGCATGGGAAGGTGTCTTGGTTGGAATACAGGATGTGACCAAAATTGTGTATTCTGTCCCCATCTGTTAACCCAGCTGGGGCAGTGACCCTGATCTCCTGGCACACATTATCTGCTCATGGGCCATCTTTAAACCAGCTGGGCAATCATCTTTATCTTTCCCACAGCCCATCCTCCCTCCAGGAGATATCTCCTGTTCATGGCCAGTGAGTCCCAGGGCATGACTGATAAAATTCCATCATCCCACTGGGAGATGCTCCAGCCAGGGGAGAGCCAAGCCTTTCCTACCCAGAGAAAAACTGAGATTTGGAACAGCAGAGCAGCCTTTGCCACTGGATTCCAGAGGAAAACTGGACCTTTCCACATCATCCCTGGAGCTTCAGAGGAAACTGCACCTTCTCCAGGAGCACTGCTCCAGCTGAACCACATCTGCCCCTGCAGGAGGATGCAGCCACCATTGAATGGGACTGTGCCAACACCCTGACTGACTGACGGGTGTCAGCTTGGATTCTGACTCTGGCAGGGTTTGGGATTGTTCTGTGTAATACTGCATTTCTATTTTAATTTTCCTAGGAAAGAACTGTTATTCCTAATTCCCATATCTTTGCCTGAGAGCCCCTTGATTTCAAAATTTTAATAATAATTTGGAGGGAGGGGGTTTACACTCTCCATTTCCAAGAGAAGCTTCTGCCTTTATTTGCAGACACCTGTCCTTCACACCAGGACAGAAGGACTTGGAACTGGGTGGAGCAAGAGGACTGGAGCAGCTCCCCTAAGGAGAGAAACTGGGGAATTTTGGGCTGTTCAGCTTGGAAAAGGTTGTGTGGAGACCTGACAGCACCTTCCAGTGTCTGAAGGATGACAGGGAAGGTGTTCACCAGCAACTGGAGTGACAGGACAAGGGAGAATGGATTCAAACTGAAAAAGGGGAAATTTGGGAAAGATATCTGGAAGGAATTGTCCCCTGTGAGGGTGGGGAGGCTCTGGCACAGGGAAGCTTTGAGGGATGAAGCAGCCACAGCTTCTCTGGGCACCCTGTGCCCTTCCCACCCTCCCAGGGAACAATTCCTTCCCAAAATCCCATCCATCCCTGCCCTCTGGCAGTGGGAGCCATTCCCTGTGTCCTGTCCCTCCATCCCCAAGGATGCTGCCATTCCAAGTTGCAGGCAACTCCTTGGCTCACAGCCAAAAATTCACATTTATCTCAGATAAAACAGAAGCATCCAAGGCAGGGAGGGAAAACTTATCTTTTGGCCACTGAAGGATGTCACTGAGATGCTTCCAGCTACTTGTTTTCACTTGTATCCAGTCTGACAGGAATTTGCCAACTCCCTTCTTTTATCTCTTCTCAGCTCAATGTCAAACAGAAGTAGGAGGGATCTAATGTATCAAATTTAATTCTAAAATTAAAAAATGAGGAAGACTACTCCAAAACAACATCCTGCATTTAACAGTATTTTATTTGTTGCAGGAAATTGCAATGAGATGATCTTTAAGGTCTTTTCCAACTCCAATCATTCTGTGATTCCATGAATATTTCTGCTGTTTTGAGAGTGAATGAACACATGAAGCTTGGGTAATAATTTCTGTTTAAATTACCTCTTGAACAGTTTTCTTTGGGAGAAAACCACACTGCCCTATTAGAGCAAAAGATCCTTTTGCAGTCAGAAACAGCCTCTTTAAAACAAAATCCCCAAATACATTTTAAAAGAGCTTCTTGATCAAGACACGCTTGCTTTTCTATGAACATTTTGGTGGTTGCACAGAATAAAATCAGAGCAGCTCCCAGCTGAGACCATCAGTGCATGTGCAATACCACCACTGCTTCAGTTTTTAAATAGAATAATTAAATTACATATTCAAACACAATAAACTTATCAGTGGCATTTTAGTAACACCCAGTTGTTCCATGTTCAAAAGGGGAAAACAGCCCAGGAAAGGGGCAGAGGTGAGGAGAGCTCAGCCCCTCTCTCCTGTCTGGCTCTGAGATAGCAGCCAGCTGGCAAATCAGCACATGCTCTAAATCAGTCACAGCACATCTCCCTGCTTGTCCAAATCAGAAACAGGCAGATGGGGCAAAGGGAGGAGAAGGGTGGGAGGTGGCAAGGCAGGAACAGGGAAAGAGCTCCAGAAGCTCTAGGACAGGAGCTGACATGCCAGGCATGGGTTTTCTTCTCTGTATTTTTTGGAAAAAAAGAACATTTCCTGTGGCACCAACATCCAGACTGTACATTTGAGTGATACTGCCAAGTGGAACAAGGCTATGCTGGATTTATGAAATTGAAACATAACATTTTGTCATTTTCAGAAGCTTCTGGGCTAGAAAAATATAATACAAATTTGAGGGTTAGGAAAAAAAAGAGGCAACAATTCCAGCTATGAATCAGGAAAGTCTCAGCAAATCTCTCCAGAAATTCTTACTGCTTCCCACTTTAAGTCTTCCATAGCCATTGCAAAAACAAGCATATCAAATTTCAGTGTAATTAGTGCTATTTCATGCCCTTCAGCAGAAACTGCCCAGCATAAACTCTAGAAAGCAGCTAAAAATGTAACTAGAAAAATAAATTGATGGGGAAAATCTCCTTGAGGTTTACAAGTGAAAAGGTATCAGTGTCTCCCAGAGATCACTCTGTAAGGCCACATCTTTATGTTCCCAGCTGGCTTAAAACAATATTATTATTGAAAATAAAGTTGGCATGATGTGCAACAATAATTTCCTCTTTGGATCCAGTCATTCTGGAATTCTGGGGTTTTATTAATAAGCTGTTGCAGATAGAAGCTGTACAATAATTATCCTAAGTTCTGACAGATACAACAGCATCATCTACTAATATTCCATGGAATTAAAGAACTAAAGTTGGGCAGAGTTTGTCATCCCCTCAAATCTTTCCTTCCTTTCTTTCCCTGGTTAAGTATGGCTCAAAATAGCACTGGTATGGAAAGCCCTGTGAAGAAAAGTGTTTTTATGGAATCACAGAATGGTTTGGGTTGGAAGGGACCCTAAAGATCATCCTGTTCAACCCTGTGCTCTTGGCAGTGATACATTCCACTGGAATTAAAGCTGTTTTCCCTTGTTCCTTCTCACCCACCTGCCATGAGCATCCCTACTGGAACACAGCAGAGGCAGGAGCACCTCAGGAACATCAAATATCAAATCAGCAATATCCTCACCTCAAACATCAAATATCCTGTTCCCAGCATCTCAGCACTGAGCTGTGCTAAGGAAATAAGGCTCTGGGTTAAAACATAATGGATTTTATGGATTAAAGGGTTTCTCAGGAAAACTCATCCTTCCAAGAAGGTTTTGAGTCTTGAGGGTGTTTGGGCACTGAACAGCTCCTGGTGACATTCCCAAGGCTGCCAGAGCTCCAGGAGGGTTTGGACAATGCTCTCAGGGATGCACAGGTGGGATTTTGGGGTGTCTGTGCAGAGCCAGGGGCTGGACTGGATGAACTTTGTGGTCCCTTCGAGCTCAGGATTTTCTATAATTTTATATCCCCTGGCAAATCTCAGAGGACAAATACTGGGTGTAGATAAGTGGAATTCCAAAGGAAGTGCTCTCATTGTCTCAGCAGTAGACTCCTGCCTGAATAGGAGATAGGATTTTATTATTTAGTCTTTTATTCTGAAGTAACTGGGGCTTATGACTTCCAAATTTCCCTCTCCTTCACTGTACTACATGACCTTCCTAGAGTGGAGAAGATGAGAAGTGGTGCAGGAATTACTGAAGAGCTCCAGCACCAGCAAGTCTCAAGACCTTGCAGCAGATGCAAATAAGGCACAAAAAAACCACAAACAAACCCCACCCAAAACAAAACAAAACAAAGCAAAAAAAAAAAAAACAAAAACAAAACCAAAAAACAAATCAAACCAAACCAAAAAAAAAAAAAAAAAAAAAAAAAAAAAAATCTTGAATCTTGGATTTGTTTGAAGTTTGGAAGCCCAGTTATCTTTCTGAAGCAGATCCTTTAATTGGGAGCTTGTATGTGTGCTGGTTTGTTTTGGTTTTTTTCCCTGTATGAATAAAGGATTCAAAATGAAATATTTTGAAGAGCCAGCACTGCAATGCTCAGAGTTTTACTGTTAAAATTTCAGCTGCAGAATTTCTTGCATGGCATAAAAAAGTGCCAGCCAATGGTGAAATAAAATGTAGAGAATAGATTTAATGATTTTACTAACACAGACATAACTGAAAGACTGCAGGATGACAGCTGATGACAAAAATTAGAATTCTTTGAGAAGCTGTTTCCTCCCTTTCTGCCTATCAGACAAATACAACTTGCAATCCATTTTGCTGCTGCCAGGTATATACAATGAGAGGAAACATCAACTAAATCAAATGTGATCACTTCAAGCTTATCCTATGATACTTAAAAATCCATTTTCACAGAATATTTCAGATTGTAAACTGCTTAAGGTTGTTTAGTTTCACAGCTGTTTAACAGTTTATAAATATTTTTATCCTGTTTTTACATGCAGGCCAAGTGGTATCAAAATGCTGAGGTTGACCAAACTCCAATATTTGATAATGTCCTGCAATTAATATTTTTCTTATAGAGTCTCATTTTTTACTTCCATGGCAATACTGAGTTCTTTGGAAGAAAACCACATACTGCTCTATTTGAGCAAAAGTTTTTTTGCAATCAGTAACAGCCTCTTTAAAACAAAATCCCTAAATACATTTAAAAAACAAAAAAACAACTGTGAAAGAGCATAGAGAGTTGAAAGCCTAAAGTAAAAGGAACAAAGGTAATCACTGTTCCTTGGAAAATTCCCCCAGGCATTCCAGGCATAGTTGGTGGTTACTTAGCTTCTACTGACAAAACTAATTTTTGCCAGCTCACTCAAAACAATTAAAAAAGAAAAAAAAAAAATCCACAAACCCCAAGAACTTGGGTTGAGCAGCAGCTTTGTGGGTTTGGGGTATTTTGTACTTGGAGTTAAATTTTCTGTATTGTTGGTACAATAATCTGCTTAGTCCTGACCACATTCAGGCAGAGCATGGATCCCATAAAGCTGCTGTTATGACAAGGGGATTACAACTTTATCCTTTTGTTTGTAAATACTCAGATGTCAGGACACTATTGTGCTCTAGAGAATGTTTGGTGAACAGCCAGTCCCCAAACTTTCAACTGCTATTGTGAATTACAGTATTTTTTAATGAGGTGGGTTGTAGCTCCCTTTTTATAACCATGTGAGGGACGGGAAAAAGCCTCTTTAACTCCCCCAGGAGATCCCAAATGGCAAATTATGGCATGTACAGGAAAATATACAATATATGGTCATCTTGTTCTACAGCATCCACACCCAGGGTAACCTTTAGCCAAGCCAGTGAGACAGGATTAATCCCAGAATGATCTCCTGGGTACTATGGAAAGCAAAGGATTGGCACTAAAAGGAATTTAATCCTTGAAAGGGTATTTCAAGAACTCTCTCAGGTCCATGAAGAATGGGTTTTCCAATCCATAAACTCATTAAAGTCTCTATCTTAAACCAGTTTGAGTTTCTGTCTTCCTTGAAAACACAAATACATCAACCAGGTGGGAGAGAGTTGATTTTCCCATGGACTCTGCAGTATATTCTTTGAAGAAAGAAGATTCCCAGAATAATTTGGGTTGAAGGGACCTTAAAGCTCATCCCTGCCATGGTCAGGGACACCTTCCACCATCCCAGGCTGCTCCAAGATCATCTCCAGCCTGGCTCTGGACTCTTCCAGGGATCCAGGGGCAGCCACAGCTTCTCTGGGCACCCTGTGCCAGGGTCTCACCATCCTCACAAGGAAGAATTTCTCTCTAAAATCTCCTTCAGCCCCTCTCTGCTTTAAACAAGGAAGAGAAAAAGATTGAAAAAGAGACATTTGCAGGAGTACAAAGGGATCCACATGCTCCTCACCCTCCCATTAATCAACCATTCCACACTAAGGAAATTACTGTAAGGACACTTTAACTCAGAGAAACAAATGCTCAACAGCAGCACTCTGAAAATGTTGGTAATGTTTTCTATTTCTTTTAAATTGGCACTGACTCCCTCCAAACACAAATGTGTGTAAGAGGTGTCCTGAGTACTTGCTAATTCCCCATCTCCTCCCCTACTGAATCACCAACAGCATCTCTGTTCTCCTAACACCTGACAGTTGAGTTTTCTGATGTCCCCAAAGAATTTTCAGTCATTTATCCTCATGACTATCCAGGCAATCTGTGTTAGATCATCACAGATGCAACTTGGGAGACATCTTCCAGCCCTGAGATCTAAATAAATCAAATTGCTTCCTTCATTTGCTTTTTTTTGGTTCCACAGGTCTGCCTTGTCCTGCAGTGGAGAGTACCACCTTCCTCTCTTCGATTTGGCTCTCCCACTCCTTTAGCACATCCACCAGGCACTAAGCAAGTAGGAAATGTCTCAAGTGGCAGCAGTTCAAAAGGGAACATTGTTGTGGCCACATTTTGTAGAGAAATCAATGTTAATGGTGTGGTTTGTGCATGCACAGGGCATTTACAAGATTGGGGATTTCACTGGGTACATTCTGAATCTCGATGCAATTTCAGCACCACTGGATCTCCAGATGAGGAAAGGGTACATGCCCATGCCAAAATTTATACCTCAGAGTCATTTTTGGTGCCTCCAGAAGCAGATTCCTGCTGAGCACAGTGTTATTTTCATGTGGTAAAGTCTGTTTTGGATCCAGCTCCACATGAGGGATTTGAGCAGTATTTAAAATACAAACACACCAGAAACCACAAATGATGTTGGTCTGATGGTGGATGGGGAGGAGGGAGAAGGGAAGAGCTGCAGGCAAGAAGGGCTGGTCATTAGCATTAATGAGTGATTTGTCTTGGCTCCACTGTTCAGTATCTGCCTGAATTTCCTCACTTCAGCACAGCCATGGTCACAGTGATAACCCAGAGGCTGCTGCACAAGACCTGGGCACTCTCAACCCAAACCCTCCATCAGCATCCAAGGAACCTGGTAGGTGAAAGAACAGCACAACTCACCTGAACCATGCTGCAAGCAAGAACAGCAGCTTGTCAAGGCACTGGCATCTCAAAAAGAGCATTTCAACACAGCCTGACATTCAGCTGGAGTAAAATTAGTGTTTATATGTCTCAAAAAAAATAATGTCATGCTGTCTTTTGCTCTCCCCAAGAGCACAGACTGTATCCCCCTGATCAAGGCTTTCAATGCTGTCTAAATTCCTCCAACACTTAAGACAACCTGACTGATAGCATGGAGATAAGGATATTGATTGCTGCCTGCTTCCTTATCACCATCCCTGGAGAGATCTAACAGATGCAGAGATGTGATTAGGAACATGTTTTAATGGTGGCTTGGCAGTGCTGGCTTAATGGTTGGACTCCATGATTTTAAAGCTCTTTTCAAACCTAAACAATTCTATTATTCCAATTTCTTCCCAATATCCCATCTAATTCCAGAAATCTCAATACAGCCACAAAGAAATAAATACAAACTTTGTCCCAAAGAAAGCAAGAAAGAACTGCTTTCCAGGGTAAGATTTTTGAACCAAGCTCTCTTCTGGCTGACCTAGAAAAGCAATCTTTATCCTCAGTGTAGCACTCCAATCAGCTGGTTTTCCTTCCCAGCATGAGGATGAGAAATAAGCTATAATTGACCTGTTTGCTGAAAAGCAAAGGGAAAATACAGCATATTATGAAAATTACAGGCAAGCCTTCACCATGACAGCTCAGCTCCCATGTCCTGTATCTGCCCTGCTAATGGCTCCAGACTGCTGAAAAAATATCAGAGTGCTCCAGGCAGAATTAAAGATTTGCTTAAACCTCAAATTGCATTAAAGTGAACAGATCTGCATCAAGAACTTGTTCTGAAGACAAAAAACAATGTCTTTGGAATGAGAAGGAAAGAAAGAGTCCAGAAATAGAGATTTCTTCATTATTTGATGGAAAAGGCATAATTATTTCTTCCTAAATAGGTGTTTTATTTCTTCCTAAGCAGGTGTTGCTGACTCACTGTAGCATTCCTCTGTGCCCTAATTTTCCCAAATTTATCCTTTGGCCACATGATGAACCTACCCATTTGCTCTGTCCATTCTTCTCCCTCCCACCTCAGCAAATGGCTGTGGTCATTTTTAAGTGTAGGAAATATTTTGTGAACTATTCTTGAGCCAACACACTACAGAACTGTTTCAAAGCACTGCAGCTCTTTCATGCCCACTGTGCTCCAACTGAAAGCTCTCATTTGGGCAATCAGATAATCCTGAAGAATTTAATGAGGAAGGTAATTTTCACTTAGCTTTTGTTCCTTACTTCTTGTTATTCTTGTGTACAAAAAAATTCTTTCACTAAACACTTGTACCAACACCCAGCACCCCAAAAAACCAATGTGGCAGCTGCTGAAGGGTTTGCTCATTACTGCTGCTGATTTATTCATGCAGGGGAAAATAGGAATCAGGAACAGGCATTAGCAGAGGAGTGATGGTAGGAGCAAGAGGGCAAAACCATCTGGCCCCAAATTAATTCAGAAGTGAGTCAGCTGGAAAAGGCACTGAAACTTGGTGAAGCTCCACATTTTTGGCTGACAAACATTCTTCCAGAGACTGTGGCCTGCAGGGCTGTAGGAGCAATCAGGGATTAAGTTATCATTTCATGCTCTGGCAGCAGAAGGCAGATATTTAACAAGGTGAAACTTGCACCCTGCACCATCACTGATCCCTTTCAGCCAAGTAAATTGTGTCAAGACTAAATCCCACCGTGGATTTTCCTGCCAGCAATCTCCTGGGTCTGGATCCTGGCCAGACTTGCTGGCCTTTGCCAACTCTCATGTCCCTTTGCAAGGAGGATGCAATTCCCACCTTGGGCAGACAGCTCCTGGTGCTCCAGGATTACATCAGGCTCCTAAAAAGCACAAACACAAGTTCTCTTTTCTATCACCAACTTCTATCACATGTTTCTGTGCCTGAAGGGAAGGAGGGATGCAGAGCCTTTAGCCATGGGATGAGAACTTACTCTGCAGGCTGCCAGCAGATTTTCCATGGGAATTCAGGTAAAATCCAGGAGCTCTGGCAGCAAATCTTTCCCCAGCAGCCCCAAAGCACCTCCAAGCCAAGGTCAGAGCTGCTGCTGGAAGTGCCACAGCCACCAACCAGATTTCCTCCTGCCTCACTCTTATCCCTGAGTACTTCTAAGAGCTTCCCACAAGCAACACCATGGACTGGCTTCCTGTGCTCTCCTATTCCCAGAGCTGTTATCTCCCAGCATGCCTTCTCTTTGAAATCCCTTTCAACACCTCTCCCTCAAACCAAAAAAAAAAACCACCCCAAAAGGAGAATTAAACCCTTCCATAACACTGTTTCTGGAGCAATAATTGGTTATGGTTGTAGATAAAAATAAAACACCCCAAAAGGAGAATTAAATCTTTCCATAACACTGTTTCTGGAACAAAAGCTGGTTATGGTTGTAGATAAAAATAAAACACCCCAAAAGGAGAATTAAACCCTTCCATAACACTGTTTCTGGAGCAGAAGTTGGTTGTGGTTGTAGATTAAAAAAAAACATCCCAAAAGGAGAATTAAACCCTTCCATAACACTGTTTCTGGAGCAGAAGTTGGTTATGGTTGTAGATTAAAAAACCACCCCAAAAGGAGACTTAAACCCTTCCATAATGCTGTTTCTGGAGCTAAAGCTGGTTATGATTGTAGATATTAAAAAAAAAAAGAAAGTTACTGTCAGGACATTACACATGTGCTGGGTTACATTCAGTTCAGGCCAATTAAAAGTTCATTTTATGGTCAAGTGTTCTGTGCTGCACAAATGCAGCTCTGTGGCTCTTCAGCATCTTCCCCTCACTTAGAGAATATAAAGGGGCTGGAAATAGGGAAAAGAGCAGTCAGAACAGGGAATCACGGAGCTGGATAATGAGAAATGATGCCTCAGCATTGTGTGTGAATGAGTCTCATGAAGTCACAGAGAAAAGAATTTTAGGATGGTTTGGAAGGGACCTTTTAAAGGACATCCCATTCAATCCTGCAGGGACACCTTCCACCATCCCAGGTTGATCCAAGCCCCATCCAGCCTGGCCTTGGACATTTCCAGGGATCCAGGGGCAGCCACAGCTTCTCTGGGCACCTGTGCCTCACCATCTATTAAAAATTCCCTTGGATCTCATCTAAAATGACTTTGCTCCAGCTGCAGGGCAGATCTAATGCTGTAAACTCAATGCTTTAAAGCTTTTTCTGGACTAAAGCATCTCCAATGTCCATCCTGGATAAGAATAACAGTGTTTGGCTTTTCTGTGAATGTCACCATAACAAACTGGTTTTATAGAAGTCCTAGTGAACAGAGCAATGCATCACCCAGAAATGGGACCTCTGTGCTGATTCCCACTGCCACAAATGACTGATACAAAATTGATACTTGGGCATTGAGGAAAATATCAAAATATAGCCATTCTCATCACTGACCATGTGCTATAGCCCTGCAAAAATAATGTCACCAGTTAATTCTGTCAAAAAGGAATGTAATCAAAGAGAGAAAAACCCCTAATAACCAAGAAAAGCAATCACATTTCCTTGCTGGCATCTGAGGGAATTTCTTGTTCATACTTCTAAATCCTTCACCTAAAGATGGAATTACAGAATCCTAAAAGTCAGGGAAGACCTCTCAGAGCATCAACCAGCAGAAACACCATGGTCACCACTAAAGTGCCACATCACACATTTTCTGAACACTTCCAGGGATGGTGATTCCACCACTGCTCTGGGCAGCCCATTCCAATGCTTGACCACCCCTTCCACAAAGAAATTTTCCCTAATGTCTAATCTAAACCTTTCCCTGCACAATCTGACCATTTCCTCTCATCCTGTCACTTGTTACCTGGGAGGAGAGACTGACCCCCACCTCAGCACAACCTCCTGTCAGGGAACTGTGCACATTTTCAACCTTTAAAAATAATCTACCATCGCTACAATACCACAATTAATAGCAAATTTTGTGTCATTTCTTTATTCTTTATTTGTGTCATTTCTGTGTTCCATGTGAGTTCTGCTCATTTGGGGCACAACACACTCTGCAGAAAGTTGAAATTCTAGAAGTGTAAAAACCTAAAATAAGATGAAAAAATCAACTCTTTAACTAATGTTTACCTCCTCACACTGTTCTTTCACTCCACAGCAGCCACCAGCACCAGACACTTGCTGGCAGCTGGTTTCATTTAAAACTTCTCTCTTCCTTTTCCAAGGATCTGCTTGGAAGACAAATTTTCATATATGCCATGTGGAAAAGAGTTTTGTATTTTGTGTTCTCAGTGATTAAATAGTGTGATAGTTCACATACACAGTAAAGGAGAAATTAATTTCCCTGGGAAAAAAAAAAACAACAAACCAACAGCTAAAGGTGATACCAAATAAACTTACCAGTTCCTGATGCCAAGTTTGCATTAAAGTTATTTTTAGCCTGCAAGTGTGGGCTACACAGCAAGTTGCTGTTATTCATAAACAGGGATGGGATGTGAGGCTTTCATGTGCAGAAACAGAGCCAAAGGATGTTTCCTGCTGAATTCTAACTTTGAACTCCCAGGCTGCCTGCTGCTCATCCCTTCTGGCTGAAAAAATATTTTGCTTTTAGATGCAACTTGTTGCCTGCTTGACTGTGCTTCATATGGGACAGCACATCAAAAGTATTTTATGTGACACTATCATGATTTAGCACTGAGCACAGCATTCCCTAAAACAAGAATGAAAGCAGATGTCTACTTGTATCTTGGGAAGCTCTTTTCATCATTTGAAATACACACATCACCAAGAAATGCATTATTTTTGCTAATGCTAATTGAAATTTGGAGATTAGAAAGGTGCTCAACAATACCTTCTGCTCATCCTGAATTACAAAGACCAGCTGTGAATATCTGTGTTGATGAACAGGCAGAAACTGGAATTTTATCAGATAAATGGGACTGGCTTACTCTCCAAGCAACTGCTCTTATATCACCTATATTTTATTCTTATAAATCCAAAATATATCAGACCATTCTGAGATTCTTCTAAATCCAAAAGACATCAGACCATTCTGAGAAGCTGGAAGCCAAATACTAAATTGTCCATTAAAGATTATACATTGAATGCTCAACACACAACTCTTCACATAGAGTGACAAAATAAGAACCATTATATAAATTAAATAAATGATTCCTCTAAAACTCTCCTGCTGGATTCCCTGGTGGCTGCATCACTCAGTCACAAAGTAGATTCACAGTCACTGCAAAAACCCAACAATCCCACTTGGAACAGAACATGGAATTTGAAGGTCAGCTCCTCTCCTTCCCATTTGTATCATTACCATAAAAAACATTTTCTAACAACAGCTCCTTGTTACAACAATTCTTTGCCCACTTATATCAAATAAACTCAACCATCTTCATTTCCATGGGGATGTTTTCCTGGCTGTAACTCCCCCAAATTGTGGGGATGTATCAACTTAGTTGCTTCCTTACAAAATAAAACCCTCCCACACATACCAGTTGCTAAAGAAAACATTATCTTTAATGACCAACTTCTGTTTTGGTGGGGGTATGGGAATGGGGACTCTGTTAGAGAGGAAGGAAAAGTTATTGCATGAAAGTTGACCAGAAGTCTCATTGAAAATAAACTACAGAATATTTGTGGATTAGTTATTCCACAGAACTCACATTTTGCTCACCACTACAAACCATCATTTAGTTTAAAAAAGCAGGAACTGAGGGGAAAAATAATAAATCTCCAAACTGGTAACTTCACAAAGTTTGCTAGCAGAGATTTAAAGAGACAAACTGAAAGAAATGCTGCACCAGGGGAAACACAGACATGTAGCAGATATTTCCTCTCTGAACAGGGAGGGGGGAAATGAAGAGCCAGAATTATCTCTGAGAGGCACCAGAGTGCTCTGTTCATCTAGAGCACAGGGCTGAGATCAGCTAAAATCACTCTTTTCCACATTCCTTGCCCTTGCTGGTTGTCTCACACAGCAGTGACTTAATACTTTATTAAATATTTATTTACTTCATAAAACCATCACAGTTTTCTAAAGAGCCTGTGAAGCCAAAATGAACAAATCTGCATTAAAAGACAGCACAAAAACAAGTGGGTGGATCCCACTCCTTCAGACAGATCAGGTTATCCTCCTCCTCCTGCTGCTAAAAGAAACAAGAAAGGAAAAATCCTTATTTTGCAGGCAGGTTGGGAGACTATCCAAGGTCAGCTGCTCTAGGATAATGCCTGTGTTGCAAAAAAAAAAAAAAAAAAAAAAAAGTTTGTTAACAGCTGTTTTCCCCAAAACACAGCCCTGAAAGTGGTGGGTAAAACAAGTCCTTTTCCCTCTGCTTTTACTTTTTTTTTTTTTTTCCTTTTTTTGCAAAAGGAAAGGATTTTGACAAAAATAAAACAAACTTAACATGTCTGAAATGAGTATCAGACTTTCAGATAAAAAGTTGTGACACCATAAGAGCTGAATACAAGAATTGACACAGTACAGGAGAGGAAAAAAAGCAAATGGATATTGATGTAAAGTTCAGACCACATGTTCCAGCTGAGTGAGCTCCTCAAAAATCATCCTTCAGGACCAGCCTTGCTGCCCTTGGCTACCACTGCTGGTTCTCCTTGAACACAGGCTTGATTTTAACATATATATCAGCTAATATATCCACTTTTGAAGTTATTAAACTGGTTGGTTTTTAGCTGGTTGCATTTTTTTGTTTGTTTAATCATCTCTGCTTATGAGCATCAAATTCTCAGCCATGCAAACACAATTATTTAGCAAAGCCCATATAAAAGACATTGGCATTCCTAAGCAGCAATACCCTAAGGAGTTGCCCATTTCTCTATTCCATTGTTTTCTGCAATATTAAATGCATGTTTGCCATATTTAATAGTGAAATATTAATTTCTAGAACCATTACAGGTGATCCATTGTATAAAATTTAGAGACTGTCAAGTTATTTGACAGCACTTAAAAGAGACAAACTCCAAGAAATAAAAAGCTGATATGGATTTCACACCACACACTTGTACTGTTCTGCCCCTAAATGTCATGAATATTAAATACAGGCAGAAAGAACACTCTAAAATCAAAGTATTCAGATATATATAGGAGAAAAATTACAGGTTTTAGGTAAGACAGACTGGTATTTTTGTCACCTTGACAGTATCCCTTTAACCTCATTATTGTTCTGCAGCCAGGATAACAAAATGGACAAGATGTCTAATTACCATAATTTGTCCATTGGCTTACAAAACCCTTAAATGCTCATTCATGCAGCTGATTGAATGAGTCTGTCCAAGCATAACAATAAACACAGAGAAGATGCTGGATATTCAGTTTGGTCACTTGATACCACAGGAAAACAGGACACAAGAGAGAAAATTTCTCTCTACAGGTATTTCAGCAACAGGCACTGCCTTTGTTAGAATTGCTCTTGGAATGTGCAATCCAGGATTTCCTAAGCAGCTCCCATGAAAATAAAGGCATACAGAAATTTAAGGTGCTATTTTAAGCACAGGGTGAAGACAGATGCTGGCACTGCAGACTCATCACACCCAAGTTCTTTATTTAATTAATCAGCAGCAGCTTCTCACTGAACAGCAGCACAAAGAGGAGTTTCTCTGTGAGTTACCACTGCCCCAACATGTTCAGGATGAGCAGAGGGGGGTGATCCTTGGGGACAAGCTGCCCTGAGTGGTGACAGCAAAGCACTGCTGGTCACAGTGCCCAGGAAATCAATCTCCAGGGAATAAAGCACTTTGTACAAGTGGCACTGTTATAAATCAAAGGGGTGTAAGGGCAGCTCCTGTGCTGTTTTCTCCCTCCTCCCCCAGTACAATCCATAAATTAGATTTATGCCAGACTGGAGCAGCCTCACCTGACTGCCCAGGGCCACCTGGCTTTGGGTAGAACTGATACCAAAAGGACACAGAGTTATAGAACTCTCAAGAATCAGAGCTGGAAGGAATTCCAACACTTGGCCCACACAGAAGAGCTTCAAAACATCTTTGTGTTAAAAGCAAATACCTGATAAAAACTCTTCCTTGCCCACATCTCCCTCCTCACACCTCTATTTTTACCCCTGAACTTCAATTTTCCCATCAGGGATTTAATGACTGAATGCTCCCAGGGGGAAGAGCTGGGCTGTGCAATTCCAAACATGCAAGTTTCCATTTATTGTTTCACAGAATAAGAGGAAAATCCAGCCTCTCCAAGTACAACACAGCATTTCAAACATTACATTTGCCTTGCAGAGTTGAAAGGCAAAGAAATGTGCTTAAAACATGACTTGCAAAAAGAAAGGAAGAGAAAATATGGGACAGGCATTGTAAGAGGTTCCTTGAAAAGCTGCCAGGGCTGCAATTCCCCACAGCTCCTTTGTAACCCATGCACATTACAAACATCAGGAATACCTAGAATGATTTTTATTTTTAATGCTGAAGTGGATTCCAATACCAAGAGAGTAATTTTTAAACTCTCAAACTCTTTTGCTAGACTTTCAAATGGTCCTGGCTTGTGTCAAGTCCAAGGCTCCTTTCAGAAATCAGGCAGAGGACTTGGCCTAAAAATCACTGAGCAAACCCAAAAGAAATTAGCAGGGAAAGAAAAAAAAATTCAGATCCCTCAATATCTTCCCCTATTTATTCTTCCCTAATGGAACAGTTTTTTTAAGTTCAACTGCTAAATTTAATTTTTTCCAATGATTTACAAGTGCTTAAAGGAAAAATTCAGTATGAAAACCTTTCAAATGACACAACCCTTAATGGGAAACAACCCTTCATTAGAAAGAAAACCATGGACAAGTACACACATAAACATCCCTGCACTTGATGCAAATAAAATAAAATTAAAATAACCCTGCTTAGTTTATGTAATGAGTCCAGAGATCTATCAATTACTAATACACAATGAAGCAGGCAGTATTTCAAGCCCAGTGAATTTATTTGCTTTATGTTCTTAAACATGTCCTATCAAACTACCACCATATTTTAAAAATATCTACATTTCAATGTTATAAACCTTAGATCAGGCTGGGTTTGGGTTCTTGAATGAATCTGCCCTGCCATTAACTCAGCTACCTGTACTATCAACATACATAAGATGATTCAGAAGCAGATGGAGTAAATGTGAAGCTTTCCTTTATTTTTAAATTTTTTTTAACAAAATAAAAGAATCACAAGTCTGCTGATGCCTCCTGCACTGTTCCCACTGCATGGCTATGACAAAGGGGAACAGTGACTTATCCAAGGCTGTGTTCCAGCAGAACCTGAGCTCAGAATTTCTCACCTCTCCTCCCTGCTCCATGTTTTACTGCCAGTCATGCCAAACTGAGGAAAAGAATTCCACAGCACAAGTCGTTTTGTCTAGTATTGATGGTTTTCAGAAAGAAGGGAGAAAGAAGATGGTATCAGAAAGGAGGGAAGAGGAAGGAGATGGTATCAGAAAGGAGGGAAAAGGAAGGAGATGGTATTTCTTAAGGCCCCAAACCAGACTATTGCCCTGCCTTTTCCCAGATCACTCCTTCCCTTCTGCCCCATTAACTCAGCTTTGTTCATGGAGCTGCTCCTGCCAAGGCAGCCAGAATCCTGCAGAGCCTGAAGGGCTCCAGGAGAGCTGGAGAGGGACTGGGGACAAGGGATGGAGGGACAGGACACAGGGAATGGCTCCCACTGCCAGAGGGCAGGGATGGATGGGATTTGGGAAGGACTGTTCTCTCTCCAGGGAGAGAATATACACTATTCTCCAGGGTGGTGAAACTCTGGCACAGGTTTCCCAGAGAAGCTGTGGCTGCCCCTGGATCCCTGTCAGTGTCCAAGGCCAGGCTGGGTGGGTTTGGAGCAACCTGGGATAGTGGAAGGTGTCCCTACCCATGGCAGAGATAGAACTGGATGAGATTTAAGGTCCCTTCCAACTGAAACACAACCATACACCACACTAAGCCTTGCCATCATATCCTCTCAATATTCAGATATTAAAGCTGAAAAGAAGAGCAACACAGCCAACCTGACCTTGCAACCACCAGCTACACAATTACAGCACTTGGCCATCACTGCTCCCTTCTGAAACAGATCCTCCTTGCTGCCAACAAGAACTCACTGCTACCTGTCACAGCCAGTTCCAATAGCTCATAACCTCTGCCCTTAAGAGTGCTACAGATATGTCGCTACCCGCGATGTATTTCGCAAAATAACGACACGGACTCCTCTAGCTAGGTGGCTAAAGAAGCGGTTTATTGAACGGCGGACCACATTCTTATAGTGTGTTCCACAAACTGCAAACAGAACAGCAGTCTATTGGTAATTGAAGAAAACAAAACTTTCTCACAAACCGTGAGAACTGTTTATCATTGAAGCCCAGGTGTTAATCTTGTTATTAATTCCTTTTTATTTTTCCCCAGTGTTATCATCCTGAGAAAGGCTCAGGCTGGAACTGAGAAGCTGTCTCAGCCTGGGAAAACCTCCTCTGCATGAGAGAGAAACTGTCTCAGCCTGGGAAGCTTCCCCTGCATGAGAAAAGTTTCAAGCCCTCGCCATTTTCAGCCTGAGGCTTCAATGGCGTCCACACAGATAAATTCCCAATTTGTATTTTTAGGCTTTCACACACTTGGTCTTCATGCCACCCTTCCTTTGTCACAACACAGTTTCCAAGGTGATGGCACCACTCTGTATCAAGCACTGAGGTCCTCTGGTAGTTCCAGCACATGAAATACTTCACTATTTAAAACCTGTGGTGTGAAGGTATATTTCAGAAAAACAAAGCAATTTCAGTAATGTGATAAATACATGCTGACAGAATGTGTCTTACACACAAAATATCACATTTCATCTTCACTCCTATCCTGAGGTGCCTTACAAACTTTTCCATGAGATCTCCTTATCAAGAACTAATTATCAAGCAGCTAAAGCCATTCCATGCTCCCAGCTTAAAGACTACCTGGTTTATATAATGGGAATGAATACTTTACTGAATTATTCCAGTAAAATCCCAGAATGAAAAATCCCATGGCAAAGAGCAAACATGCAAGGCTACACCACTGAAAATGGCCTTGTTTTCACAGAACTACTGCAAAAAAAATTAAAAAGCACCTAATTTTCAAATACCAAAGGGCAGAAATAAATTTTTTTTTTTTTTAATTTAGCTAAATAGAAAGCTATTAAGTCTATTAATAAATCTATCAACAGGCACTTCACATTTTTATCAAGGAAACTGCAACACCAACATTCCACTTACAGAGGGATCCCCACATCAGAGAGATCCTCAGCCAAAATCTCCATGGTATCAAAAGTTTCAAGTGCCAGCAAAAGAGCAGACAGTATCAGTAAAGAAATGGGACAGAAGGCAGAATAGTGAATAATTAATCACTCAGATTATTAGAAAATATCTGTCATTTCAAACAACTCAACTGGCCCCTATTTAGCTTGCAGGATTTGAAGTGAGCAGTGTTGAGCCTGCATCACTTTTAGTGCTGACACCACAAGACTTATCAGCAGTAAATGTTTCACTGCAATAACCAGTCTCAGGTGATCAACAAGATTTCCATCTGCATCAGGTCCTCAACCACTGCTAATTAAAAACCTGATGAAAGGGAAGAGGTTGTTTTGAAGTAGTGATTCATCAGATAAACATTGGTGGTTCTGTGTGCAAGGTCTACCTCTAACTACCAGGAATAAAAAATTACAGCATGCAAAAACATTTTTTAAAAAAAATCAACAAAAGAATCTCAATTCAATCCACCCTGTCCAACCCTCTAAGAATATGGAAAAATTAGTTTGGTTTTCCACAGCACAGGAGGATCATACAGGCTGAGAAACTGGACACAGCATCAGGAGGTGATTCCTAATAAAGATGTTTTTAAAAATAAAGACTTTGAGCCATGGAAAGTGAGTGTTTACAAGAAGGAACCTGCTCTGCCTGGGTCACTGCTGTGAAGCAAAGAGACTTTGAAGCTCTCTGTGGCTGCATTGTTTCAATTGATAAATGGCAAGGTAAACCTTGCAGGGGGGGGTAAAACAAAATTCTTCTATGGCTTCAGGGAGAATTGTGAGCCAGCAGACAAAGCTGCCACATCTCACTTCACCGATTTCATCAAATACTCTAAGTTAGTGAAGTAACTCACAGCTGTGTGTTACTTAAAAATTATTACAACATTTAGAGCAGCTCTGTCACCTAGGCAAGGATAAAACACAGCCTTTAAAAAGGGAGGTTCACCCAAGAGGGCAGAAAATGCTGGGTTTTGATGCCTCCCCAGAATTGCTCAGAAGGTGAATACCCTGCACTAGCAGCTCATAGGTGGAAAAGTGCTACTCAGACCCAGCACAGGACCAAAGCACCCCCAGTTTGGTGTTACAACTACTCTGCAGCATCTAACAGCTGACAGGACCCCAAAAATTCAGTAATCCATCTCACTCTGCTTCCTGGGCTGCAAACTGATGTAGCAGACCTGTGCTCCCCAAAACTTCAGAATTAATAAAACATTGGCAGAGGCTGCCCAGGGAAGCTGTGACTGCCCCACCTCTGGGAGTGTCCAAGGCCAGGCTGGATGGGGCTTGGAGCAAACTGGGATAGTGGAAGGTGACAGGGTTGAATTTTCAGGACCCTTCCCACCAAAACCATTCTATAATTTGATATATTCCACTCACACCAAGCCAGCAGTGTGCTTATTCATCTGTACATCACAAACATGATGGATGGAAGGGAAGGGAGATGAGATGACTGGGAAGGGAAAAAGAGGCACCTCCTGAACAAGCATCATCCTGAAAGCACTGAAACCACTTGCAGTGGGCTGTTCTTTATCCTCTGTGATCACTACAGGTTTTCTGCACAAATCCTGCAGCAGCAGATAATTCTCTCTTTGGGTAAGTTTGCTTTGCCACAGCAGCAGGGTGAGGTCACTGTAGGGACTTTTCAAGGCCATTTTGGGGTCCCTTCCCTTCTGCCACTCAAAAACTGAAAAAGTTTGAGACACAGAGGAAACCCTCCTCCAAATTCAGATGCACCACTGGTCTGATTTTTAATTTTTTTTTTCTTATAGTATTTAATAATAGAAAAAGGCTACAAACAAGCCTTACAGGAGAACCATAATTTGAATATATTCAGTTGGTTTAGCAGTAAAAAGCATCAGTGGCAAGAGACTCAAATAAGAACAAGCTCCAGTGACTTGTAATTCAACTAATAAACTGAATATCTCCTTTTAAGGGAGAACAAATATCTTATACTGTACTCCTGCCATTATTACTCATTTTCCACACTGCCTTTGGTACTGTATTCTAAAAGAATCTTATTTATAAATAGGTTTTAAAAGTTCTTCAAATGACATCCTTCAAATCATAATTAAAAATTTAGTAATTGTTTCAGCATAAGATTTTTCCTCCTTTTTCAGTTCCCAGAAATAGATTTTCAAGTCTGACTATAAACTCATTTTTCATTATGTTCCACTGCAAATGCAGACTAAACACTTGCTCCAAAGCTCCAGTCATAAGTTCAAGCCCAACCATTTGCAGAAAAGCAAAGATTTTTAACTTATTGCCCTTTCATCCATTTTTATAACATTTTATAAACCACTGTCCACAGATGGGTCAGCAGCAGAAATCACAATTATTGCTGTAATTAGTTTCTTGTTGGCCTTAAAATGCCAGGAGGGAGTTGTCAAGTTACTTCCTTTTGTGATAAAAATTAACTTCATTTTTCTGCAAGGATGGATTTCAGTACTTTTCCTGAAGGAATCAAGCTTTTTCTAAGCATTAATCCTGACAATAAACAAGGCTTAATGACTTTTATGCAACTTGGCAACAGTTTTAGAACTTGTTAGCACCAGTGAAATCTTTGGGATTTTATTTGCCAAAATTTGCAGCAAGTCTAAGGCATGACCAGAGCACATGAACTCCTAAACACTTTTTCTACCTCACCTGCAGTGTCTGAATTAATCTGTTCAAATCCTCTCCTAGCCAATGTATTTCCTTACAGCAAACTTAAAAATCACTTTACCAGCACCTGCCATTATCAAGGTTCAAGGATCCAAGTCGTTAATGTTCAAAATTTGAAGGAAAAAAAAGTTGTTTCAAAAGCTATGAAAACCTGGAGAGTGTCTGGCAAATTTTGCTCAAGGTTATAAAGGTTATATTTGCTGAAGAACCTGCCAGAGTTAACCCCAAAACTCAGGCAAGGTCTTCCCCAAATGAAAAATGACTGAAGGAAAGAAAAAGTAATTTTTAAATCCTTGATGTTTTAGGACTAAGGACATGCTGCAGAGGTTGTGTCCACATGAGCCAAAGCAGCCAATAACACAAGCAGCACTCAGCACTGCTGGAATTGGAATTTCTCTGGGTACCACTTCAACAAGAGGTATAAACTAAGTTTTCATTTAGAAGGTAATTATTCAAGACAAACATTAGATAATTGTGATTAATTTTTATCGTTTCTGGATGGATGTCCTGCTAAATATAATTTACCAAAAGGTGCAGACTTGTGCCTTGCCAACAACCCCTCACAAATGAAGCTGCAATTAACTGCTGACATCACTACTGCCTTGAAAATGAACTTGTCTCTCACTTTCAAACATATTAATTATGGACACAATTATCCAGTGACAGCTGGTATTTATACTGAGTTCTGTCAGCTGAGTCCCACATCTCAGCAAGGCAGGTGCAATCCAAATTCTGCTTGGAATCAGGTCACTCTTCAGCAGTATACAAACAACTTAGGGTTTTATTAAGTGCACAGAGAACATAAATTATCTCTGGAGATATTAAAAAAAACAAAACATCTGGATATAATGTTGGGTAAACAGCTCCAGGAGACCCTGCCTGAGGAGGGAGGGATGGAGCAGCCTGGGACACCAACACATCCCTGTGTTCAAGACTGGCATGAGTAAGCCATGAGTAAGTTCAAGACTGCCATGAGTAAGGCTGCCATCACTCCAAGAGAAATTCCAAAGTATTCCAGACTTCCCTGCCTCTCACATCCCTGACCTGGAGGCAGCCAGGTGATCTCTTTGCTCAGCAGAAGAGATGACTCACATGGAATCTCTCTGCAAAGGAGGTGTTGGCATGACCTGACCTGGGAAATGTCACCTGAGAAACCTCAACAGGGACTGGAGCACAAGGAAAATAAAGGTATGAGGAAAGGTTTGACTACAGAGTGCACAACAATCTCAGCCCACACAGCCAAAACTATTCCACAGCACGGGCAGCAGGGGAGGGGGACTGTCCCTCACTGCCCTGCTCAGGTGAGACCCACCTGGGACACTGCATCCAGCCCTGGGGACCCTGCCCAAGGAGGACATGGAGCTGCTGGAGAGGGTCCAGAGGAGGCCATGGAGATGCTCTGAGAGCTGCAGCCCCTCTGCTCTGCAGCCAGAGCATTATAGTCTTGTTCTCAGTCTTTGCAATGGGTTGGGCAGTTGAGAGGTCCAGTGAGGATAAATTTTTGTGATATTGTTCAGGCTGGGTCTGATTATTCCTGCTGAGGTTTTTACTGAGCTGGACCCATCAGGGGTTGCTCTGTGAAACCAGACCCAGACAGGACCTGTGCCATGGTCTGTGCTTTGGGTTATGGCTCAGGATGGTTCCCTGGGATCCTCAGGGCAGGAGACACGTGGAGCTGTTGGAGCAGAACCAGAGGAGGCTCCAGAGATGTTCCAAGGGCTGGAGCCAGGCTGGGAGAGCTGGGGGTGCTCACCTGGGGAAGAGAAGGATCCAGGGAGAGCTCAGAGCCCCTTGCAGAGCCTGAAGGGGCTCCAGGAGAGCTGGAGAGGGACTGGGGACAAGGGATGGAGGGACAGGACACAGGGAATGGCTTCAAACTGGAAAAGGGGAGATTTGGGTGGGATTTTGGGAAGGAATTGTTCCCTGGGAGGGTGGTGAGGCCCTGGCACAGGGTGCTCAGAGAAGCTGTGGCTGCCCCTGGATCCCTGGAAGTGTCCAAGGCCAGGCTAGACAGGGCTTGGAGCAACCTGGGACAGGGGAAGGTGTCCCTGCCCATGACAGGAGGTGGAATGGGATGAGCTTTAGGGTCCCTTCCAGCAAAAACCATTCTGTGATTCCAGACTCTGACATCATTTCACAAGAAGCTGTACCAGCATACACATCACACTCTCAGAAAACTCTGCCAGTTCCACCTTGTGCCACCTTCACAAGTAGAACACCTCCCTAATTAACCATGAGATTCTTCATTATCACCAGAAATCAGGTCATGGAGGACCAATTCCAAACCCATGTCCACATGCTGCAGGAATTACTTAGCACACAGAACTGAGCTCACTCTGCAGCACTTGCACTCCTGTGCAGTGTGAACCTGCCATGGTTCTACTAATCCCATGTAATTCCTGCACTGGGAACCTGTGAAAGGCCTGCCAGTGCTCCTCCTGCAATTCAATTAAACTCTTAGCAGCACAGGAAGATCCCTCAGTGGTGACAGGGAGAGATAAAACCACGTGTGCCAACTCTGCAGAGGGGATTTGCACAGGCAGGAGCAGAGCAAGGCTGGGAGGTTTCTGCATCAAGTTGCTTTACAGACTCTTTGCTGCTCAGGGCAGAGTTTAAATAAGAAAACTTGCAGGCAGAAGATGCTGGTAAGCCTCAGCTGGTGCAAATGTGGTTTCAGCAACCAGAAAATTGCTTCCTTTCACAAGCATCCCTATTTCTCTCTTCTCTACCACAAAATCTGCATATGGTTTTTCTGTCTTCTTTTCTTCTTTTGTTTTACTTCACACCTCTGAAATTTCTGCAGAGCACATTGTAATTCTCCCTTTCCAGGGTGCCATGGCTGCAAACTCAAACTCTGCAAAGACATTATCTTTAGGTGCAATTTTTGGGAAGGAATCAGAAATATATGGATTGGGACATATGTGCACTCCAATATGGAAGTTGGCTGATGGCAAATACCATTCCAAGAACTCAGAGGAGCAGGGGGAAAATCTTCAAACCAGGAAAAGGTTTAACAGAAGAATATAACAATGGGTAATATCTGGTTAATGGATAACCAGAATGGTTTGGGTGAGAAAGGACCTTAACTACTTTCAAATCCCTGCCATGGGCAGGGACACCTTCCACTATCCCAGAATAGTCCAAGTCCTGTCCAGCCTGGCCTTGGACACTTCCAGGGATCCAGGGGCAGCCACAGCTTTTTTGGGTCTCACCACCCTCCCAGGGAACAATTCCTTCCCAATATCCCATCCATCCCTGCCCTCTGGCAGTTTGATCAGAATTATTCATACTAGGTCCTATTTTTGGAGTGATTATATTAACCCCCAAGTATAGATAAAACTCAGCTCATAAATGTACACAAGTAATGCTTTAAAAAAAAAAAAATCCAGAGAGCTGGAAGTGCTCCTCACTGCAGGACCACTCAGATAAAGCTGAGTGGATATCCTGTTCCTTCATTTCATTTATCTGATCAGCACAGTAAGGCTCCTACTGCTCAGGGACAGAACAAAATGCTGGCAGGAGGCTACAAACCCTGAGGAGAAAGGAAGAAAATGGTATTGTGCTTTCCAAAAGGCTGAAAATTCAAGTAAGTGGATGAGTTAAGAACCTCAGACAATGCACATTAAGATATAGGGTTTCCTTATGTCACTACCACAAAATAAAGGCCCAGAGTTCTGGCCCCACTGAGGGATGTGACCTAATTAATTATACACCAGCACAGGAAGCTTCTTGCTGGGGGGAAAAAAAAAAAAAAAATTCAAAAAAAATCCTCTAACACATAAAAACCCCAAGATGACAATAATAACAAGAACAAACCAAGAATCACCCTCTTCAAAACATTAAAAAACCATCCTCCCACACAGTAAAATGTTTCTTGGACAAGATATCAACCAAAAAAATGGGAAAAATGTTAGATTTATTTTAGAGGCTTGAAATGAGAGAGAGGAATCTGCAGTTCACAGTCAGATAAGAAGCATATGGTAGAGCTGAGGAAAAACTTAAATCCCCTCTTGCAGCCACCACTCTTCGTGATATCCTTTAGCCAAAAAAAAAATCAAAAATCACTGTTACCCTGACTGCTCCTCTCCTCAAAGGAGCTCCAATTAGATAATTAGTTTTGTAAAGCAGTACATGCTTATCAAACCCAATGCTTATCAAGGCTGCCATGAACTTTCCAGCACTAATTAAAATGTAATTTTATTTCACATACTCCCAGAGCAGTGAATGCAATGCTCATCCCACAGCCAGATTTATACCCCCAGAACCTGTCCTGCTCCACACAAAAAGAATGGATAAAAGACACAACTTATTTTAATGCTAATTACAACCAAGGGAAGATAATTTGGTACTTCCAAAAGTGCAGCAGCACAAAATTTAGTGCTTCTTTAAGGAGGAGGCCATAAAGAGCCAGACTTCCAGAGCTTCTTTCCAGGCATTCCCAGCAGAGGGAAGGGTGCTGCCCATGCAAGGGCAGCAGATGCTGCATTCCTGCAGACAGAGCTCATGGAAAACAGAAAACACAAATACCTACAAGATGCTGATTGTTGATTTCTCCTCCCAGCAGGAGGAGGAGAACAAACAGGTCTGTTGTGTTTTTCCTCATCTACTGAAAATCAAACAGGTAGAACATCAGATATTGAAGAAAATCTTGAGGTGCTACAGCAATTCCAATGTTCTCATTTTGCTGTAATAAACATACACAGAAAGAAGTTCCTCTGCATTCAGTAGCTTTATTTCAGACTTTACAGAGCTGGTGACAAAATCAGAATAAACACCTTGAATGTAAGGTAGCATCAAGTGCAGCAGTGCCATCCTAAAATTAGCACCACCACAACAAAAAAGGAGAAATTACCTCAAACTGATGCACTCAACTCTGAAAACTTGTTCAAATTTCCTGAGGACAATGACTGTAAGACACTCAAGAAATTTCTCCTTTTCTTTACTTTTCATACTAAGCCTGTATATAATTTAGGAAATAAATTATTTCCTATTAATTTCCTATTCCATTTTCCAAAACACAAGAAAATTAGGAGACTATAGGCAATATTATCTGCCTGTGCCTTCCAGCTGACCACACAATCACTGATAATATGATGAGGCATCATCCACCTTCTTAGGAGAGCATCAAACCCTGTCCTGCCAAAGCAGCTGAACCCTGAACATTCAGATTATCATATTTCAAATTAGCCTGGGGGACACAATGAAAACAACTGAAATAGAGAGTGGGAGAGCTGTACAGCACAGTTATCCTGGTTATTACTAATCAATCATGTTGGGAAGTGGGAAATGTCCTCTCTTGCCTCTCTTTCAGATCTCATTTTATTCATCTGACATCAAGATTTTGGAGTTTAAACTCAAACATCCCCAAAACAAAATTGGTTGAGCATAAAAACAGTGATATATATATAAAAATAGAGAGAGAGACTGCGGGAGACTCCTGGACTCTTTGTATCAGGGTGGACGCGAGGGACAAGACTCAAACGCTCTGTAAAAGAGACTCCTCTTAAAATAAAATAATTTCTTTTAGATTGAACAAGTGAAGAAAACAATTAAAACTTCACAGTCTCCTTGAAGCTTCAACAACCTGTTACTGGAAGCTTCAGACACAGGTGGGCTTGAAAACCAAAACTGTTGAAACAGTTCCCTCAAAATTGTCAAAAATGGTTCAATAAAAGCTACATTCCAATCCAATATTAAATATATCTAGTCTAATAGCTTCAACATGGCACCAAGAGGGGTTTGGGGTTCTTCTTGTGGTTGTGTTGAGAAAAAAACCCAATTTTGGGAAGGGACTCCTACTGCTGGTACCACTGTGAGAAGGGACTGCAGGTAACTGCAACAGAGCTCAACTCCTTGGAGAAATCCCTTCAAAAGCCTTTCCCAGAGTTTTCCTGAAAGATTGGATGCTCAGCAATCATCACCACCCACCTCCAAATGCCATCTGCAAGCAGGGCAGTAATCCCACAGTATTTCAGATTGCACAGCAAAACCCTTCAGTTAAGTGAAGAATTAAGTTTGCAGGTACTTTACAAATATTTTGGATTTTAAGAAGAAAAAGCACCAGAGATTAAGAATCAATAAAGCATGAGTTAAGGGATGAACTTCAGATCACAGGAGTTGAAAATAATTAATTTTTGCATCTATTTGCTCTTTCCCTCAAATGCAGCAGGTTGGTACCAACTTGGCCAAATGAGCAGCAAGATGAAAAAAGGCCAAGGATGATTCCAGTAGTGATGTGGCCACCCAGCTGTCACTTCAGGAGGATATGGCTCATTTTAAAGCAGTTCTCACTTGCCACATGGGCACAAAGCTTTTAAAGAACAGATAATCCTAATTAGATATGACCATGTTTGCCATAAAAAAGGTAAACATAAATAGGTGTGACCCAGCTGGTGGGAAGGGAATCAGCTAGAAAAGAAATCATTAACACAAGACTCACCATTTATTTACTTAAGCCACACAAAATAGGTTACAGAGCTGTTTTAAGCACTTTGACACAGAAAAAAGCAGAGTTCAAAACTTCTGTTTACTTTTTATCCACCACAAAAATTAATGGAGGGTTTCTGTCTTGGATTTTCACTTTTACTTCAGTCAAAGCACATGAGTTGGAGCAAACACTTCCTCAAAAGCACAACTCAGAAGTGCAGCAACCCTCTTCTCTCCTGGCAGAACTCCCACTTCTCCATTTTCCATGAGATAAGGATTTTATTTGGTGAGCCTTCACCTCCTTGTGCAAATTAATTCCTCCCTCGTGCAGAGCCCTGTGTGCCAGTCCTGCTGTCCCCAGGACACTTCTAACAAAATGATTTCTAGCTACTGCAGAAACTCATCACAAGTGTTTAATCACACAATTTTTACATCAGAAGATAATTTTGGGAGAAACAGATGACAGCCTGGCCTTAATGCACACAGAATTATGAGAAGTATTCTAAGAGCACCAAGTCATTGTCCCAGCACTGCCCCATGTCCCCAAGTGCCACATCCACACACATTTCAATCCCTCCAGGGATGGGGCAGCTCCTGGGCAGCTCCTTCCAATGCTTGAAATCCTCCCAGTGAAAGAATTGTTCTTAATATCCAACCTAACCCTCCTCCAGCACAAGTTCACCTCCAAATTACAGGTTTAATAGCACTTCCTACAAAATAAGGAATGTTTTCAACCTCAATCTCATTCACTCATTTAAATTACTCTGTCAATTTTAAATTAGCCTTATTTTCCCCTTCTCTTCCAACTCCTTTAGGCTGTTCAGTAAACAATAAAATCCAGCAGAAAACAACTACAGTTTTACAGAACAAGTAAGTTGAGCAGGGATGCCACAGAGGCCAAGCTGGCAGTGCAGGAAAACCTCATGGTGCTGTTTTTGCAAACATGAACTTCCTGTGAGCTCTTCTGTGCCCAAAAACACCAGTTTGGATGTCAAGAGGGGCAGACTTCCCTTTCTTCTGGATGTCAGCTCTCAGCCTCAGGAATACACACTCACTCCCTGCCCCCCCAACTTCCTGGAACATTGCTGCACATGAAGAAATTGCACAGATCTGCCTCCTGGATGACAATGGTGAGATAACATCTAACCCAGAAGTTTCATTCTCACAGCTTTATGCACCAGTGTGACACCTCAGCCAGAGGAGCCATTCCTGATTAATTCAACTGTAAGTCCCTTCCACACATCCTAATCTGAATTTTCCCCACCCTGAGCCATTTATAATACAATGCCAGGAAAAATATGGAGAAGCAAAGGCAGAGCAATTAGCTTTCAGCCACCTTCAAAGAGAATAATATTTCTCCCTTTAAATTGCTTTGCTGTCAAATAGCAACTGTACCACAGCATGCAAATGGTTCAGCCAGCCCAATATTCCATTTCTGGTGGTGTCCAACAGCTGAGACTCCTCAGCCAAATGCAGCAACAGCTGGGGACACAGATGCCTGAGATGAGACAGCTCTCCAAGTGGCTCTTGCCTAACATCAGTCAGGATTCTGGGTGGTTTTCAAGAAAATGTGGGCATTTTTCCATGACTGTCTACCAGTAATTGCCTGTTTTCTTGGGAGTGTGGAGTTCTGCAGATGAGTTCCATAAATAGCAATGCCTTCATACATTTGTCTCCTTTTCTGATCAAGCATGTCCTTTCCTGATCATGTGTGTCCTTTCCAGGGGTGGAAGTGAAGTCTGCACCCCAATGTGCTGAGCTGCCATGAGTTATTTCTCAAAATTCAATTTTTCATGGTTACTCCTACCAGTCAACTTTTCCAATTCATATGTATCTACATATTTAAGAGTATCTATATAATCCTGGCAACATTTCCTCTCTAGGCATCTCAACTCTGTGAGGCAAAAACTGTAAGATATAGAACAAAGAGAAACAGGACCATGATGTGTTCAATTTTTGCCAAACCCTTCTTTAAGTGGGACTTTTGTTTATCAAGCCACATCTATTCCTTGCACAGCTCACTTGGTCACATCACAGAGCTATTTTTAAATTTAGAATTGTTTTTCCACTCAGTGTACATTTACCCCAATTAACACACTCCCTTATCTATAATTTTACACGAGATTTACACTCAGTTTTGCCACCTCACCACTCACTAAAATTAGCATTTCCCATCATGATCCAGGGAGTTTGAGCTCTCTAACACTCTCCACAGCCAGAGCTGCTAAGTCATGACTTATTCCCAGCTTCCAGCAGCTGGAAGGGGAGTTCTGGAGTCAGGCTAAGGAGTCACCCACACACCCCAGGCAGGTGACAGGCAGCTTCACCTTGCTCTGGACAGACCCAGCATTGTGTAACTGCCCAGGCTGTGCCAAGCAGAGCTTATCCTGCCTCCCCAGCACAGGATTCCTGGCTAACACAGAGCTTGTGTGGGCTTGCAAGAACACCCCATCCCAGTTTTTAGCAAGGAATCTGTTGGTTTTTAAAATCCAGAGTCACGTGTGTTTGTTGCCATGCCTCCACTTTGTGCTTAACCCTTCAAAAAGAGTGAGCTGGTGTTGTTTAGTCCTTGAGAGCCTAATTCTTGCTTTCTGGGAGCTTTTTCTCTATATCTAAATCTCTGCCAGGATTCTGTCTGAATTGGCCCTAATCTTCATTTCTTCAAAAGGATTAAAAGAAGAAGAAAGAAACTTCAGTCCAATGACAAACTCAGGAAAGTTTTAACACACTGGGCTGTTCATTTTAACCCAACTGCTGCCTGAAGTCCATCATCCACCTGAAATCAGCAATTTACTACCCACTTGAATCATAGTTTGGGTAGGAAAGACCTTAAATCTCATCCCATTCCAACCTCCTGCCATGGGCAGGGAAATTTGCCACCATCCCATTGCTGCTCCAAGCCTCATCTCCTCACAACCTTCTTCAGGACTGTCATGTGTCTCAGAAAGAAAATGGGAATTGGAATGGCAGAAAAATAAACTAAAAATATTCTTTCCTATGTAAAATATACTTGGGCTTCACCCAGTTCCTCATCAAAGCAGAAATCACTGAGCTCAGCTGCTGCAAGGCTACAAAAATCCTCATGCCTAAGATAACAACAGACTCCTTCTCAATTTCCAGAACTCCTTAAACAAAAAAAAACAAACTGAGTTTAAGCAGCACGACTTGATGAGCAGAAATACTGTGTGGGTATGGAAAAGTAAATGGGTTTAAATCCAGAAATAGATACCTTAAAAGCAAATCTTTATAAAGATTCTCAATTACTGAATTATCTACTACAAAGCATTAATTATAAAGACATTACAATAGCTGAAGAGGAAAAACCCAGCCTGGTTTAACACACTTGTCAGCTCCAGTTAGCTGCACTCATTCCTTGGAAGAGTTTTCACCCTGTGCCAGTCTTTGGAATCTCTCTGTTCTGCAAAACAAGTGGGAAAGCAGCTAGAAACCACAAACTGCAACAAAAGTACAGTGAAGTCAGCACTTGTTTCATTTTGAAGCATTTTCTCTTAATAAAAAGGCTGAGAGGTGGTTTGCTGGGCAGATTTAATGAATGTTTTGCTTCACAAATGCCATGGCTGATTCACAGGGCTGTGCCAGACTGATACACCACTGATCTCTGAGCTCATATCAGTTACACATCAATTACAGTTATGTCTGTAAGATAAAATAAACCTCCTTTGTCTGACCTGTCAAAAAAAAAAAAAAAAAAAATCAATCTTTTTAACAGGTCTTGTATGGGAGATGAGCAAAATGATAGTTAAAATTTAAAAAAAAGTTACAAAGGAACCTGGAGTAATTAGAGTCAATTTGGAGATTTTCCAAAAAATTAATTGCCATAAACATTCCAGTTGTTGCCCAGGACTTATCTACTCACTTCAATCACAATGAGTTCACACCCTCTCCCAAGCCCCAGCCACCGAGGAGGAATGCTGTGAGTAATCTGTGCAGCACAGAGTAAATCCCGAGTTGATAAAGAAACTCCAGCCTTGACCTTTGCAACAGGGAGAGCAGAGGGAGCAGACAGCTCAGGAAGGCAAACAAAAGAGGGGACAAGTCATGCTAATGATATTATCCATCCACAGAGAATCCCTGGGGCTTCACACATCCTTTTGATTTACAGAGGTCACTTGGGGAAATTTGTGACACAACTCTTAGATCTGTCACAATTCATTTTGTGAAGGCAGCTATAGAAAAGGGTGAGCATTTCCAAACACTGTAATTTTAATTTTAACCCAAGAAACCACCACCCAACCAAAGCCACCCCCTCAACAGCCCAAGGTTAATAAGCAAAGCCTGCCCAGCCTGGAGGTCATCCCATGGATTTTAAAATTGATCTTTTGTACGTGATCAAGTTACTGAAACCTGCAGAACAACATTAAGGATTGCTCAATAAAATAACTGCTCAGGAAAGGTCATTTCTTGGTTAAGGAATAACAGGAGAATACCAGGGGTTTTTTTCAGCCATATGAAAAGAAACATTTTTTAAGAGCAAGTGTTTTACATGTTCTTATTAATCCTCAAGTCTCTAGAGAAATGTATAAATAATATATTCAGTTTGTTGATGGAATAAAAAGTGAGGTCCATCAGTTATCACCCAGATTTTCAAAACATTCCTTAATTTTTAATGCCAGATTTGAAACAGCTACAGACTTTTCTGAAGACCTGAAGAATATTTCAGTGGCAATTACACAGACACAATTTGCAGCAGTCAGGTCCCACACACCTCAAGCTGAAGGATTTCTTTGCTTCTCCCCATTTCCTAGGCTTGGTTTCTCCCAGAGAGGATGGAAATAGGGAAAAAAAAAAAAGTTTAAATCCAAAAGTCATGGGTTGTTTTCCCAAATGTCACTCCCTGCCAGAGCAAGGCTGAGTCATGACAAGTGGGGATGTGACAGCACAGAGCTCTGTTTCTAAAATTCTTTTCCCAGTTCCTAAATTGACCCTGGCATCCCAATGAGAACTGCAGCAAAGCTCTGGAGGTTTGCAAGCAGCTAAATTGTGTATTTACAATATTAATTACTTCTCTTTTCCCTGTTTAGTTAAAAGGTTTGCCAGAATTCCTTCAGCTCACTTGAGACACCAGAAACCTCTGAAATCCAAAGGAATTGATTTTGGAACAGAAGGTAAAGCAGTTGATGGTGGATTTGGAAACAGATGCAAAACCTGAGCATAAATTAAGCCCCAGACTTAGAAAAACTGCAACTACAACTAACCTTTTCCTTGAGCTGGTAAATCTAAGATCCCTCTGATGGAGCTGCAGAAGCCAAGACAATTCAGCAGCAGCCTCTCAAGGGTGTAACCTGTTCCAACAGGACCCTGTTCCAAACCCTCACCTCCCCAGCTTGTGTTTTTGGGATCTCCATGTGCAGCAAACCCACGGTGCAGTTAATGGGTCTCCACTTTCCCTTCTTCTGTTAAAACACCCATAGAAATGTCCTATGCTTCCTGCTTAGATTAGCAGTGGCCATTTGTGAGGATGCAAATGAAGCATTCTTTGCTCTGGCTCTGGGTTCTCACACTGAGCTCACCACCTTGTGTGGGACCTCAAGGCACTGCCAACCCAGCCCTCCCTGCCAAGGGACACGATTTGCATGATGTGTGGCTGCCCCATGAACATTTTTAAACACATATTATGGACCATAAACCAGGCATTTCATTGCCATGTTTTAGAGAAACTGCAAGTAAAGTTTTTAATCCAGCTGTGGCTGACTTGGCTCCTGAGAATCTCAATTTCCTGCCATTTTTACAGGCTCAAATCAACTAGGGTTTGGCAGCTGAACAATGCACATGTTCCTGAAGAAGGAGGATATTGATACAAACAAAAACACCCCCCCACACAGAGCCTGTTTGGTTTTAAGTAACTTATTAAAGCTCCAGTCCCACTGTCTGTAATAAATCTTTCAGCTAATGACAATGAAAAGTAAATACTGCACCTGATGATCTCTTCATTTGTCCATTTACTACCACTTGGGTTTGAGGAGTTGAAATTATCAGAGATCAGTTAATGAATACTGACCCCTGAAACACAGCTCAGCATCACATGAAAATTTAAACAAAGCTTTTCTATGTGTTTAATTGAATTTTTCTCCTGGTACCTTTAAGAACTCTTCCTTTCCCCCCTCTCCAGAAAACAGATGGTTGACTGCACACATCCAGCAACAGGTTTTGCCTTTTCCTGCACCATTATTTTGTTTCATGCATGTATTTTTTCATTTCCTCCCCTTGCATCAAGCAATAAATTAAACAGTCACAAGTTTAACTCTATCACTTACTACATGACTTTTCAGTTTCACAGTAATTTAACAGATTAATGCCAGCTCCAACACAAACTGGTCCCTACCCTCAGCCACTTCCCCACGAATTTTGATGCATGGAATGCCCCACTGTGAAGAAACTCCTAGAGCTACACATGTCCAAAATGTTCCCTTTTCACCTTCTTACACCATGACCCATTATAAGAAAACAACTGTGAAAATTAATTTCATTCCAAAATGACAAACTGTGCTCTGCTCAAATTATTTTGCAGATTTAAATTTCTCCTGTCCCATAGCAGCACATGAGAAAAAAAAAAAAAAAAAAAAAAAAAAAAAAAAAAAAGAATGTTCATGGACTTATTAATTACTAACACATTGTTGGGTGCACAAAGAAAATGCAACAAGGTTTTCAAAGCAACTTCCCAGCATGGTAAAAATCACCCTTATTTTATGGATGATGGCAACTACACTGCAGAAAGAATATATATAATTTTTAAACTAAAAGCCTTCTATCAAGACCTATATTTCCTAGTTGTTAGACTCATATTTAATTTATGCAACCTGACCTTCCCAATTCAAAAAATCTTACCTGGCATCTCCTTTTGAAAGGTTGGTGTTTACTGGGTGAAGAATAACCTTGTTTGCATCCACATCCACCACACATTTTGTATGCAGATCAAGCTCTATAAAGAAATGAGAGAGTGTCAAGTGCTGCTCCTAAAGCACTGGGATTATATACACCATTACTTCCTCCAGACACCAAATTTATTCATGCAGTCTGACAGCCACCCATCAGCCAGAGAATAGAAACAGGACTTTTGCCAAATTCCACTTCTAGGGATATTCTGATGGGATGGATCCTGTCCAGCTTTAAAGCAAGAACTCTTTTCAAAGCAAAAAAAGAAAAAAGCATTGGGGTTTCACTGAAGGACAATCAGCATATACAAGGGCAGTATGAAATTTCTTCTGGGGGAAAAAGAACCATTTAGGCTTGGTACCACTTTGACAGCTCTTCTTATTGAGCTCTGCCTCAATGCCTCCCAGGCTCGTGGGGAAAGCTGCCCCTGCCATCTGCAGCACATTTTCCCCAGCCACTGCTGTGATACAGTGCCAGCTGTCAGTCCTGGGGCACCTGCTCCCAGAAATTCAAGTCCCATCCAAAATAATTTAGGTGCAAGCACGTAGAAAAGGGCTTGTCCTTCCCCCACAGGCTCCCAGCAAGTGCAGCTCTCCCAAGTGGGATGGGGACTATGAGTAATGAGGATATTTGGAGTGTGTGAGAATTCTCAGCCCTAGAGGTGGGGAAAGCAAAATAAAAGCTTCAGATAACACTGACAGCAGTCCAAGGTATCCACCCAGTGACAAACAGGGTTAGGTATGGGATAAAGCACACAGCCTGCTCCCAAAGTCACTGCTGCAGGACATGGGGCTGGACACAAACATGTCCCTCTATGGTGACAGTAACCCTGGAAAGGGCTCCCAGTGCTGATTCCAATGGCCATGACACTGTTCACACCCAAAGTCACTGCTGTAGGACGTGGAGCTGGACACAAACATGTCCCTGTACAGTGACACTGACCCTGGAAAGGGCTCCCAGTGCTGATTCCCTGTCCATGACACTGATCACACCCAAAGTCACTGCTGTAGGACCTGGGGCTGTACACACGTCCCTGCATGGTGACACTAACCCTGGAAAGGGCTCCCAGTGCTGATTCCCTGTCCATGACACTGTTCACACCCAGTCACTGCTGTAGAACACAGGGCTGGACACAAACATGTCCCTGCATGGTGACACTGACCCTGGAAAGGGCTCCCAGTGCTGATTCCCTGCCCATGACACTGTTCACACCCAAAGTCACTGCTGTAGGACCTGGGGCTGTACACAAGTCCCTGCATGGTGACACTGGCCCTGGAAAGGGCTCCCAGTGCTGATTCCCTGCCCATGACACTGCTCACACCCTCCCACGCTGGGATGACGAGGGGCTATGCTGAATAACCTCCACACAGGGTTCAGAACCTCAGCTGAATCACCCAAATACGCTCATGTCTAATCATGTTAATTATAATCCTCATCCTCCTTCATCTCTGCTCTTTCCTCCTCAGTCACCTGTACTTGCTCTTTCACCTCACAGCACCTTCTAAACTCAGTCTGGAAATCTCTCAGGCAGAGACCACAGATCTTATTGCACAGCATCTTGCAGACTTCTCTCTCCTGATAAGTGACACAAGAAGAGGGAGTTTTTTCCATAAACATTTTTGAAATGTTACAGCCTTTTGCTGCCTGATACACAGCAGAGAAAGCCAAAGCAGGCAGTCACAAGAAACTGAAATTCTCCTGAGCAGAACTGCCCCTCTGATATTACACTGTGCTTCTGCAGGAGGAAAAGCCAGACCAGTTCCAGAAGCCAGTGTTTATTTTAATTTCCCCCACACCCTGAAAGCCAATTTACCTACCATTAATATGCAACACATGCTTGCTCAGATGAAACCATGTTCTTCCTACGTCCCATATCCGACAAGGCACTTTATCTTGGTCTGCCTGGTTAGTGATTAACACCCTGGATTGCAGTGACCTGCTTTTCCCAGCTCCTCAGGAAGGGTTTTACCTGCCTCATGCAAAGCAGAAGGTCTGCAAGCAGCATGCTTTCTGGTTTTCAATGCAGCTCTTCAGAGAGAACACCCATGGCAGGTTTTGCATCTGTGACTGCCCAGTGAACTCCATCTTACCAGTGTTCATTAAACCTCTCTTTGTGAAATGCTCTTAAGAAAGAACACAGGCAGGAGAAGAGGCTTCCTTAAAATCAAAGAAAAAAAGGCTCAAAGCCAATTTGTCCTCTGCAACACACCTTGTTTGATTATCACCTCCCATAGGTAATGAAATCCCTCACCTTGGTGTGCTGCATGTTTTTGGAAGATGTGGTGAGCCAAACTAGCAGCTATTTCCAAACAGAGAGGTTCCAGTCCTTCCCTCCTGTGCTTGTTGCTCAGCAGATCCTCTCTAAGTCATCTCAAGTTACTTCAGCAGCAGAAAAAACTACCCAGCATGGAAAATGGATGTATCCAGACCCCATGGAAAGCTCCACCAGCCCACTGAAAGTTTGGCCATGCAAACAGCTGGGGAGAGTGTGCAGAGGGAAGAGAGGAGCTGGGAGAGATCTTGTCCCAGCATTAATAAACTGCTCCAGCAGCTCATGGTGTCCCATGAAACAAACCCCTAAGAAACAGTTATACTGAGCCTCTAAGCTGGGTCTGGATCCAGACAGCCTTAAGGCTGCTTATCCCAGTTACCTTGGCCAAAGGCTCACATGAAAACACTCCTTTCAGCTGAAAAAACAGTTTAAATTCTGTTTGAACAGCACATCATTCACTTTCTTCAAATTCTGGCCCCATTATATTCTTTGGCAGATTTCTGAATTCTTTAATGCTTCCTGTACACTGAGAGATGAATCTTACATTAGCCACTACTGAAACTTATCATTTCCACCTCATTAAGTTTTTAATATCATTAAAGCAGGCTGGCCTTATAGTCAAATTATCTGCCTGCTCTTTTGGATATGATCACACAAGGACTCCACCCTTACTTTTACTAGTTTCAGTGTCTCCCAGGTGAGCTGGGTACTTGCTGCTCCTGAACAACATGCAAAATTGGGATGCACCAAGATAAGATCATAAGGATCCACATCCAAACATCCCAATTAACTCAACCTGCAGTATGGATTCACTTGTGAAAATTTGGTATTATTTTCTTCAACTATTCAGGTGTGGTTTTTTCAGGCAGCATGAAATTCAGAAACTAAAGATGAAATTAAAAGATGACAGAAGCAGCTCACTGTCAAACTTTGGAGATTTATCCCAAATTTTGCACCCCAAACAAAAACAAAATCTCACCTATTATTATTGCTAACCTGCTTCTACTTTCTGTCATTACCAAGCAAACACAATCAACTATTCATTTGCTTCATCAAATCAAGAAACTAATCAGCTAATTCCTCTTTGAAGAATTAAAACTCAAACTCTCAACATCAAGAACCATTTACTGCAGAGAATGAAAATCTTTCACAGCTATAGAATAAGAGAGCTGTGACATCCATAATAAAAGGGTAACATGTATCTGAGTCACTTCTCCACATTTACATTTCACAGCTGTAGAAGTGTTAAGCAAAGCTGGGCTGAGTGTAAGAATAATTGTCAAGTGTTGTGTCCAAGCTGCTCACAGAGAGTTCCTTGGAGGAGTTTTTATTTTACTTGTGAAACTGGAAGGTGGGGGTTGAATGAAACCACTCTCCTTCCCCTTTCCCTTGAGCTTTCAACTCCTCACAGAACTTTTCTAAAACTGGGATTCAGCTGAAACCACACTTGTGTAAATCCCAAATTACTACTTTTGATAAAAGCATTGTGGGTGTTATAAAATTCACTCCCCATATATGCTTTGGGCTTTTTCACTGAGAAATTCAGTGAGTTTCAAACAGGGTGGAAAAGTCAGCCAGCAAGAGAGAACTGGAAAAGCCAAGCCAGTGGATCCAGCAGGCACTGGCCCATCCCCACCACAGGTAAGAATTTCCAGTGCCTCTGTAACAGCAGTCACATGTCTGGTAATCATAAACTCACCACAGAAGATTTTCCACAGCAGAGTTGGGAAACACTGGCAAAGGTGCCACTTGAAATTGAACTAATTGGAGCAGGGACAAGGAGTGTGTGTGAATCCTGGAGGAAGGGGAGAGAGGGATTTTGGAAAATGCTGGATGTTTTCACCTCTGGGAAATTTCTGTCTCTGCTTATGGATCAGGCAGGAGCTGTTTTCATGGACTGGCTGCAGCTACTGACAACAGAGGCTGGATAATTGTACCCAGCTCTAGAGGGTGGCACAACCAGAACACCTGAACTGCCACGTGGTGACACTGCAGCTTCCTCAGCCAATACCCTAAAAACCATCCCACTGCAGGCCACTGCATTTCAGACCCAAACAAAATGATCCTAAGAGATGGCTTTTGCAGGGCAGCTTGAAATAATCTTAAAATGAACAATGACACAGTAAATAAGAGGGTTTTTAACTCATGGTTGGGGGGCATGGAGTAGCAAGAGCTTTTAGTGTCACAGCCAGGGTAAATGAAAGATCTGTTACAAATTGTGTGACCCTCTATATTTTCTACTTTACATTCCCTATTTTTTCACATTGGATGAGATGGGCAGCAGTGCCTAAAGGGGCTCCAGGTGAGCTGGAGAGGGACTGGGGACAAGGGATGGAGGGACAGGACACAGGGAATGGCTTCCACTGCCAGAGGGCAGGGATGGATGGGATTTTGGGCAGGAATTGTTCCCTGGGAGGGTGGGGAGGCCCTGAGATGCTGTGGCTGCCCCTGGATCCCTGAAGTGTCCAAGCTCAGGCTGGATGGGGCTTGGAGCAAACTGGGATAGTGGAAAGTAGAAATAGATGAGCTTTAAAGTCCCTTGCAACCCAAACCATTCCACTATTCTATGAATTAAAGGAAAGCACTTCCCTATTAATCAAGAGCTTTGATTTCCATATAAGTTTTTCCATTAGATCTCAATTTAAGAAATCAGTTTATGAAGGCTGACAATTTTCCAGCCCTTTCCAACAGCATTTGATCCTGAACCCCACTGAAACAGAGCCATGAACCAACCTGGTGTTATAAGACAGGTCAAATAAAAGTTGTCTCAGATTCCTCCTGGTCCCAGTACCAGATTTAGGGCAGCTGTGACACCTCAGGACCCTTTGGAGATGAGCCTCAAGCTCTATGGAGTCACTGGGAACCAGAACAACTGGCCTTGTAGAGCTTCACAAAAGCTGGAAAAGCAACTGAAGTATAACAAATAAAATGTGAAAGGTTTAAAGTGCCTCTCCTAAGCTCATAAGCCAAAATTGGCCCCAAACACAAAAGCTCAAATAATCTCCTGTGAAGACAGACGATAGAAATTTTATATTTTAAATTGCCAGTAGATTTTCAGGAGATTAACATTCCCTTGGAGGTTAGTTCTGGAATGTTGTGCCCTGAGCCCTCAAGTTGCATTGGATAAGAAATTACAATTGGTTTTTCATACCTTTCTTGGTCTGGAAAAGCAAATGGCAAAAACACTGAGAAATGCTTAAACAGTAATTTAAAATATTTATCACACAAATCAACTGAAAAAAAAAAAAAAAGAGAGGCTGTTGTCTGGGGTTTTCTGTTGTTTTTTTGTTTGAAAAAGAAATGTGAAAGTCAGTTCAAAGACAACAAGTCCTCAAGTTTCCCTGCCAATATTTGTTTCCCAAGAGTGACTTTTCTCTTTGCCCTTTGCTACGTAGGAGCCAACACAAATAAAGGCAAAACTAACTGAGGAGATGAGTGAATGTGAAAATAACTTCCATCTCAATGACAATGCTGAGGGCTTATATGGAAAAAAAGTGTGTAAAAGCACTTTTAGGGAATTGATTGGAAGACACAGTGATAAATTGTGACAAAAACAGTGATTTCACTTGTACTTTATGTCCACCAACATGAAGGCACCTTTCAAGCTTCTCTTGTTCTATGAACTGCTCAAATGTAAGTCATGAAATATTCAGCTTGCAGCAATTAAAGATCATTAAATATGTACAAGTGCATCTGGAAGGGGATGCTATCAAAGCTTGCCCACGAGGGGAAAGTCAACTCAAACTCATGGGCTTATGGAACAGGCAAGGTGCCCTCTCATGTTAATTCCACATTGTCCAAATGCTAAAAAAAAATAAATGTGTTCTATCCTCTGCAAGGAAAGAGTTTCCTTTAGTGAAGGCAGTTCATGTACCTGGACATGGACCTTGCTGACAGCCAGAAACACCCCTGGGCTCCTGGGACTGAGTAAATCAATAGTTTGGGGATTCTGGTGAGCTCCAAGGAATTCCAACACTCTGGAATTAACAAAACTGAAATGCAAGTTTGCACCAAAAGCCAAGGCTGAGCTATTCCAGGTGTATCTATCTTCTGAAACCTGAGCAGCAGCAAGGGAACCTCCCCCTGCACTTGGAGCTGGGAAGGTGCAATTAGCACTAAAATTCCTTTGTGGTGTCCACCTTGCATGTCTGGGAGTCTCTGGCTGTAGCAGATTAGGAGCTCTTAAAATACAATTGCCTCACAAGATAAAACATTAACTCTGCATCCTTTACACATTTGGCACCTTATCTCAAGGTTAATCCTGCTTGTAGCCCAAACACTATTTTACAGCTTATCAACTATCACCAGGAAATATTCCAAACTCCAGGGACTGCATGAGAAGGATAATGGTGAAGAAAAGCCCTGTGGTTTGCACATTGCCATCAGGATACAGCAGGTGCCATTTCACACCCTCTAACACTGTAATTAATCTTATAAACCTGCTTGCACAAACTCCAATTTCTAGATGAATTGTCTCTGTTGTAATTTCCATGGGAAAACAAACAAACAAGAGCACAGGAACAATCCCCACCTCCTCACCTCAAACCCCAAAACCATTTCAAGGAGCTGGAAATGAAACCTCCTGCAAGAAGAGTAGGAGGACATAAAATTACCACCTGACACAGTGATCAGAAGCTTGTACAGATACAGAAACAAATTCTTTCCTCACAAGGAAACAGAACCTTTAGCATCAAAGCATGAGAAGATCCCTGTTTGAACACTGATATATCTGGATAAATAGACATATCAACATAACAGATACCTGAATGTGGATTTACAGGCAATCCAGATGTTTCAACTGGAGCTGCAGCTCTTACATTACAATCCTAGAATAGTTTAATCTGGCAGCATTGCCAGAATACAGGCAGCTGCTTTCCTGCCTTTCTTGTTCAAAAAGCATTAACCCAAGTGAGATGTAGCACTTGGGACTGGCTTAAGTGTCACTGGCCATATCCTTGAGCATAAATCATGTTCTTTCAAAACAGAAAAGCTTTTATCAGCATTAATTAACACAACACTGAACTGATTCAAAAGCACAAGGATGTACATCACCTGAAAACAAAGCATTCAGTGAGAAAAATCTTAATTAAAAAGCTTTCAGCTATCATTTGCTTTGCCTCATAGTATGGCTTGAGATTTGCATTTACCTGAAATATGATGAGTATCTGCTAAGAGAAGTCAAACTCGACATTCATAAAAGGAAATCCACTGCAACTCTTAAATAAAACAGCAAAAGAACTTCCTGATTGTTATCAAACCCCCGTTTGAATAACACAGTGCACTAGGAAATACTTCAGTGAATTACAGAGCCAAGAAAGTAAAAGACCAAGAGCCTTATCTAACAAAGCAGTACTGAATTATTTAATTCATACAAGCCTGTTAATCGAGATCCCAGTTTGCAAAGTAGAAGGGATGAAAAAAAGATGCCTCAGTTGCCACCCAGGAGAGCCTCCAGCTTCAGACATGGCACTGCAGACGTGTGGACACAGCATTTTATAAAAATAAAGCTTCCACCCAGGCTTGGTAGGATTCAGGTCTAATTTGATACAAAATAAAGCAGCCTGGATGCAAAAACAACTCCAAACCCAAGTACAATTAGAAATTATTTCCATCACTATAAACTGAGTTTATGGATCACCACTCTGCACGAGAATGAAGCAGGACCCACAATCCAAACACCTTGAAATGTGAGTGCTATAAATAACCAATTATTTGATACACAAATCCCTTCCACATGCAGGCAAGGAACCCATTAGACTTTTATGGGCTGTAAAAACTCCTAACAGTTAAGCACAGCACTTTTATTAACCTAATAAACCCTGGCCTTAAGAAATTCATAACTCAAACACCAAAGACAACCACCACGACCACAAGTAAACACCAAGAATATTTCAAAGCTTAATTTTCCACAGTCTCAGCCATCTGACAGGTTTGCAGTGTTAAGCCCTTTGGTGCAGAGAGAAGGAAAGAACATTACTCGTGATCCTGAAGAAAACAAATACTTGCTTCAGGTCCAAAGCCCCAGAACTCCATACAAATACTGCTCAGAACAAAATGAAAGAGCTTCCAGAAAAGCTTAAAAAAAAAAAAAAAAAAAAAAAAAAAAAGGCAAGGCCACAGAAGACTTATAAATGGATGACTCTACAGAAAATCAGTTGCACAAATGTTTATATTTAACATTAAATAGGTAAGAAAAATTGTAGCTTTGATATCACTGTTGATTTTTATAAATTCAAGGTGCATCAGAAATGCCATAGGGAGTTTACTTGTTTAGACCTGACCAAGACATCTGGACTTTGACAAATAATCTGCTAGGAAAAAAAACAAAAACACTTTGAAGACATTTTGTTTGAGAGAGGAAAAGACACAGACCTTCTAGGCTGGACTTAAATGGATTTAGGCATCACTCACAAATAACAGGATTTTTAATAGCAGCAAACTGCCAAGAGTGGGGGAGTCAGACCCCCCTTCTCTCTGATGAGCATCAAGGACTAAAATTCAAATGTCTCTCACTCCTGGATGAGCCTCCTGACAGGAGTCATCCTCTCCATAACTATTTTAAGTTTATACAGAATAAAAGACAGAAATTGGACTTGTGGGTCCCTTCCAACTCAGGATATTCTGTGAAAGAGATGCAATCTAGATTTTCTCTAAGATTCCTTTAGTTCCTCACAGATCCTGGCTGGAAAGGGACATGTGGACAAACTCAGGGCTGAGCAGATGTAGGATTTATGTAGGAGAGAGGTGCATTAGTGACCCCAGGAGATTCCAAACCTCACTGATCAAGGCCCTGTGCAACTCCTCTCATCTGATGTGCTCCAGAGGTCAATAATTCCAACAATCCCAACCTGAGCTATTGTCTAATCCCAGGGGAGAGGAACACCAAGCAGTCAGGAGACGTCTGGGGCACAGCCAAGGAAATGAGCTATGTCAGGAAAGGGACATGAGCAAGAGGAAAGCCCAAATCTGTCACCCACAGCAGGCACCACCTTTCAGCTCCTCTCCCAGCACCTCCATCTCCTCCAACCAATTCTCTAAGGATGGATGCTCCTCAGTTTTGAGAGCTGGCACCTGAAGTTTAATAAAATGCAGCTTTTGGTGACAATATCTTGAATTTCCCTAAACCACCAGGCTGTAAAGACATCAACTCTATCTCTTGTTCTGGCAGTGGGACTCAGGAGCTCTTGTGAACTGACATTATACAGGTGTAGAATCACTGTATTCAATATTTTAACCCGTTTTCTTTTTTAAAGAAAGCCATTGAAAACATATTATATGTCAGATCATGTAGACAATAAAAGGCTTCCCCTCTCCCTCCTTTTTTTGCTTCAACTACTAAACTGACTTCACTTCACTGGATTCCCTTTCCCTATAAAGAATTATTGGCATGCTCCTGTGAGAATGTGGGATTAAAAAAAAAAAAAAAAAAAAAAAAAGCAAAGAAAAAAAAAGCACCCTACACTTTCTTGGATTTCTGCCTTCTTCACCTTCCCATTCCTTGGCTGATGCTGCCTTTTCATACTCGTTTCCTCATCATCCAGAGCAAGTTTTTCTAATTAAGACAAGTAATAAACATTTAAACAGCTGCCCAGACCACGGTCTGATTAACATAACCCTTAGGCAAGTTTCGTTGAGGGGAGAAAAAAAAAACCAAAAAGCCAACAACAACCCAAAAACAACAACACGAAAAAAAATTTCTTGTCAATTCTCGATTCCTCTTCTGTATTTTCTCGCTTGTTTTTTTGTCGCTGTCATCTGGTGAACAGCGAGGGCTGGAGAGCAGCGGGGTGAATTGGCACAGGGCAGAAGGCAGGAAAAAGAAGAATTTTCCCCCAAAACCACAAAGCAGGAAGGAGGAAGAGCTCTGCCAGCAGGAAGCGGCTGTAAAGCAGGTGCAGGAGGTGTGGAGAGGGCTCTTCCCCGGGGGAACAGGCAAAATAAAGCCATAAACCGGCTTTAGGAAAAATGAGATCTGGGGAGAGCGGGGCGAGAGAGCGCGGCCGCGGCCACACAGCCGCCCGTGCCTGCCCGGGGTGTGTTTATTCCTCAGAAAGAATTCACCACGCACGGACACGCAGCGATTCTCCCGCACGGGGACACACCTGTCCCCACGGACACCTGTCCCCAAGGAGCGCGCCGCCCCGCGGGGCAGGGGAGGGGGTGCTGAGGGAGAAGGGGGAGTCTCACCTCGCCGGTTCATGGGGCGGACACGCACCGCCACCTTCACTTTGGAGTCCCCCATCCTGCCGCTCCAGGCTCCCTCGTCCCTGCCCGGCTTCCGTCTGCCGAGGGAGAGCCGGAGCGGGGAGGAGCGCTGCCGAGGGAGGCGCCGCGCCGGGCCAATGCCGGTCGGACTACAACTCCCAGCGTGCAGCGCGCAGCGCCACGCCCCTCAGGTCCCGGCGGGCCGCCGCGGTGCGCGCTGGGAGATGTAGTCCTTCCCGCTGTCCTAAAGCTGGTAACAAAACAAGCTGGGTGAATTACGGAATTAATTAGTGTAGAAAAGACCTCCGAGGTCATCGAGTCTGCCTTCTCACCCGGTCAGTGTCATGTCCAGGTGTTCCAGGACACCTCCAGGGATGGCGACTCCAAACCTCCCTCCAACGTTTAAGCACAGAATCACAGAATTGATCAATTTAAAGGTGACTACAGCGGGTCCAACCCCTCTCAGGCAGGGTCATCCCAGAACACATGGCACAGGATTGCATCCAGACAGTCCTGGGGTATCTCCAGTGAGGGAAACTCCTCACACTTTCTGCACAGAAAAGTTCTTCCTCATGTTCAGGTGGAACTTCCTGGGCATCAGTTTTTCTGTGAAGAATTTCTTCCTCATGACCAACCTGGCACAGCCTGAGGCGGTTTCCTCTCATCCTGTCCCTGTTCCCTGGGAGAGATCCTGACTCCCCTGGCTGTCTCCTCCTGTCAGAGAATTCCAGAGAGGGAAAAGTTCCCCCTGAGGCTCCTTTTCTCCAGCTGAGCCCCTTCCCAGCTCCCTCAGCCATTCCTGGTGTTCCAGCCCTTTTCCAGCTCCCTCAGTCTCTCCTGGTGTTCCAGCCCCTTCCCAGCTCCCTCAGCCATTCCTGATGCTCCAGCCCTTCCCAGCTCCCTCAGCCATTCCTGGTGCTCCAGCCCTTCCCAGCTCCCTCAGCTTCTCCTGGTGTTCCAGCCCTTCCCAGCTCCCTCAGCCATTCCTGATGTTTCCAGCCGCTTCCCAGCTCCCTCAGCCTCTCCTGGTGTTCCAGCCCTTCCCAGCTCCCTCAGCCTCTCCTGGTGCTCCAGCCCTTCCCCAGCTCCCTCAGCCTCTCCTGGTGCTCCAGCCCTTCCCCAGCTCCCTCAGCCATTCCTGGTGTTTCCAGTCCCTTCCCAGCTCCCTCATTCTCTCCTGGTGCTCCAGCCCTTCCCCAGCTCCCTCAGCCATTCCTGGTGTTCCAGCCCCTTCCCAGCTCCCTCAGCCATTCCTTGTGTTCCAGTCCCTTCCCAGCTCCCTCATTCTCTCCTGGTGCTCCAGCCCTTCCCCAGCTCCCTCAGCCATTCCTGGTGTTCCAGCCCCTTCCCAGCTCCCTCAGCCATTCCTGGTGTTCCAGCCCCTTCCCAGCTCTGTTCCCTTCCCTGCACACACTCCATCTCCTCAGTGTCCATACTGAAATGAGGGACCCAGGCACTGTATGCTCAGATGTGGAGTCCAGAATAGAGGGATTCATGAGCCAAAAAGGCATTTGTAGAGTGGAGGGAGCTGAGGGTCACCCCAGACCCTGCCACTCCACCCCTGGGTGGCTGCAAGGGAAGCTCATCACATCTCAGTAAGGGGTAATTTCATGTTGAGCCAACCACAGCATCACCACTGGACCTCACACACCTCCCCTTGGGATTTACTCAGTGATCCATGGGGTTTCTGTCCAACAGGAATCACTTCATAAGTACATCACATTAAATATCACAAACTCACAGAATGGTTTGGGTTGGAAGGGACATTAAAAGCTCATGTTGGTCCAACTCCAACCCCTTCCACTATCCCAGGTTGCTCCAAGCCTCATCTCCAGCCTGGCTTTGGACATTCCAGGGATCCAGGGGCAGCCACAGCTTCTCTGGGCACCCTGTGCCAGGGCCTCCCCACCCTCCCAGGGAACAATTCCTTCCCAAAATCCCACCCAAATCTCCCTTTTTCCAGTTTGAAGCCATTCCCTGTGTCCTGTCCCTCCATCCCTTGTCCCCAGTCCCTCTCCAGCTCTCCTGGAGCCCCTTCAGGCTCTGCAAGGGGCTCTGAGCTCTCCCTGGATCCTTCTCTTCTCCAGGTGAGCACCCCCAGCTCTCCCAGCCTGGCTCCAGCCCTTGGAACATCTCTGGAGCCTCCTCTGGTTCTGCTCCAACAGCTCCACGTGTTTCCTGCCCTGAGGATCCCAGGGAACCATCCTGAGCCATAACCCAAAGCACAGACCATGGCACAGGTCCTGTCTGGGTCTGGTTTCACAGTGCAACCCCTGAAGGGTCCAGCTCAGTAAAAACCTCAGCAGGAATAATCAGACCCAGCCTGAACAATATCACAAAAATTTATCCTCACTGGACCTCTCAACTGCCCAACCCATTGCAAAGACTGAGAATGAAACTATAATGCAAAGATGCAAAAAAAAAAAAAAAACAAAAAACAAAACAAAACAAAAAAAAACCCCCACCAACCTCATTTAAATGGTCATGGTTGAAAACCCTTGCAGCTCCTATTTTAGTTCCAAACAAAGATTCTCTCAATGTTGTTCTGAAAGGGCAGATTTCAGAAAGGACAGAAAAAAGAACCCAAATTCACAGTTGTAATCCTTTGGCTTTCCAACATTGAACGAAGTTGTGACAGAAATAAATAAACAACACATTTCCAAGTGGGTTCATGATAAGATTTTGGCAGGTGGCACTTTTTGCCCAGAAGAACTGCACTCAATATTTATCATTTCATGCCTGTCTGACCTTAAGAATATCTTGTCAAAGCAGAGAGAAAACGAATATTAAGTTGGCATTTGAGTCATACTGGGATTAATGTCCATGTTTCTAAGAGCATCCCAAGTGAGCCTGAGGGCTGGGAATATGTCTTGAAGCTACAAAAAAAAAAAAAAAAAAAAAAAAAAAAAAAAAAAAAAAAAAAAATTAAATAACAGGTCAGAGCAAGCAGAGTTGTGAAAGCCTGAAGCAAAAACTGAGTTTTTATCTGCAGCAGGGGAAAGCATCGTCTCTGCAGCTCCCTGGGAGAGGGGACATCCCACTCTGAGCCTGCACAGTTGGTCCTTGCACTTGTGAACTTGAGGATCCAATTACAGGATGGAACCCAGCTTTGAACTTCTCGTGGTATTTTCCAGCTGGGAGCCTCGACCAAACCGCACCAAGGTTTTCTGAAACCGAGATAAATTTAATCCCCACTGGCCAGCTGAGCAGAGGGTGCGTGGTTTTTTTACCTCGGGCTGAGGCACCTGAAATTTGATTTAGAGAAATGGGATGGAGCCCTTGGCCAGATGTGAGCACTGCTGGGGATGGCAGGTGTCACCCAAAGCCACCTGCCTCTGCTCTCCTGTTTCACTTATCACTGCTTTAGGTGAAATTAAACAGCAAATCTGTTGTTTTATTTGTTCCAAAGAGGTGCTGGTGTGTTTTAAGTGCAGTCACACTTGCAAGCTTTGCTCCAGTTTTCTACTCGGGATGAAGAATTCGTTTTAAAATCTGAAAAATCACTCTTTTATCCTTCCTTCACTCTTAATAGCCAAGGAGAAACCAGATTTACACATAACCATTGCAGCTTTCCGCAGAGTTCTCCCAAGACAGAGACATCCTCAGAGTCCAGAGACTCATCTCAATTTCGATGCTGTCGATCTGCGCTTTGGGAAGATGCTCGGGAGCAATAAATCCCCAAGGCTCTCTGCAAAGCCTCTGGACTTTCTCCTTTTGCTCCCTGCTCTGAATTACAGCTCCTTGCACTGGCACAAGCGCTGCCTCGGTGTAATTACCCCACTGTGAATTCCTCGACAAGCCCTTTCCCTGGCTCAGGGCTGCACAATCTGTGGGAAGCATCTCCCTGGAGGGGCACAGCTTGGAGGGAGGATATTGTTTCCATTCACAGCCCTGGAACATGCTAATTATGCTGGGAGGAAAAAGGGGGGGTGGCAGCTTTCACTTGGGAGGGACAAGCCGGGCAAATAGTTTGTGAAACGCCAACTTAACCCCATCTTGTAGGGAATTGTCTCCAGCTCTTTTCCCCCTTCCTAGTTACTGTAATGAGGGCCTGACTTCCCAGATTAGCTCTGGCTATTTAAATGCTAATTTAATTAACAAAACATCATCGGGGGGGGGAGGCACTGCTTGTCCCTCCCATTCATTTATCGAGTTTCTCAATGCGACACTGTTTTCATCAGGTTGAGGAGCCACAGTTATTGCTGTGCCCACCTGGTTGTGGACCAGAAAAAACAGATTCTTCATCTCATTTTATTATTATTATTTTTTTAACAAATAAATTTTATCACTTTTGTTTAGAAATCCGTGGTTACATGCCCAGGGTGAGCGTTATTACCAACTTGGCCAGGGAAGAATTTTTTGCTTTTATCTTGATGAAGATCCAAATGTTTCAGCTCCTCAGATAATCTAGAAAGAATTTTATCTCCGGGAAACATGACAGTCCTTTGGCTGTCCGTTCATCCAAACCACAAAAAGCAACAAATCAACTTGAAATCCACTTTTCCATTTGTTCGGCTGAGCTCTCCTCGGAAAGAGGCATCAATTATGGATTTGCTGCAGACCTACTTTGTGCCCATAAATCATTCAGGTGTTGGAAAACCAAACCAGGGGATCTTAGCAAGGTTTAGTCAAACTTTGAAGCGCTCCCCACTTTTGCAAAAAGCTCAGCAGCTCTGGGACATCCAGCAGCTTTTTAGCACCTGCAGTGATCAAATCCTCAGCTGGTGAAGCATTTAAAAAAATAAAACCTGTTGCTATTGTATATTTTTTTCATAGATTTTTGTTGGGTCCAGTCCCTGAGGTAATAAGTTTTTATCTGATTTTGTCTTCTGGTTTATCTTCCTTTCCAGCCTGAAGGTATGAATGTATAAATGAAGTAGAAATTTGGAAGCAGGGGCAAAAACAGAGGATAAGTTTGTTATGAATTTATTATTTATTATAATTAAATTATTAATTCTACTTTGAGAAAGATAGTGCCAAGGAAAACCAATATTAAGAAAAGATAAAAACACAACAAAAAACAACCGGGATAAAACAGCAAATCAATTTTTCCAAATCAGTTGTGTCAAAATTCTGCCTGTTATGAAAATTTATTTATTTATTTCCAGAGGAATTGCTGGAATTTCTCACTCATCAGGTTGTGCAAATGTGCAAATTCAGGAGATTCACTTCAATTTTTGCAAAGCACTTTCTGTGCTTTATTATTTTAATAGGAACTTTGTAAATGTGAAGAATTGATTGTTTCCCAGACCATTCATAACTCTGAATGACACTGGTGCTGAGATGGATTTTTAAAGGTGTTTGTGTGTGACCTCACTGTGAACAGAATCCCCAGAAAAATAAATGAAACCTTGACGTTTTCCTGCAGCAAAATATAACAGAGTAAAGCCCCAAACAAACTTTTTATAGACATCTCCCACTTTTAAAAAGTCATTCCAAAGTTCAAAGTCCTGCCCATAAATTTTATGGCATTATAGGACATGATGCTTATTCTTAAATCACCCAGAGGGAACCCAGGCTCTGATATTTCCATAAATCCCATCCATGTCCTGTTTATGGAAGGAAAACTCCTTATAGCTGTGCTTTAATACTGGGATTTCAACACAAATTTTACCTCTGGCAGCAACACAGGGAAAGGTAATATCAGCAATTTATGTGCTGGTAGAATGAGGCCCCTAATGAGGATTTTCTCCTCTTGTTGACTAAAAATTTTTATTACCCTTATCAGCTGCTCAGTTTGCTGATCCAGCCTGTGCCAAAGCAACTGGTTTTACTTGTCAAGTTGCATTTTATTGGAGTGGTTGTTTCCTCAGATAAAGATTCCACATTGGATTTCATCTGTATGAAAATAAAATAGATTTTTTTTTGTCATTGGAGGAAATGGAGAATCTCTAGAGAGCTCAAAAAATACAAAATTTAGCAGGAGAGCAGGTTTGGCTGTTGCAAGACCAGTTTGTTATCCCAGAAAAGCAAAACCCCCCCAGCACAAAGCAATCACTGATACTCTGAAGAATGCATATTTAGGGAGTTGGGTAATGTTTGCACCTTTATCTCCTCCTAATTCTGAGGTACAGGATGGGTGAGACCTGAACTGCCTTGACTTCAAAGGCTGGAATGTGTCACAGCTTCATCTGCTGAATCATGTTCTTGCTGCAGAGGAGACACCTGCAAAAACCACATTTTTGGGATTTTTCACCCATCCCCACTTGCTCTTCTCATCACTTTTCCTCAGACACCCCATCTAAATCCAGACCTAAAATTTCCAGCTGCATTTACAACAATAATAATAATGAAAAATAATTAAATGCTTTTTGCAAATAGCACTGCAGGCCTAAATATCAGCTCCAGATCTCCCCAGATTTAATGAGCTGGTGATTCGATGTCAAAACCTGTGAAATTGTGATAAGTGGGGGTGATGCTGTCACCAGTGGGAGGATTTATTGATGACATTGGATTTTATCAGCCACAGAAAATTCCTTTCTGACTCCAGAGGCAAGAGTGACATCCGGTGGCTGTGGAGGAAAATAAAACCTGCTCTGGCTGCAATGTCCTCTTGTTCTCTCTTAAGTTTAGTCCTTTTTTTTCCTGCTGATTTTAAAGGAAGAGCTGGCACAGGGATGTTCTTCATCCATCACCTGCTGGCACAGATTTCCTGGGATCTGGAATCTCTGGGACCAGCTCCTTTGGGAATAAACTGGGAGAGCAAAGGGATGCTGGCACCCCTCCCCTGGCATCCTAAATTTGGAAAGAGGATTTTTCTCTGATTCTGCCACAGTCCTTCCCAAGTTTTATCCAGGCTTGTGGCCACTGGGACATGAGGTTGGATTTATTTTAACCATGTTTCATCTGAAATAACAAGATTAGCTCAGTTATCAGAGAGAGGTTGATACCTGGGAGCTTTTTTTTTGCTTTGTGCCTGCTAGATGCTGTTTATTGTGCACTAAAAATTGTGGGACAAAAGGAATGAAGCAGCATTTTTCTACTACTACTGTGGATGTAACCTGAATACCTTCACTAAGTGGTTATTTAAGTGCACTGTGAATGGTTAAATGCCACAAAGAGAGTGCTAAAAAAGAGATAAATTGGTAATCTTTAGTGAAAAATGGGATTTATTTGGACTTTCACTTGGAATTACTAAACATGAAAATGGAAAGGTCCAGGTAATTACATCACTCACTGAGCTGTGGCTTTAATAAATGTCAAGTGTTGGCAGAGCCCTGCTCAGAGGTGGTGTCACAGGCTCCCCTGGAAAAGTGCCCATGGAACAAACCAATGGTTTGGCTCCTAAATCCCAGTTCCTGTGACGTTTCTGGGTGGGAGATCTGTGATATTCCATGTTCCCTGAGGCACTCATCCATATCTCAGTGTGCAAAGAGAGGCACTCAGTTTGAGGGCTGAGCATTCCCAGTTTGGTTTACTGGGAAGGTAAAACCCAGCTCTGAGATTTGGATCTTGATGCTGCCTCTGCTTCCAGTTCTCTGCTTCCCTGGTGCTGCTGGATTTAGGAGCTGGGTGATGCTGTTCCTTATTGAAAATGTGGAGCAGGGGAGGGTTTTTTGGAGAGAGAGATCTTGGTGCTCTGGTCCCTCGCTCATTTTGGCTGCAAAATTAAGAAAATGCAGAAATCTTGTCTCTCAAAATGTGGGAACATCTGAGTGCAAAGAATGAAATTCTCTCTTGAATGCAGTAGAAAGGAGCATCATTTTTGTGCCACTAACTTTTTTGTGTCTTCAGAATAGAAGAACTATGTGATTATGAACATCACCTGCCCACAAGTGCCACATCCACATGGCCTTAACCCCCTCAGGGATGGGGACTCCACCACTGCCCTGGGCAGCTGTCCAGGAAGAAATTGTTCCCAATTTTGAATCTAAACCTCCCCTGGCACAGCCTGAGGCAGTTCCCTCTCCTCCTGTCCCTGTTCCCTGGAGCAGAGCCTGATCCCCCTGTCCCCTCCTGTCACAAGGTCCCCCTGGGCCTCCTTTTCTCCAGGCTGAGCCCCTTTCCCAGCCCCCTCAGCCTCTCCTGGTGCTCCAGCCCCTTCCCAGCTCTGTTCCCTTCTCTTGTCATAGCCAAACATCCAAATCTCCTTCTTCCATTGTCAAACAGCTTCGACATAGCTCTCAACATTCAGCAAATATTGGATCAACAAATTGCATCTGGGGAAAGTGGCTCCAGAATGGAAATGTCCCCCAGGTCCTTCTGTGCCATGCTGCCCTTTGGCTTTTCCTTCTTTTCCATTCCCTTCTCCACCTCCATCTCCCCTTTCCCTTCATGAAGCATTGGCACTGGTGAAGATGTAGCAAAATGGGAGTTTTCAGAATGTTAAGCTCAGAAATTCACAGCCTCAAGGCCATGCAGAAATCCTTGCTCAGCCTCATCCCAGAACCTCAGCTCTGTGAGTTTCTCTGTTTCTTCCTCTCCCCTGTGAAGTGAAAATAGCAAAAAGCCAAATAAAAGCATCAAAATATGAAGGAGCAGGAGGACTCAGCTGAGCTAACAAATCCAAGGGCTGATCCAGATGTTGTGTTGGGTACTCCCATGGAAATTAGAGCTCAGGGCTTTGCCAACCTTCACTGCCTCCAATGATCCCAGGAACCTCATGTAGCATTAAAGATTTCACTGGATATGTGCTCCAAGTGCTAAGTCACTGCTAATCTGGGGTCAAATCGTGAATTACCAGCAAGGAAAAAAAAAAAAAAAAAAAAAAAGGGAGAAGTCTTTCATTTCCAGTTTTGCACATCCCTTTCTTGGCCAGTTTTTGACACCTGTGCTGTGTAGGAAGGGGTAATCCCTTATTCTTCCAACCCATAACTCCTCTCAGTTCACAGATGATGCCTTGGGGCAGTGCCTGGGTTAAAATAGGCACCTACAAGTGGAATAGTCACATGAATTAATTAAAGAAATCACCCTGCAGAAGGAGAACTCTGACTCACAGCACAACCAGAAATACTGGAGTGGTGGATTTGAGACTGGCCAGGGTATGGCCAGATTTATCCCAAATCAGAATTTGGGATAATTTCAGAGCAAAGAAAGACCAGTGAAGTCTCTGACCCCTCTGCTCTATAGAAATAATGAGTTTACACACTGATTCTTTCCCTAAATCTTCAATTCTTTCCATAACCAGACCTTCCAGTGCTTTAACTCCAGTTTGAGTCAGTTTTGGTTTTAATCCCAGTCTTCAGATAATTCTGTCTTCATGTTCTAAACTGTATTTCAAATAGATGAGATTGTTTGCTTCCCACTCCAGATTTTCTACAGATTTGCTCTGAAACTTGCTGAAGGCTCAGGAAGGAACAGAAAGGCACCTTTCTGTCCTACTTCAGCTCCTAAAAATAGAGGATCCCATCACAGAATGGGTTGTAAAGCACTGGAACAGGTGGAGTCACCTTCCCTGGGAGTGTTCCAAAAATGTGTGGCTGTGGCACCTGGGGATGTGGTTTAAGGGTGGCCTTGATTATTGATATTTTTCAGCACTGAAGATTCTCTGGTTCCATGACATCAATCATCTCCCCTGTCTTTGCAGTGGGAAAGAGAAGGAAAAAAAGAACCTGGAGGACAATTTAGCTTTTCTAGAATAAATATCAAAGATACAAAGGGATAAATCCCTTTTTGCTGGTGCTGGTCTCACTCTGGGGGACAGGGAGGCTTACAGGGTCTAATTTATAGTTTGGTAAAGAGAAATGACTCCCACTCTCAGCAATCTTTTCCATGTTTTACGTTGCAGATCTGCACAGATCCTGTTGCTGTATTTCCAGTCATCCCAGGAATCACTGGAGCTGCTTTTCTCCAGCCTGCACCAGGATGGGTATCAGAAAAACTCTGGGAACAGGTTGTTCCAGCTGCTCAGTGCCCTGCCTGGTGGATTTTACAGGAATCTGGAGCTTCAGAAACTCATCCTGACCCTCCTTTATGGCTTCCCACTGCCAGAGGCAGGGATGGATGGGATTTTGGGAAGGAATTGTTCCCTGTGAGGGTGGGCAGGCCCTGGCACAGAGAAGCTGTGGCTGCCCCTGGATCCCTGGAAATGTCCAAGGCCAGGCTGGATGGGCTTGGATCAATCTGGGATAGTGGAAAGTGTTGGGGTTGCATGGGATGAACTTTAGTGTCCCTTCTGTTGGAACCCTGGAAACTGAGAATTTGAGATTTTCTGTGCTGACAGGCACTGACCCCCAGGAAAACACTGCTTTTAACTTGAGGCTATGGAGAATTCCAAAATTAAATAATAGAACTGGGATTATGGATGTGTAGTTTGAATAGAAGTGTGTAATATCACATGGTGAAAAACTTAGAATTTAAGGTTTTAGAATATATTAATATATAGAAAGCAAGATGGAGATTTTAGGGTAGAGGTTTCCTTCTTCTTCACCTTCTTCACAGGTCTAAGTGGCACTTTTGTAATTGGATAGAAAAATCTGCATTGTGGGCCATGGGTGGTTGGTTATTGAGTTAAAAGTAAAAATAATTTAGGTGTCTGCTCCTAATTGGACAGTTAGGCCTTAAAAGCCTTGTAGAGAGATACAGCTCCACTTTTATCTGGTTAGCTAGAAGTGCTGTAGAACTCACTGTAACATAGATAAAAATTAATAAACATCTGAGTCTGAAGAAGAAATAACATCTCTCAAACATTTAATCCCGACTCTGGCAGAAAAAAAAAAAAAAGAAGATAAAACACAATACCTACAACCCAAACCATCCCATCACTCTGATGCTTTCCCAGGCACTGATGCTCTCAGGCAGAAGGGGGAGCCCACACATTATTTTTTGTGACAAACCCACCAGAGCATTTGGAGCACTGGGAGCTCCTGCTTGGCTGGAGTTACAGCCACACACGACCAGGGGAAGGCAGGGCCTGACTGCTCTTATCTCTTCTCATGGAGGAAGATTTGAATTCTAAACAACTTTATCACATCACCTCGAATGCCAGAAAACAGAATTTAATTAGGAACCTGTTAAACAAACAAAAATACAGAGGGAAAGCAGAGCCTTTGGAAAAGGAGTAAGTCACCGCCGCGTGACATTTATTTTTTGCTAATTTACTTACACACCCACTGGGAAACCAAAATAAGTCATCTGCACCGTGCTGCTGTGGTTATTTGTACAAAAACAGTGTGTCAGGTTCTTCCCAAGGATGCATGGGAATGTTAAACCATTAAACAAGCTCTGGGCTTTAGTTGGGAGCTTCTCTCTGCATGAGCAGCTCTATGAAAGCACTGGGGAGGATTTTTCATCCCTGCCCAAACCCCCTTCAAATCTTTTCTCAGCACAGAAGCTTCCAGGCTTGTCTTTAGTCACAGATCCTTGTCCAGCCTATAACCAACATTTTGATCCTTGCCTGTGCATCCAGAGAAACCCCTGAGTTCATCTGAGCTCTGAGAACTCCCACAGTTCATCCCCCTGGGATGGGTTTCTTGTCACTTTTCCCCAATAAAAGGTTTGATTGCTCTTTCTGAGGAGTTTGAAAGCAAGGAGGTTCTTTTGACTCATCACTCATCAAGTAAAACTTGATGTTTTAACACAATCTCTGCTATTCTTTACAGAATTCCAGAGTCATTTCGGTTGGAAAAAACCTCCAAGACCATCAACCTGTGTGTCCTGGTTTGAAGGACAGGTGTCTGCCAATAAAGGCAGGAGCTTCTCTTTGAAATGGAGAATGGAAACCCCCTCCCTCCAAATTATTATTATAATTTTGAAATTAAGGGGCTCTCAGGCAAAGATATGGGAATTAGGAATAACAGTTCTTTACTAGGAAAATTAAAATAGAAATGCAGTATTACACAGAACAATCCCAAACCCTGCCAGAGTCAGAATCCAAGCTGACACCCGTCAGTCAGTCAGGGTGTTGGCACAGTCCCATTCAATGGTGGCTGCATCCTCCTGCAGGGGCAGATGTGGTTCAGCTGGAGCAGTGCTCCTGGAGAAGGTGCAGTTTCCTCTGAGGCTCCAGGGATGATGTGCAAAGGTCCAGTTTTCCTCTGGAATCCAGTGGCAAAGGCTGCTCTGCTGTTCCAAATCTCAGTTTTTCTCTGGGTAGGAAAGGCTTGGCTCCTCCCCTGGCTGGAGCATCTCCCATGGGATGATGGAATTTTATCAGTCATGCCCTGGGACTCACTGGCCATGAACAGGAGATATCTCCTGGAGGGAGGATGGGCTGTGGGAAAGATAAAGATGATTGCCCAGCTGGTTTAAAGATGGCCCATGAGCAGATAATGTGTGCCAGGAGATCAGGGTCACTGCCCCAGCTGGGTTAACAGATGGGGACAGAATTCACATTGCTGGTCACATCAACCCAACACACTGTGACAAATCCTGACTTTGTCACCATCCCAGAGCTCTGAGTGCCACATCCAGTCTTTCCTTGGACACCTCCAGGGATGGGGACTCCAAACCTCCCTGGGCAGTTCCAGTGCTGGAACTCCTTACTCCACCCTTTCCATGGAGTAATTGTCCCTGCAAAGAAATTCTCATTGACAAGAAATCCTTCCTGAAAGAAGGAATAAGTGGCACTACCCACGTGCTGGCTCTATGTCAGAAATTTGGTTCCCAAAAAGAAATTTGAGGCTGGGAAAATAATGTGCAGGTTTGGAGGGCTAAAGGGATCTGAGGCTGCAGTGGGACTTGGAGCTGAAAACCTCAGCTAAAGACTGGTAGGAGATCCCTTAAAACTAGAAATGAGAATTTGGAGAATACAGAATATAGTCAGCCCAAGAATAAAAATAGAATTATTATGCTGAGTTATAGATTAACTTCTACTTGAAATTGCAGTGGAAGCTTGGCCAAGAAAAACATCCCATGAAACAGGGGAAGGTTTCAGCCCACATGGGGGAGAAATCCATCCCAGTGTTGGTGTTTTTATGCCTGATGTAAATACAAGCTCAAAAAGGTAAACTGGAAATCATCTCAGGAAATGGTGTTTCTGTTCAAAGGATGAAAATCTGTTGCACTGATGGAGATGATGTTCAGGAAGCAGGAATTCAGAGAGATGGAAAATACAAAAATACAAATGAAGAGCAGCCCTACATGGAATTATAGAAATAGCAAAGGAAAGGCAAAATTTTGAAAAGAGAAATGCCCCAAATAAAAATTTAGGGCAGAAAACTTTAGTAGAGAGAAACTCCACTAAACAGCAAGACTTTGGTCCTGAAAAAAAAAAAAAAAGAAAAATTATTCCTGTGGTGGTTTGATGGAAAGGAAAACAAATTTTCCCATAAGAATTCATGTTTAACAGAGCAATTGAAATGCACAGGAACATTATCCTGCAGCTTGAATTCATTGCCACCCAAACCTCATCCCTGAACAGAGGCACAAGGCAGCAGAGGTGGTGTGATACTTAAAAAATATAATATTGAATTACTTAACATTGTGCAGCTTTTGCAGCTGTACCCCAAACAACTCTGTCTTCATAGGTATCTTAATGCAAATAAATAATTAGCTCAGAAATAAATTGCCACTAATTGCCAAAATAATTTGGTGGCAGGAGGGTGAGGGACTGAGAAAAAGTCTGATGACAACAGTCAGGAGAGCAGGGTATCAAATGATTGTCAGAGAATCTGCAAAACACTGGGAAGTGATGAAGATAAGAGTATTCCTGTGCTCTTCAAGAGCTTCCTCCTTTCAGGAGAAATCTGAAAAATTATGACAGATAAAAATATAAAAGATTTGTGTGTAAAGCTAAATATATTTTAAGAAATCTGTAGACTGAAAAGGCATAAATTCATTTGCTTATGATGTTAATTCTGGATTAGAAACACAAATGCTAGGGATTCACATAAAATTAAAATGTTTGCTCTGAGGGGACTGCATGGTTTAAAGCCTTTGCAGCCTCAGAATAATGTAGATATGGTGTTAAAATAGACATTAAAAGGGCAGTACCCTTAGGAAAATTGCTCCTCATGCAGTGAGGAATTCTTTATATCCCAATGGATATCCTGGAATCCATCCAGCCCAGAATCCTGTCTCCAAGAGAGGGGAGAGGGAAAATCAGAGAACAAGGTGCATGGATTTAATCCTGCTTCCCAGCCTGGAAATCTGATTCCCATGTACAAACTGGGAAAGGGAGAGACTCCTTCTACATGGAGGGGAAAAGGAGGAGGATTTTCAGTGGGAAAAAAACAGGAAAAACCCAGGCTGGGGAGGCCTTGGAGGAGCAGGTTGAGCATTTCCCTGGGCATGGAGACATTCTTCTTTTAAACTGTTCAGGCTGTATGGAAAGTTTTCCCTGCCTGTGTCCCTGCAGGTTACAGCAGGAGAGATTTTTGAAGATTCTCTCTGCAAATAAGCTGATTTATGCAGGTGCTGCTCTGCCCTGGAGCTGCCAGCTGTCCTTCCCAACCAGCAGGGGCTGGATTCCCCTGGGATGTCCCAGGACCTGATTTTGGGGCTGATTTTGGATTGCACCTTCATGACATATGGGTGTGATGGGACCAGCTGGACTTGCTGTGGTGGAAACTCCATCCCTGGAAGTGTTCAGAAGGTGTGGATGTGGCACTTGGGGATGTGAACAGGAGGATGATTTGACTCCATGATCTTAGAGGACTTCTCCAACCTCAGTGACTCCATCATCAGTGCCAGGAACATTTTGGGAGCAAGGTCTCAGATGCTCTGGGGGAATTCCAGGTGTGGCCTCACAAACATCAGCAGCAGTGACCCTTCCATTCTCAAGGAGTTGCTAAGCAACCTCCATCCATCCATGCAGCACCAGCAGCACCAGGACACCGTGGTGTGGGTACCAGTTTATCCTGGTCCCACCTGGGAAAACCCCATCCTTCTCCCAGCCAGCAGCACCTCAGCCTTGCAGAAACAAACAGCTGGGAGATGGACAGAGCTGGATTCTAGGAGGAATCTCTGCCTTGATTCACAGGGAAGCAGTTAAGATGGTGAGGATTTCCATCAGCTGGAGCAAAATGGGGCATTTGTAGCTCCAGCCCTGGCCTCAAGTTGGGTGATCACAGAGTCATGGGATGGTGAAGTTGGAAGGAGCCTTTAAAGCTCATCTAGTCCAAGCCCCTGCAGTGGACAGGGACATCTTCAGGTAGACCAGGTTGCTCAAAGTCCCATCTGACCTGTCCTTGAATGGGAATCTACTGATTCTCTGGGAAACCTCTATCAGTGCCTCACCACCCTCATAATAAAAAAAAAAAATTAAAAATCTTCCTTATATCTGGCCTAATTTTTTTTTTTTTTTTTTACTTTAAAACCATCACCCCTTCTCCTATAGCAACAAACCCTAATAAGAAATTTGTTCCCATTTTCCTTATAAACCTCCTTCCAGCCCTGCAGCCCCTTGGTGCTGTTGGAAGGGCATTGCTTTCCACTATTTATATATTTAAATATTTAAATATTTTTATATTTTTAATTTATATATTTATATATTTATATATTTATATATTTATATATTTATATATTTATATATTTATAACATATTTTTATTATATATAGCTATATGTTTATGTATTTATATTTATATTCTTATTTCTATTTATATTCTTATTTCTATTTCTATTTCTATTTCTATTTCTATTTCTATTTTTATTTTTATTTTTTAATTTTTATTTTTATTTTTATTTTTATTTTTATTTTTATTTTTATTTTTATTTTTATTTTTATTTTTATTTTTATTTTTATTTTTATTTTTATTTTTCTATATAGTTAACAAGTGGATGGATTGCTTGGAGCCAGCACTTCGGGAAAGGCATTTTTGGAGTAGTTTCCTCCGTGCATCGCTTGCATCCCTCCTTCCTCCGGCAGAGTTTGGAGTTGCTCCTCCTCCCCAAAGGCTGCAGGATTTTCTGAGTCCCTCCCCCGGTGCTGATCCCCCTCTAGCGGCTGCTGCTCTGGAATGTTGGAATGCCGAGGGATGCTCTGCACACCCAGGAATGTGCCAGAATCAGGGATTCCTGCGGGACGGGGAGCAGGACCCAGAGCACAGCACCCCCGTGTCTGGCTGTGCCCTGTGGGGTCCACGGGGATGAGCTGCGTGGGATGCAGGATTTGCTGTCCCCATCGCAGGGAGGGGTGGGAACGGGAAAAGCCACCTCAGGTCAAGGGCGCTTCTCCTTCCCGGCGCTTTTGCTTTGCCAACACTTTGGATTTATCCAGAGCAGACATGCCAGGGGAAAAGCTGGCTTTATTTGAAATCTCATTAGGGCCCTCTGCGTTTCATCATCCTGCGGGCGCTCTCTGCTGCAGCAGCACTCCCAGCAGCAGGGATTGCAGGGGAAGCCTCCACGCCTGCTGGGAAGGGAAAAGAGCTGCAGGACTCCCACCAGCATCTCCACTTCTCCATCCCCGTGGAGCTCAGCCTGCAGGAATGATCCTTGTCCTGCTTTGGAGCACAGGTATCTGCCAAGAAAGGCAGGAGCTTCTCTTTGAAATGGAGAATGGAAACCCCCTCCCTCCAAATTATTATCATTTTGAAATTAAGGGGCTCTCAGGCAAAGATATGGGAATTAGGAATAACAGTTCTTTACTAGGAAAATTAAAATAGAAATGCAGTATTACACAGAACAATCCCAAACCCTGCCAGAGTCAGAATCCAAGCTGACACCCGTCAGTCAGTCAGGGTGTTGGCACAGTCCCATTCAATGGTGGCTGCATCCTCCTGCAGGGGCAGATGTGGTTCAGCTGGAGCAGTGCTCCTGGAGAAGGTGCAGTTTCCTCTGAAGCTCCAGGGATGATGTGCAAAGGTCCAGTTTTCCTCTGGAATCCAGTGGCAAAGGCTGCTCTGCTGTTCCAAATCTCAGTTTTTCTCTGGGTAGGAAAGGCTTGGCTCCTCCCCTGGCTGGAGCATCTCCCAGTGGGATGATGGAATTTTATCAGTCATGCCCTGGGACTCACTGGCCATGAACAGGAGATATCTCCTGGAGGGAGGATGGGCTGTGGGAAAGATAAAGATGATTGCCCAGCTGGTTTAAAGATGGCCCATGAGCAGATAATGTGTGCCAGGAGATCAGGGTCACTGCCCCAGCTGGGTTAACAGATGGGGACAGAATCCACATTGCTGGTCACATCAACCCAACACAGCCCTGCAGCCCCTCCTGGGGGTTAAACCACCAAACCAGCACCAGCAGTGCGAATTCCTGGGGGATGTTGTGCAGATTTTGGGAAAATTGGGGTACAGGGGAGCACTTCCTTCTCTTGGGGACCACCAGGGCAGCACATCTGAGCCTCCACAGGGTGAATTTCCAGAGGAGTGTGAGGCTCTGCTCACCTGAGAGCCACAGATCCACAGCAGGAACCATCCTCTGGCTGAAAAAATCCCAACTCCTTGCAGGGGCTGGACTGGGTGATCTTTAAAGGTCCCTCCCAACCCAAACCATTCCATGATTCTATGCCTATCAAAGCAGGAATGGCTTTGAAAACCCAGGGTGATTATTTCAATGTAAACATCACTAAATCTGCTGCTGGTGGTGTTAACAAAACCCATCCAGACTGAATGGGACAATCACTCTTGATATCTGTCCCCAAAACTCTTCTCCCAACAAGCTGCACATGCCAAGAATGATTTCTGACTGATGAAAACTCAGGTTGTCACTGTCTTTTATGATCATGGATCTTCCCTGGGTTATCTTGGTTCCAGTCTCAGTTTCAGGGCTCTTCCTTTGGCTAATTAAAGGACAATGTTTGTTAATTACTGACCACAATTTTCAGCACTCATTGAGATATTTTGCATTGACTATTAAAGCAAACTGGAGCCACGAGGATTTGGAGCCCAGAAACTCCCTCTGATCTGGGGCTGATCCCTCAGGGTGTTTGGGGTGTGACACAAAACATTCACACAAAAAACTCACATTAAATATGGAAACCTCTATTTTAACACTGAAATGTGGCAACAGCAGCACATTTGCCTCCTTCCAGCTCAGTTATTTCCCTACATCACAGCCAGGCATTTATAGGAAGCAGATCTGGGCTGTAATTGGGATAATTTAAACTGGGATCTCAACTGGATTCCAAGTTTCAGCTGGGATTTCCATGCTCTAGGGGAGCAGGAGATGCCTGTCCCAAGGGATGTGTCACTGCTGATGAGGAAGATGCCAGTGCCAAGTGACAATCCCAACCCCCTTGTCCCTCCTGAAGGTCACAGGGGACATGATGGGTAGAGAGCAGCTCCTTTTATGCCATGTGAGATATTTATATATCTGAAGGCTGCTGGTCACTGGGAAGCTGCCCAAGACTTTAATGGTTTAATTGCTGTTTCCTGTACCTTCCCCTCTCTGTTGTTCATCACAGATGACAATTGTGGTTTCATGTCCACGGGGCTGGGCTGGGTCTCCCTGGGAATCTCATCTCCTTGGGCAATTACTGCTCCTGGATATCTCTGGGTATGTCCTTGAAGTCTCCCCCCAATTAAAAACCATCCATACAAACCTTATTTCCTAGTGGGAACTCCTACAGGATGATGTTGGTCCCTTTTTTTACCTGAGCAGAGGTCTGGGCATCCTCAAAATAACCCAAAAAACTGCTGGGGTGAGACCAGGATGGTCAGGATGCTTGACAAAAAATGGGTGGACTAGAAAACAAGCACATTTTGGGGTGCTCTGGGAGCCTCTGGTGCTGCCACAGAGCTGCATTAATGCAGAACAGGGCACAATTAGATCTTCTCAGCCTTGCAGACAAATACACCATTTGCTCCACCCAGCTATTGATCCTGAAATAAAACCTCCCTCCACTCCCACTGCCATTATCTCCAACCCCAAACTCCCAGAAAACCCAGCAAGAAACCCCCGGATCACAAAATTGCTTCCAATTTCTTGATTGTATTTTTAGTGCTCTTTCTAATGTACTTTGGATTTGCCTTCTGGGTTGGATTTTAAAATTTTTTTTTTTTTTTTTTTAGCTGCTGGAGTAAAACTCAGCTCATCCCCCCAGAGCTTTTGGACATTAAAGTTTTTAAGAACCGAGTTTTGCCTTCAGAGCCCAGGGCTTTAGGGAAAACATGTATATGTGTGGATATGCATTCCTACAGAGATTTATACCTTAATAAAATGGTAAAATTACACAAGCTGGTGACACAAGAATCTCTTTAGAGGGTGACAAATCACCTACACCCAATAGAGCAAGGACTGAGGTGAGAGGGAAAAGGTTGGCTGGGCTCATTTGTGGGTTTCACACATGAACCCCCTTTCCACACTGGGATACTCCCTGAATTTGGGCTGGGCTGCAGCCAAGGACTGGATGTTTGCTTTAAATCACAGAGGTTTTCTCTGCCATGCTTTAAAAGCTGATCCTGAGCTCAAGTCGTGCCAGGATGAGTTTTATCAGTGATAGGAGGGAGAAGCTGACAAAAAGGGTTATAAATCTTTCATGACATTAAAAAAAAATAAAAATAAAAGGAGATCTCTTCTCCCCTAGGCATTTTAACAAAGGGGGTTGCCCTGGGATTGAGTCAGTGCCCCTCACATGCCTCTGATTATTTCATCTCCTGGCACCTTCTCCTCCAAAGCTGCCATTGGCACTCAGGAAATGTGGAAAAAGCTGCTGGGAATTGTGTTTGTGTGTGCTGACCCTGCTCCACAGGCTGCTCTTTGGGGAAAGGTCAGGGCACCAGGACCAGGTAATCCCAGCCAGGGAGCTGCTCCCCTGCCTTGGCACCACAGGAAGGATCTGAGCCTTCATATTTAATGCATGAGCAGCACTGGGATGATCTTTTTATAGCTGGTGCTCTCAGAATGCATTTTATTTTAATTGTTGGGTAATAAGGGGTTTGAAATTTGGGGTTGGGCCCCCAGTGTGGCAGGAGAGGTCTGTAGGACTAAAATCTGGAGTTAGAGTTTTGCTGGAGCCAATTCCTTATCCTGAGGACCATGGAGCCCATGGATCATGGAATCACAGAATGGTTTGTGTTGGGAGGGACCTTTAAAGGTCACCTAGTCCCGCCCCCTGCAAGGAGCTGGGACTTTTTCAGCCAGAGGATGGCTCCTGCTCTGGAATATGCTGGAGCCAGGCAGGGAATGATGATGGAATTGTGGATCCCAGCTCCTTTTCCAGCTGAGTGCTCATCCAGCTTCCCCTTCCCTGAAACTAAAGTAAGTATTTTGGGTTAAACTCTGATGTTGAGCTGTAGGTTTTGCTGCTGAAGAATGGAGGTCTGGAGTGGACACTCTGTTTGGCCAGTGATGTGCTGGCTGGGAAGTTTTCCCTCTGTTAAATCCATGCATAATCCTCCTTGTGCCTTGCTGGACTTGGCCACCAGCTTGGAGATCCACTTGTACCATCCTTCAGTAGGCTAAAAACTGACAATTTTCCCTCTCCTTTCTTCTCAGCTGATTCTGGCTTTGCTGATTTTAAAGTGAAATCCTTGAATCCCATACAATACTCTGATTTTAACTCCTGGCCCGTGGATGGTTGCAAGGCAGCTCTTATGATACAGAGATCTTTCACACCACACAAGTGAGACAAGAAAGAAAGAGATGGGGATTGGGAGTTAATTTTAAGGGCATTTCAGGTGTCAAGTCTCTTTTCCCTTGGCTGCCAGTGAAGGAAGTGGCACACAAAGAGCATTTGGGATTTTAATCTTCATTTCCAGGTTGGCTGGACTGATGTTAGGGTGGAACAAGACCTTTGGATCTCACTTGGTCCAGCCCCAGCTGGACCTTAGCTATTATTTTAAAGCAATTTAGTGGTTTTTTTCCCAAGAATGATGGGAAATACTGGGCTCTAACCCAGCCCCTTGTCCCAAGGCAGGATCATGTGTTTTCTCCTGCCATTCCTGTCACACATTTCTCTAACTTGGTATTCAAACCTCCCAGGAGCAGTGACTCCTTCCTGGTTGTAGGCTATCCATCCCACACTAAACTAATCTCAGGAACTCCCCTGGTAGCAGGAAAATCTCCCAGTATCAACAGAATCAAACAATATTTATTGCATTGACTGTATCAGTCACTGACCCTGGTTTTGTCTGGGCTGCTGGGGTCATTAACTCTGGGCTAACGAGGGCAGAGTTAAGAGGATGCTGCACTGGGGAGTGATAAGGAGAGAGGATGGAGAGGTAAATCCAGGTCTCTCCTAGGTCTAGAGTTAATCACTGCTGTAGGGCCCTTTCCCACTGTGAATCACATCCCATCACATCACCCCATGTGAAGCAACCCCGGGCATTTCCCTTCTCCCCCAGCAAAATCTGACCAGAGAAATTCCTCACTGTACAGCAGAGCTCAGAGTGGTGAGGGAAAGGAGAGGAAAATGCAATATAATGGGCCACAATATGGTGCTACCTATAAATATTTTACCAGGAAAGGTATGCAACTGGTATTTTGAACAAATCCCCAGCCACAGTTTTAATAAAGTGCCTTTAGCTGCCACTCTGCCGTGTTTAAATCTAATTCCAGTTGTCAGTCAAATCTCTGTGTGTTATTAACCTATGGGCATAATTGCCTATTCCAAGTCTGCAGCTCTAAGAGGCTTTATGTATGATTGTAATAAATGAAATAACTTTTATGATTCCAGCTCCTCGCTGAACGCATTGACATTGGGAATTACACATGCACACGCATCACTTTTGTCTGAGATGTTCTCAGAGCAGGAGGAAGGGCCTGGGTGAGCAGGGAAATGACTGAGCTTTGCATTAGCTCATCCCTACAGCTGGTGCCACACGGAAACACTTGGTCTGAAAAGGCAAAATCTCCATAAAAATAAGAGTATGTTCATAGAATTGCCACCGTGTGCATCGACAGCAGAGAAATCCTCCTGTGCTCTTGTGGGATTTCTATCAGATTTTAGTCCCTAACCTCTTCCCTCTTCCCCACCACGTTGTGTTTTGTGCCTGTAGGAGGAATTGATGCTGCAGGAACCACTGACTTGGTTTATTTTTCATTTCTCATCACTGGGGTGAGGGCAACATGAAATTCAAAAGGCAGAGGCAGCATTTTCCAGGCTTCTTGTGCTGCCAACAAACCACAGCAGAAGTGAAGGGTCGCTGAGCACTAAAGGGTGCAGGTGCTGTGAGTGACAGGTCCCTAAAAGTATCCTCTCAGCTTCTCTGGTTATGGGCCCCCAAGCAGTAATTTATTGTTCAGTGTGGAGAAATGAAGGCACTGGAAAGGGTTATAATCCCTTCCAGTGACCAAAGGGCTCCAAGAGAGGGACTGGGGACAAGGGATAGAGGGACAGGACACAGGGAATGGCTCCCCACTGCCAGAGGGCAGGGATGGATGGGAATTTGGGCAGGAATTGTTCCCTGGGAGGTGGGGAGGCCCTGGAATAGATTCCCAGAGGAGCTGTGGCTGCCCCTGGATCCCTGGAAGTGTCCAAGGCCAGGCTGGATGGGGCTTGGAGCAACCTGGGATAGTGGAAAGTGTCCCTGCCCACGGCAGGGGGATGGAATGAGATTCTCTTGCAGGTCTTTTCCAGCCCATACCTTGCCATGATTGTGTGAGTTTATGAATCCACCCAGTCTTGTTGGGGAGCTCAGGATCTGCCCCTGCAGCTGCAGCACAGCCTTCGGAATCTCCCTTCTTTCTTCATCCTCTGGAATCCCAGACCTTGTGCATCAGAGCAGCCCCATTCCCACCTCAGGACTCAGCCCTGGCTCCCTTTTCCTGATGTGCAGTGATTTCTTTGGCTCTGCAGAGCCAAGCAGGCAGGAATCACTGCAGGCACTGGGAGAGCACAGCAGCATCCCCACCCTGTAACCACAGCACTGCTGGGGACCGTGGGCACACACAGCTGTGAGCACACACAGCTGTGAGCACACACACCTGTGCAAGTGCCACGGGAACATTGACCTGGCATTCCCAGCCATGCAGGGAGTGCTGGACCCACCTTCCAGCTCCAGGGTGAGATGTGAGTCCCTCTCTCCCAGCCTCTGCACCAGGCAAAGCTCACTGGCTTCTGGATTCTCCTGCTCGCACTGTGCATCTCTGCAGTGCTGATCCATCAGGGAATTTCAGCACTGCTCCTGATGGGATTCGTCTATCTGGGCATTTCTGGGGTGCTGGGATCAATATAATTTGAGGGGAATGCTTTGAGATGTCTCAAGACAGGGTGGCCTCGTGTGTGTGGATGATCAGTGATGCGTTCAGCCTCCCCGTTTGACCCCTTAATTTCCAGCAGTGATGTCACTGAAATCCCTGCTCGTGGCCAGCTAAATTTAGAGTGTTTGAGATGATTTGTGACTCTGTTGCTGGGGGGAGGCGGGGCAGGGGGGGATGTCGGGGAATGACATGTGAGTCCTGTGTCATTGAGGCTCGTTTGGGCTTTGGTGGAGTGGAGTGCAGAGATGACAGCGCTGTCCAGGAAGAGCAGGGAGGAAAAAGGAGATGGGACTCTTGGCCCTTTTTATAGTCTAACCAATTTAATCGAGCTCGTTGCCTAGCTGAGACATTAAGAAAGGATTTTCCCCTCGAAACCTGATTAGATTTCCCAATAAAACGCCCACTTTGACTGCTGCTGCTAGGAGATGTGTTGGCTTGTGGTTCATGGAGGTACACAGCATAAAAATCAACGGAGAAAAGGAGCTGGAAGCTGTGGGGATGCGGAGAAAAAGACCTTTCTACATGGACACCATCATCCTTCTTGGGGCTGGGTGAAGAGCAGGGCTGGCACTCGACAGAGAGCTGGGAAATGAGGGAAACAGAGGAATTTCCCACATCTTCCATCCCACCTCCCCACTGGAGCATCTCCAGCCCGAGCAGCGCTGCAGCGGCGAGCGATCGGCCAGGGGTGGGCGTGGGCAGGGAGAAATAAAACCAGCACAAAATCACAGATGGAAGATCTTTGCTCTCCATGAATCCTCTCCATCCTTCCCTTCCCTCTGCCCACAGGACGGGTGCCCCAGGGTCCTTGTCCCCAGCCCCTTCTAGCATATGACCTTGAGAGCCAGATGCTGAAGGTTATTTGGGGGCATTGCTGTGTTAATCAAAGCTGCTTAATTCCCCCCATAATCCAAGTGGGGATGGAGCCTGGCAGGTCCCTGCTGCTATGTTTACATCGGACTGTGGGTGGAGGGAGGAAGGAGGGGACAGGGAGGGAGGGGGCAGCTGACGTGCTTGGAATAAAACCGTGCCACCTCCTCCTCCATCCATCCCTCAGCGAAAAAATCAAATGCATCTGTCCACCCCCCCCAGCCAGCACCCCCCTGGGCCAATTCCCTTCCCAAAAGTGTCCACCCCAAAGAGGAGGGGCTGCACTGCAGCTCATCTCAAGGGGGCAAAGGTCTTGGAGGAACCCCCAGCCTGATTTATTCAGGGCACAGCAATATTTCTTGGGATTAGTATTAATAAGAGCCTCCTGCCCCCTCCTCTCCCGGGGGTACCAGGCCTTTGGGTGCACGGTGATGGTGTCTCTTCATCCTGGCCATTTCACCAGGCAGAAAAACAGCTTGTGCATTTATTTGGGGTTATTTAGGTCTTGTTTTCCTCTCCCATGCTGCAGCTTGGAAAGAAAATCCGTCCTGTTTGTGAGGGCCGGCGCTGCCGCAGAGGGATGCTCGGCGTGTGCTGCGGCACGGCAGAGAGAAGGCTCCCCAAATCTCCTGCTTTTATTAGAGAATAAAAGGAGGAGGACAGGAGCCCTCTGGCAGTTCAGACTCTCCTGGAGGTCCAGGATGCAGCTGCCAAATTGCAAGGCTGAGTTTTTTTATTTTAGGGTGGATTTGAACATTCCTCCCCCACCTGGTGCCGAGTCCTGCCGTAAAGAGACGGGTGAGAAACCTCCACGAACAAAGGAGAGGATGCAGGAACCCCGCAAGGAAAGAGCTTTATTGGCACGACCCGACGGGCTGCTTGCAGGGAAGGACATCCCAAAATACCTGCAGAACCCCTGGGTGGGGGCAGAGAGGCGTCCCAGGGACCCCGAGGTGCTGTCAGTGTTCCCAAGGGCACCATTCCGGAGGTGAGGCTCTGTGCACGGAGCTGCAAAGAGAGATGGGACCCCCCCCAAATTTGGGACAGCTCTGCAGATGGCCTGAGGGGTGAGGGGGGTGTCCCCTCCAGTAAGGCCTGTCCTTCCCCAGTGCCAGGCAGCTGCTGGGAGCACTGGGATGGAGGGATGGGGGCGGCCTCCAGCTGCAAAGAGAAGGGAAGGGAGGAGAGGGATGGGAGAAGGGAAAGGAGGTGAAGGGCCCCAGCGGGGAGCAGAGCGGCGGTGAAAAAAAAAACAAAACAACCCGAAATAAAAATAAAAGCGTGGAAAAGGAGGGGAAAAAAATAAACCAGCGGGGTGTCAGGGTGGGGGAGCAGCCCCTGTGCTGCAGGGGGCTCTGGGGGGCACCTGCTCCGTGTTAGGCCGCGGGGTCGCAGCATCCCTCCCTCCCGCCGCCTACCACATCTGTGAATTTTATTTTATTTTCTGAAAAATTCAGGTGCTGTTTCTCTCCCCCCCCGCCCCGCTTCATCCTCCTCCCTCCCCACCCTCCCCTCGGCTCCTCGCACACACACGCCTCTCGCCGGGGCTGTGTAAGGAGTATAATGAGGCAGCCGATGGGTAATTGGGATCTTTTGTAGGGAGGATGTATGGCTGGGGCAGCTGCTGGGGGGTGGGGGGGCAGCTGGGGGGGGGGGGAACAGCATTACCATACAAAGGGAACAAATGACATGTTTATCCCTCCGAGAGATTTACGCCCGGCCTCGCCCTGCAGACACGGCGCTCCCCCCCTTCTTCTCCCCGGCACTTTTGATTTAAATTATAAGGATTAAAAGGAGAGGGAGGGCGGAGGGGAAAAACACACAAACAGCCACCGGGGGGAAAAAAAATATATATGTATATATCATAAGAAAGCTTTGAAAAATGAAGCAATAAAGCGGCTTTGCCTCAGCATCCCCCCCACCCCCCTCCGCCGGGGGAGCAGCGTGAGCCCCGGTGACCCCAAGACCTGCCCTTGCTTTTAGCAGGGAAAAACCCCATCGCTGTGCGGAGAAAAGGCGAGAGAAAAGGCAAAGCACAAAGCGGCGGCAGCGGAGCAGCCCCGGGGGCAGCAGCCGGGAGCCCCCCGGGGCCCACCCGCGGGGCACCCCCGAGGTGACAGCTCCGCATTTCACACCCCGGCCGCCTGCCCTCGCAAGGAACCCCTGTCCTTTATCGCGGAGAGCTCCCCAAAAGCTGCCGCGCGCCCCGATCGCGTCCCGGCGCATCCCGGCGCATCCCTGCGCGCCCCCTCCCCGCGCTGCGGTGCCACCTGCGCCGGTGCGGCGCTGCCCGCCCGGGGGATGGGGCAATGCCGGGGGCTGCGGGGGGTCCCGCGGCTGCGGAGCCGCCTCCGGCCTCGATGCTGGTCAGCCTCGTTCTTGGCATTCACCGCGTGCCTTAATTGTATGGACATTTAAATCAAGGTCCGCTGTGAACACGGAGAGAGGGGCCTTTCCTCGCCAGGATGAAAATAGAGAGGAGGAGAAGGGGGAAATGGGGGGAAAGAAAAGGGGAGAATAAAAAAAAAAAAAAAAAGGGAGGGGGGGAAGGAGGGGAGGGGGGAGAGGGACCCCGCGGAGCCCAGCCTTTGTTCTCCGCGCCCCGCGGAGGCTCGGCGCGCCCTTCCCCATGGGCGGGGGGATGGGGGGGGGGACAAAACCCATCCTAACACCCCCCCCCCCCCGACGGAAAAAAAAAAGCACCTTTCTATCAGATGCAATAAAGCCCGGGCTGTGGGGTGGGGGGCGGCGGGGGGGCCCCGTTACCTGCCCTCCGTCTCTGCCCATCGCTGCCCGCTCTCTGCCGCCTGCCCCGAGCCCCGCCGCGCTGCTATAAGCGGGGGGGGGGGGGGGCTGGGGGGGGTCTGGAGGAGCGCAATAAACCTTCCCCCGTTCGCCTGCTGCAGTCAATCCTTTCGCTCAGATCCCAAGTGGTGCAAAAAAAAGAGGAGAGGGGCCCATCTGGCTTCTCATCAGCTTTGTCAAGTCTTGCATACGCTAAAATGCTAATGACCTAGATAGCTCATGCAAAATGCAGCAGAGAGAGAGAGAGAGAGAGAGAGGGAGGGAGCAGCGAGGGAGGGAGGAGGGAGGAGGGAGGGAGGGGGAAAGGCAGAGGGAGGGGGAGAGCCCGAGTGCATCACCCCCCCTCCCCAGCACCCCCCAGCCCTTGCTGCCCAATGCACCTTGGTAGGTACGAGCCGGGCTTTGATTTGAAAGGTCACCCGGGTACGGTGAGGGGGGGGCGGGCAGAGCCCACGGATAAACCGCCCTGGCTTCATCCTTCATCCTTCATCCTTCATCCTTCATCCTTCATCCTTCATCCTTCATCCCCCCCGCCCCAACCCTCCAGGGGGAAAGAAAGGGCGCAGGGGGGGATGCACCCCCCCACTGCATCCCCCTCCCCCGTGGGGTGCTGAGGGGTGTCCTGTCTATCCAACCCCCCCTTTTCCCGGCCCGACCCCAAGCCAAACCCGCCCCCCCAAGAAGAGGAGCGAAGGAAATACCCCCTGCGGCAGCCCCGCCGTGGTCCCTCCGTCCTGCAGCCGGTGCGGAGCGCGGCCGGGCGCCTTCATCCCGCGGAGGATGCTCGGGGAGGCAGAGGGTGGGATGTGCCTCCCCTCCCCGGCGCTATGCGGAGGGGTGTGAAAATTATATATATATATATAAATAAAAAATATATATAGAAAAGAAAAGGGAAGGGGGGGCTGGAGGCAGGAGCGGAGCGGGCGGCCGGAGGGTGCGGAGGGAGCGCGGAGCAGCCGGGCGGGCGCTGCGCGGAGCGCGGAGCTGTCAGCGGCGCCTTCTCATTTATCATTAGCCAGCCCTAATCTTGCTCGCTGTCCTCCTTCGGTGATGTTGATTCACTTTCCCTCCCTCCTCCCCCAGCCCCCCCCCCCCCCCTCTTTTTTTCCCGCACACCCCCTCCCCGTAAAGGATTATTCAGCCAAAAAAAAAAAAAAAAAAAAAAAAAAATCCCAGCTGCTGACTCCGTGCGCCGCAAACAAGGCGGCTGCAGCCCTCGCCCCCAGCCCCGCTCCCGCAGAGATGCTCCGGGTGTTGTCCGCAGAAATGCTGCCTTTTAAAACAAGGAGCGACCCGCGGGGAAAGAGCCTCCAGCCCTGCCCAGCTCCCCCCGCAGCCCCCCGCACCCTCCACCCGCTTTGGGGGGGCTGCGAGGGGGAACCCCCTGCCCTGGCCCCCCCAAACCCCGCTGCGGAGAAAGGATGCTGCAGAGCTGGGTGCAGCTTTGCAGGAGGAGAGAAAAAAAAAAAAGGTATTTAAAAAAAAAAAAAAAAAAAAAAAAAAAGAAAGAAAGTACCAATTTTGGCCGAGGCTTCGCTTTCTCTCCCCCTCCCTCCCTCACCCCCAGCACTGCTGGTTTCATGGCTACGCTACTGTAATTATGAATTCTTCTTCTTGCGACTCGCGTGTGTGCAGGGGCTGGGGGTGGCAGTGGCTGTGGCTGCGGCTGACATCACTGCAGTGGCGTGGGGCTGACAGCTCCCAGCGCTGCGCAGCCTGCAGTGGCTCCTCAGCGGTTTTTGCAGCCTCTCTGCTGACAGTTCTCGGGCAAAAAGGAAAGGGGGGGGACAAAATAAAAACCCCAATAATAATAACAAACCCCAAAGCAAGCAGCAAGCCCGCCCCATCTCACCGCGTTCAAGGTGAATTTCAAGGAGAAGAGGGCGGTTTTTGTTTGTGGCGAGGTGCTGGTGCCACATCTCTGTCCAGGGATAGCTGCACGCTCCCAGCACCACCAGCCGAGCACCCTGCTGCACCCTGTCACCTTGTCAGCCTAACCCAGGCTAAAGCCCCGGCTCAGGCAGGCTCTGGAGGCAGGAAATCCTTCATTACTGGCCGGGTGATTTGGTGTCAAGGGCATGTGGCCGCTGCTGGGATGTGTCTGCAGCTCCTGAGATGGTTCCAGCGCCGCACCGCGCCGCAGCGCGTCCCTTCCTTCATCCCTTCCCACTGCACGAGCAAACACAGCCCTTCTTTCCTCCTTCTTTCCTCCTTCCCTTTTTCCTTCCCCAGCCGAGGCCTAGAAGTTGCTGGGAAAAGCCTGTGAGTAGAGGTGGTTGGTACCCTGAGTGTGAGTCTGTGTGTTCAGAGAGGGGCAGGAGCGTCCAGCTCTGAGTGAGCACAACACCTTGGGCACACTGGGGGTCCAAAACGAGCTGGGAGCCTCTGGGAGCCTCTGGGAGCCTCTGCCCTTTCCCCTTAGTGCTGTCTCACAGTCCTACCGTTGTGTTCCCACTGTCTTCATGACATTTCACTTACTGCATCAGATCAGAGGAGTTTTCAAGGAAATGCTAGAAATTAGCTGTCAGAAATGGTTGGGGAGAGCCACCAGCTCAGCCACAGAAATCTTTCCGCTTGCCCTTTATACCATCACCCCCTTCAAAGCATGACACAATATTATCAGCTTAAAAAAAACAAAAACAAAACAACAAACCCAAACCCCTATTTACCCTGAGAGAGCAACTCCTCGTACACCTCCCTTGAGCCGTTTGCAATTCAAATAAGGCCTCGAACTGTGCAGATTTTAAGGTCTGGCTGACAGAAGCCAACAGCCAGAGCATCCCTCTGAGACTGCCACGCTCCCAACCGCAGCTGGAGCCACGGGGCCACTCCAGCATCAGTCCCTGCCCTGCAGGCAGCTGCCCAGCAGGGACCAGGATGGGGTCACAGCACTGCCTAATTCGTCCCCTCCTTGGTTCCCTGCCCTGGAGATTTATGGAGGGCTGAGGTGGTTTATTTAAAAATAAATAAATGGGTTTCGTGGCGGGTTGGAGGTGAACGGCTGTAGCTTCGATACTCCCCTGAAATGACTTCTGTGTGGGTTTTTTTATGAATATTTATTTTTTATCTGTCTGTAAGACCTTTGGAGGGGACGAAAGCACCTTGGGAGTCTGCATAAGCCCTGATCCCACTGGCAGTTTGAAGCAAGGAAATGCAATTCTCCCTCTAAGAGGGGAAACTGAGGATAGGGAGATTTTGCCACCCATCCTTCACAGCTTCAAATGAAATGAACCCATGGATGGAAATGATGGGAGCAGCAGGGGAGACACAGACCCAGAGCGGGCAAAATGCCTTTGTCAAACGGACACGGGGATCCTTCAGCTCACACGGAGCTGGATGTCACTTTATAAACCTGTGCTGGATTAAAGCTCCAGGGGCTCCTCCAGGGCCTTTCCCAGCTCACCCTCCCGCCCGCCGCCCGTCACGTCGGCCCAGGATATTTAAATCCATTACCCTCCCTTCAAAACACAAATCCTGGGACTTAGCTGGCCGTCCATCCCCTCCCTGTGCACCGTTAGCACATTAAGAAATTAAACGATAAAACTCCCAAAGATCCGATTGCCTGGGCTCGCGCCGCTCCATCTGGCACAGCATCTGTGTCCGGCCCGGCCAGCCCGGGCTGCCAAAGGGGTTCCAAGGCAAATCCACATGGATATTGACCTATTCATTCATTTTATTTTATTTTATTTTATTCTATTTTATTTTGGTTTTTTTTTCCCTTTCTCTCACGACATCTCACTTCTCTGCTCCACCCCCAGCGCCGGAGGGAAAGCTCTGGAGGTGATGTATGTCCCTAAATAAGGATGCAGAGCCTGGCTTTGCTGGAGGAGGTCAGGTGAGGCTATTTAACGCTTTGCAGCCTCCTCAGAGGCTTCAGAGGATTGCAAACCCCCAAAGGCACCTCCCCACAGGCAGCTTCATGCCTGCAGAGGTGATGCAGGAGGAATGGGTCCCTGCAGGTGGAGGGAAAAGTCCCTTTCCTCCCCTACCCACTCCAGCATAAATCCCCTTGCAGCAAACAAAGGGCTCTGGGCCTCTCTGGGAGCTTTCCCCGAGTGACAGCAAAGGGTTTCTAAAAGCCTTTGGTGGAATTTAAACCTTTCCTTTAATTTCTTTCTGTGGCTTGCTCGAATTTTTAAGTGCTGGGAAATGCAAGGGGAGCAAAGATGGCAGCTGGATTCATCCCTGTGCCTGGCCCTGCGGGGTGGACAGAGCCTGTACCACAAAACTTAGCTCTAAACATGACCTAAACCAGCTTAGCAGGGATATACATGGAGAAAGGGATTAACCCCCCTGGCTCCCCAGCCAGGAGCAACAAATCCCATTAACACCCCATCCCTGGCAGGGGAAACTCCGCATCCACCGGCCCCCAAAATAGGGACCTGCCACATCGAGGGAGTTATTTATCTCAAATCAAGATCCCAGCCCGTGGCAATGTCTCCTGCAGAAGCTCCCTGGTGAGAATTCGGGATTTTTGTGGGAAGCTTTGGCGTGGCTGAGAAGCAGCCTGGCCGTGTTATCCTGGTGCAACGCCCGCGCCGGCTGCTCACCTCCTAAATAGTTAATTCCTGGAGACTGTGAGAAGGTTAAATATGTATCAGGATCAGATGCAGTCACCTACAGCATCCCTTTCTGCAGGATTTCTCAGGGTTACTCAGAGAGCAAAATTCGGAGAGAGGGGGATGAAAAATCTCCCCCTTCCTGAAAAACCCGTCTCTCCCCCAAGTAATTTGATTTAAAGCAGGGGAATTACTCACCGAGGTGATAGGTAGGAACCGTGCAAAATATAGTGGGGGGAGAAAGAAGCTGTTAGAGACAACAGCAGGAGAAAAACTCTGTTATCTATGGTAACAGTCTGGAGACTGATTTATCCAGAGTATAAATAGAGAGGGAGAGGTTTTTGTGCTGTAGACGCTCCGATGGGGAAGTGAGAGTTGATTTTGCCCTCCCTTTTGGGTTCAGCTCGACAGGAAAACTTCCCATTGATGCAGCAGCTCCACAGGGTGAGACAAGGCACCAAATTGCAGAAGAAATGGGCTCAAACTTTCTCCCCTCCCGATTCCAGCATCCCCCCCTTTCCCCACGTAGCCATTCCATCTTAATCAACATCCCAGAGCTGCCCTCTCCAAGCCCCCAAATATTATTGCTTTGTTTACTACTGGGTTTTATGGAGGATGAAAGCTGATGGACCAGATCCCTCTTCCAAGTATTTATTCCCTTCCACACTTTAAATAGTGTTGTTTCACCTGCTGGCTGTAGAGATTAAAAAAAAAAATAAAATATAGCAGCAAACAAAACACCCCAAATCTCTTGTACTCCATGATTTATTTCTGAATTTTCCACCAGGGGAAAAAAAAATAAAAATCTAAAGGTCTCCAAGCTTCAGGTTTAAAACACACATTGTATTTAGGGAAATCTACTGGAGCAAGCCCAGGGAAAAGAGGGAAGATGCAGTGTCGGGCTGGAGCCTTGTTCAGCATTCTGAGTAGTGTAACACATATTTTAGAGAGCAAATCGTGGGGTTGGGAGGGAGATTTCAGGGCTTATACCTGGAGTGTTCATCTTTGGGGGCCACAAACCCCATTGTGCCATTTGTCCCCTCGTGTTTGGTGCCTCCATTATTTTAGAACAATTTACAAAACCGATTAAACCCCTCAAACTCCCCTTGCCTTGCTGGGATTTGCTCTTTATTTTCCAAGCTGCTCTGCCACAGCAGCAGTGGCCTTGAAATCCCATTTTTCTAGTGGCATCTCCCAGGGTGTGCATTTCCACAGGTCAGCAGAGAGCCCTGGATCAGGTAGAAGCCCTTTCCCAGTCCCTTTTGTGCTGTATCCCACAATATCCACGCCTGCCTAGTGTGTGTTTCCCCAAAGCAGATTCCACTGGCATGGAGGAGCAGATGGCTCAGGTAGTGGATTTAAAGCTCTCCCAGCCCACCCCCAAGCCTGACCTATATCCAGGAAGAATGGATGGATGCCAGGAATACCTTTGCTTTCCCCTATGCCCATCATACATCTCTGTTTTTTTTTCCCCTCCCCATCAGTCAAAAAAAAAAAATAAAAAAAAAAAAAAAAGGAAAGGGTAAAAAGCAAAAAAAAAAAAAAAAAAAAAAAAGCAATACCTTCCTGACTGATGTTTACACAAGTAAATATTTTTTATGTATATACAGCCTGTATGAAATGATTTTTAATGAATTATCTGTGAGTGAAAACAGTTCTGTAAATCAGCAGGGCTGCAGGCAATTTTTACCATATGTCGGCTCACATTTGTATCACGGAATTTGTTGTGGCGAGGACGAAATATCTGCTTCTCTTTCCTTGCTGATGTGCTAGAATTAGGATCTACATAACTCAGTGTGTTTAAGCAGGAATGTTGTCTGGTTTTATTGGACTATTATTAATGCAAAGGAGGCCGTTCCCTATTCGGCTCAGCCTGCACGGGAGCAGGGAGAAGCCTGAATTACAGCAAAAATCCACATTTTTTCCCCCATAAAGCTTCCTTCAAACCTTCCTCCAGCAGGTTTCCAAGAGTAAATCAGCAACTCAGGCAGCAGAAAGGAATATCTGTAAAATACAATCCATGCTCTGCTCTGCACATCCATCCTCCCTTCCCCCTCTGTAAAATAACATCTGAATTCCTAATGGCAATAAGGATGAATTACTTAATGTATGGAGGGGGGGCTCAGGCTAAAAACACATCCCAGGGTAATGCTGGGCTTTAACAGCACTGTATTTACCCCTAAAGCAAGGGGGTGAAACAGAAACCAGAGCCCCAAAATGAGGAATTGCCTCCTCACAACCTGCAAAATGCAGGTGAAAAACTTCTGCCTGATCCAGGGTAGGAATAAATTGAATAAATTGCTCCTAAATTCAGGTGCTAAACCAAGATGAAAAGTAAGGGATGGGGGTGGGAAGTTTGACACAAAACCAAACCAAAATTGTTATGGATATCACATATTCCTGCGTTCTGGGGATTTTATTTCGGAGCTGTTAACAGCGAGGAAATGTTTGAATTCTGTTTTATAAAATCGTGTCGCAGGGAGGATCTCCAGCCTGATTCTCCATCATTTATCCAGGGGCTGGATGGGAAAGTGAGGGGGATGTCAGCCAGGATGCAGGGAGGGAGGGAAGGACTTTGGGAAGAGTGGTCCTGGATCTGCACCCCAAACAAAGAGGGGTCACCCCTGGTCCTGCACATCCAGGGATTTGCTGCTGGCTTCAACAGGAACAGGATTCTTTTCCTTCTGCCCACGGGAATATTCCTGGATGCTGCCTCAAGCAGAGGAGGAAGAGAGAAAGGTTGAAATTTTAATTTTTTAATTTTTTTTTTTTTTCAGAGAGAATAAAAATCATAGATAATAAAATAATTTAAAAACCCCAGGGCCAACTCTTGCCTCTCTGCCCCCGTTTTCACCCCCTCCCCTCTCTGCCAGGACACGGCAGTTCTGTAATGACGTAATGCTGAGATGGAAAATGTCATAACCATTTGTCACCAAACGCCCCGTGCACCCAGATGAAGCAAACAGTGTGAGACTGACAGGGCTGATGAAAAACAGCACTTAAGCTAATTTTTTTTTTTTTTTTTCCTCCTGCTAAACTCCGTTGTGCACTATGCAAATCTGATTGGGAAAGTGGGACATTATCAACACTTTAACGCTAGTTAACTTCGGGAGATGATACTCGGAGCAATCAACATAAACTTAGCATACAGTAACTTAAATAACAAAAATGTTTCTGTGCCGCTGCTGCTGCTCCGGAGCTGGCATTTGGATCCAGGCATGTGATGGATTGTGCAGTGCCTGGGAACAAATTAACAATACAGCGCCTGAGATCGCTGGTGGCAGCACGGAGAGGAACGGGCTTTAAACCAGAATAACAATAATGGCAATTAGACACCAACCTGGCCTGAATCATCGCTGCCCTGTGAGCACTTACTGGTTATTAATAAGCTCCTATTTGCTTAGACCCCATCCCCAACCCCTTTTGGTTCCCACACCAGCCAGAACTGACCCATTCCTGACAAATCCACATTCCAGCAGCTCTGCAGGTTATCAAGCTCCTCAAAATACTCTTTTTCCCTCCCCTCCTTAATGTCCAGTTCCTAAAGCCTGTGAGAATCTCAGCTTTCCTCTCCTTTTCCTCCTGGAAAATAAATTTCTCTTTATCCCTAAAGGTCACCCTCCCAAAGAAAGGAAGGATAACTCACAATTTGTTGTTTTTAAAAGCTCACAGTGGTGGGAGACGAACTGATGGAGAGGAGAGGATGCATCTCCCTCGTTAGCATTCCCCCAGCTCCTCCACAGCCACAGGGAATGATAATAACACCTTAATACCTCCCAGCAGGGCTCAAAGGAGCTGGAAAAATAGGATTTAGGGCGTGAGCTGGGAAGGAAAACAAAATAAAGTAAAAATCCAAGCAAACCCCACGGCCCGTGCTGCAGCTGGAAAGTTGAATCTGGATTTTTTTTTGTCATGGGTATTGATTGGGATGTTAACAAACCCAGAGTGCAGAGGGAGCTTGGATCCCAGCCAGCCCAGGCCTGGAATGATGCCTGCTCTGATATGGCAGCAGCCACTTCCCCAGCCCAGGTCTGCCCAGGGTTTCTCCTAAAAATGTTAATTAAGGCTCCCACGCTGAGTAAATTACAGGGAATTAGCTCTATTTTGCATATGCAGAATTAAGGTGTGAGGAGGAGCACCTGGATGAGGGTGGCCCAGGGAGTCCACCAAGAACTGAGCTCCATCTTCATGGCCTGGGCCCCCTGCTATGGTCTGAGCCTCATCTGGGCTTCTCCTGAGCTCATCATACCCAGTTCATTAATGAAACACAGGAATTCATAGCAATTTAAATGAGAGAATCACAGAATCATGGAATATCCTGAGCGGGAAGGGACCCATGAGAATCATCAAGTCCAGCTCCTGGCCCTGCACAGAAACCCCAACAATCCCACCCTGTGCCAAGACAAAATGGGTTTGGTTTCCAAAAAATGGACTTGCTCAGATTGCCCAATCTTATCCATTTCCAGAAGTTCTCCCATTTCTATGCCAGTCAGTTCTATCCCCATTCCTGCTCTCAGCATTTTCTTCAGCTGAATTAGATGTTTATAGGTGGTATTTCAGGCACAATTAGAGTCTGCTTTTATTTGTTAAAACTTTTCCCATTACAGCCCAAACCCCAGAGGTGCATTTTTCCTGCAAATTCCAGCTCTGTGGAGAAAATGTCCTTTCCCAAAAGGGATAAACCATTGTCCATTTATAGGGTTATCTCTGGCTGAACCCTTCAGCTGTGACCTCCATGTGTTGGAATTGGCAGAAAAAACAATGGCACCTTTTCCAAAATTCAGGAGACACAGTAATAAGTGGAGCACCAGTCTACCACAGCCAAGGAAATAATTATAGCCAAGGAAACATCTTCCATCTTGGGATGGCTGGCTGCAGAGATGCACCCAAGTGCAGGGATTTTCTCCTTTTTGAAGTTAGGGAAGGCATTTTATGGATGAAGAAATCAAAAAGGATTTTGCTGGACTGGTTTGACACCAGCTCCATGGAGGATGGGCAAGGCTTGCTGCTGACAGCATCCCACCAGAGAGCACAGAAAACCCTTCTCAGGCAATTCTTCATGGCCTAATTTATTAAAAAATAGCAAAATGTGCTTCAGCTCTTTGACAGAGTGAAAGAACAAGGCTTACACAACACCCAGGTCTCCCTGCTCATGGTGAGGTGGGGTTCACCCCTTCAAATTTCAGGAATGTTGTTGCCCAGTGCCAAAATCTGCTCCAAGGTGTCTGTGAGCCAGCAGCAATTTGGGGCACCAAGGGAAGGCTGAGACTGCACTTGCACCCCAAAGACAAGGCCTCATGGCCAAGGAAAGAGAATCTGGAACTGGTTTGTTTATTCCTGTGATTTATCAATCCCTGGAAGTGTTCAGGGCCAGGCTGGATGGGGTTGGAGCAACCTGGGATAGTGGAAGGTGTCCCTGCCATGGCGGAGGGTGGGATGAGGTTTAAGGTCCCTTCCCACCCAAACCATTCCATGATTCATGATGGCAAGTTGGATCTGGGTCAGCCAGGAGGGACTTTCTTGTCCTGGGAATTCCTGGGGGCATCAGGGCCAGCAGCAGCAGCAGGGAGAGGGGGGGATGGTCCTGCCCTGCTCTGCACTGGGGCAGCCTCACCTTGAACACTGCGAGCAGTTTTGGGCACTGCAAAATCAGAATGATCTAAAGCTGTCAGAGATCATCCCAAGCAGGGTTCAGAGATGGTGAAGGACCTTGAGGGGAAGCCTTATGAGGAGCACCTGAGGTCATTTGGTTTGTTCAGCCTGGAGAAGAGGGGACTGAGGTCAGACCTCACTGGGGCTGCAGCTCCTCTGGAGGGACAGCTCCAATTTCTGCTCCCTGTGACAGGACAGGGCTCAGGGAATGGTTGGAGCTGTTCCAGGAGAGGTTTGGGATGGAAATGAGGAAAAGGTTCTTCCCTGGAGGGTGTTTGGGCACTGAACAGCTCCCCAGGGAATGGTGACATTCCCAAAGTTGCCAGAGCTCCAGGAGGGTTTGGACAATGGTCTCAGGGATGCACAGGTATGATTTTGGAGTGTCTGTGCAGAGCCAGGGGCTGGACTGGATGGTCCTGGTGTGTCCTTTCCAACTCAGGATATCCTGTGACCCTGGGAATGAACTGTTGACCACCTCCCCATGGCAGGAACCTTCCCCTGCTCCTGTGCTGGCTCAGAGGGGAGCTGAGGTCAGGCAGCACAGAGCTCTCCTCGTTCTCACCTGGAGCAAAGGCACTCTGGCACTGGATTTCTGAAGCTGTAACAAGCCCAGTCCTGGTCCCCAGCTGCCTCTCACAGCCATCAGCAAGTCCTGGAGTGAGAGCATAAATGCACTTGTTCCACCTCTCTAAGTGCAAGGAAATGTCTCAACAAAGAGGATGGAATATTTCTCGTGGCTTTCTCTGAGTGAAGGCAGAGAAAGCAAGGCAGACAGCAGCCACTTGAACCACTCCACCTGCAGAGTGGAGCCTACAAGAGCTTTGTGGGAATGCTGGGACAAGGCTTTTGTGCCACAGATGAACCTGCTGCTCCTTTGTCATCCCTGCCCAGGTTCCCCTTTCTGCTCTCCCAGCTCTTGGCTTCATTATAAAATAGTGGTCAGCTCTGAGAACTGTCCCCCACACCCTCTTGTCCTGCTCTCCATCACATCCCTGAAATCCATGCTGCTTCCACAGGGGAATTTTGCATTGCCAGGGGCAGTGGGATGCAGGGCACCACCACTGCTAACCTCCAAAATCAGGAATTGTGCTGTTGGAGCTGCTTTGGATCTCATTTTAAACAGGCACAATGGGTTTGTCCTCCACCAAGTGGTGCCCACCCCAAAGAAGTGCTCAAAGCCCCTCCTGCACTTGGAATGGAGGCCAAGAAAATGTCCCCATCGCTGCCACATTGCCTGTTTTTGTCACTTTGAAGAACCAGGATCTGCTCTCATCCTGTGTTTCATACAGGGCCAGCAAGAGCCAACCTCTTTCATAACAGGAGCACATCCAATTAAACTGGCAAACAATATTCCATTGTCCTATTACTTTGTGTAGAACATCCTTTCTGGTAAAGAGAAGCCCAGAGGTTATAGAAATTTTAGGGATTTCTTTTTCAGACTCTTACGTGGCTGAATCTGTGATCCCAATTGAATTAGCTGGGACCTGCTGCTGGGGCTGTTTGTTGCTGGATGTCACCAGTGATGGTGTTGCCAGAGAGGCTGGGACATAATAGACTCAAAAGATCCTGAGGTCAAGGGCAATGAAGTTTAAAATACAATCTCTCCTTGCTTGGAGATATTTTTGCACATGTATATCCTGAACAGAAAATTCAGGAGAATAATGCTTTCAAGTGCAGTCTGAATGAAGTCACAGGGAAAAAGGCAATATATTTTGTAATGAATTCGTTTAAACAACTCAGTGATATTGTTGATTTGCTGCTCCCTGGATTGTAATTTATTAGAAATTGCTTCTGATGTTTACAGGATGCATAAAGAGCAGTTTGATGTAAATAAGGAGCTGCTGGATGGTTAAGTGTCCCTTCTGGTGAATTAAATAACTTGGTGAAAAGACTTCTTGTGTGCATTTATTCCACTTTCTACTTCAATGTCATCTTGGCTCAGTTAACCAGAGGAGAAAAATCAAGTTGAAGGGGAATATTTCCCCATTTTTGACAAAACCATATGTTGATAAGGCCCAGTTTGGAGATGCCCAAACTGCCCTGTGGGCTCTGCTGCCCTCCTCACCCCCTCAGCCTGATTCCCCCAGGGATAATTTTAGGGGTAAGATGCCACCATGTGAGGCAGAAATGGTCCTTCCCCTCCTTCCACCTCTGTGCCTGGGCCAGAATGCTGGACCCAGCACATAAAAACTGCTGCCAAACCAGGGGGATGGAGCACCAAGACAGAGCTCAGGACACCACTCAAGACTCACCTTTTTGGCAGAGGGATTTGCTTCATGTGGGGAATAAATCTGAAAATCTGAAAACCATCTCTAGTGGCACATCTTGCATAGCCAGGAGGAGTTGTAACACATGGATTCCTTAAAGCACCCAAAAAGGAATGCCAGAGCCTGCCTATCTATCTATCTATCTATCTATCTATCTATCTATCTATCTATCTATCTATCATCTGTCTGTCTATCTATCTATCTATCTATCTATCTATCTATCTATCTATCTATCATCTATCTATCATCTATCCCAGAGCCAGGACTTTCTCTAGAGAGCCTAAAGAAGGTTGTGCAGACATAATTTAGCTGGATTGAACAGTCCAAATCTGAGATTTACAGCATGGGCAATGATCTCTTCCCTGCTAATCAATTCTTGTGGGGCAAGAAGGAGCTGGGGAATGCTCAGCCTTGGTGTGAAGTGCACCAGATCTTCCTGACAGGTTCATTCCTCCACCAGTTTGTTGATGGTGATTTCACCACCACAGGCAGCCCAACAGAGCAGATCTGTTTGTTTAACCAATTTACAGCCAAACTTTGAATATCAGCACTTAATTCTACCATTAAGCAGCTCTCCTCTTAATGCAGAAACATCTTGCAAGTCCCCAGCCAGGTTTTATCCCACGTTTTCTCCCAGCACTGGTGCCAGCTGGGCTGGTTTGCTGTACAGAGGGATCACCCTCCTCTTGGCACTGAGGATCAGTACTCTAAATCCCTCAGAGTCTTCAAAACATAGATTTTTTTTTACTCTCCAGTGTCACCCCAATATTCCAGAAAGCCCTGTAGGAAACATAAAAGGACTTCTCCTTCAGGGCAGCATATGATTAATTTTATCCTTGTGCTTTGCTTTCCCTGAAGGGTTTGGGCACACACGGAAGATGAATTTGCTGGGGCTGCTCTTACAGACAGAATGATGGAATGGTTTGGGTTGGAAGGGGTGTCAGGACAACTTCCAGTATCCCAGATTGCTCTGAGCCCTGTCTAACCTGGACTTGGACACTTCCAGGGATGGGGCAGCCACAGCTGCTTCTTCCCACAGCCATGTCCTGTGTCCTGTGGAACTTCTGCCAGTGGGAAGAAGATGGAGCTGGGAAAAAAAAAAAAAAATAGAAGTGTTGGCTAAAATGGGATAAAAGATGAAAAGGGGAGATTGAGACTAGAGTGAAGGAAGACATTTTTTCTATGATGAGGGTGGGGAGGTTCTGGCACAGCTGTGGCTGCCCCTGGATCCCTGGAAGTGTCCAAGGCCAGGCTGGGTGGGGCTTGGAGCAAACTGGGATAGTGGAAGGTGTCAGGGTTGGAATGGGATGAATTTTAAGGTCCCTTCACACCCAAACCATTCTGTGATTCTATGATTCTATGAAATCTAAATATCTTCTCTTCCTCTTCCATGCTCTGTGACCATATGCCAAGCTTGGCTGTCAGAATTCAATCACCAGTGCTGGTTCCTGAAGCAGAAGAGACTCTTAACTTATTCTTCTTCCTGTATCTAGGCAAAGAGCTGCTTGTGACACAAGCTGAGCTAGAATTAACTCAATCATATTTTGAATTTTATTTTTTTTTTCTGAGCAGAAGCACAATGTTCCTCAGGTTTGATCCTGCAGAATTCTGGATTCTCTGGCTCTGATCTGTGATCAGGATCAGGATCCATGCATGGTCACTTGCAGCAGGTCTGGAAGGCATTTGCAATCTGCATTTAAATTCTGTAAAATATCAGCTGTGCTGTTGAGATGGAGGAGTTTGTTCTGCTGTCAGTGCTGGGTCACAATCTAGAATCAGAATGGTTTGGGTTGGAAGAGACCTTGAAAATCTTCTCCTTCCAACCCTCTGCCATGGGCAGGGACAGATTCCACTGTCCCAGGCTGCTCTGGATGGGGAGATGCATTTGCACCTTTTTTCTCCAGGTCCTCATCTTCTGTCCTGCTAATGGAGCCACATTTAATGACAAAAGGCACTTTTTTAACAGTTCAAACACTCTCAGATTTGGCTTTCCTGGATTCTGGTGGGACAGGAGAACAAAGCAGTGAGGAAATTCGAGAGGGAGGCAGCTCATTAGTGGCTGGAGCTCTCCTGCTCCCTCTTTCTTCTGCAGCCTGATGAATGCCACAAACAGGAGCAGAAACTCAGGATCCAGCTCTGGGAGGGCTGTGATCACCTCAGAGCTCTGCTGGGATGCTGCCACCCCACAGCTGAGCTGTGGCCCTGTAGAGCACAGAGCTGCAAATGTGAGCTCAGTGTGCCAGCAGGCAGCAGAGCCACTTTCATATTTATAACCTGATTCCACCACTTGATCTGTTCTGCCTATTTTTGAGCTGCCTGGCTCTGCACAGAGGGACAGCTCACACCACATGGAAGGCTCCTGGCTCCTGGAGGAGCTTTGCAGGTGATGGTCACACTTGAAGGAGGAGGTTTCCACCCTTGCTTTGGTTTTCCAGCAGTGGCAGAGGGCTCATGTTGGATTAGGATGCCTGGGAATGGCATGGCCTTGGCCAGGGTGGGATTGGCTGTAAATTGCACCAGGAATGTTCACCCAGTTTTGCTATCCTGGAAAATGCTCCTGCTGGTGCTTTAGGAAGAAATTCTGGAAGCAGTTCCCGACCACTGGTCAGTTCATTTACACAAAGAAGGATTCAGGTAATGAGAAGACAGCACTGAGAGGCCAAATAAGCATCAAATCAAACATTTAAAGCACACAAACTCATTATAATTCAGGTCCTAGGGAGAGATCAGAAAGTCAACCTATAGCAGGAGGAGCTAGAACTAGTCTTGTTTGGATTATGTGATTAGAAGTTTGACAATTTTCAGTATCACTAATCTGAAAAAGTAAGCAATGTCAGCAGAAAATTAGGCAATGTGGGAGGAAAATTTGTTGAGTATTTTGGGGTTTATTTCTGGAAATCAATTGTTGGCTGAAACAGGGAAATTCAAGCAGTTGATGTTTCATTTCTGTTGCACACAGAGCTGGGAGGAATCAGAGGCTTTTGGGAAGGGAATTTGCAAGGGCCATGACACTTAAATGCTATTGTCTCCAAAAAGAGGCTTTTTTTAATTATTTTTTAAATTAAATTTTGGGGGTCTGAGAATTATTCATCATCAAGTGTATGAAAGAAGTGGCTGGTGATGAGGAGCTAAACTTTCTGTCTCTAGACCAAGCTCACCAGATGAGATTTGTGGCCACACAGGTGCCTGTGTGTTATTTGAAATGTAAATAAAATATCCCCAATAGCCCACACAGCCAATGTGAGGGTGAGCCCAAGTGTGACGTGCCCAAATTTGGGGTTAAACCAGGTGTGGTCCCAATCTCCTGGCTTTGTGTCTCATCCTCATCCCATAGCAGGTGAGATTTGGAGGTTGCTTTTCAAATGAGAACTTTCCCCATTTTCCCCTCCATGATGTGACTGTCCCTCCAACTTTGGGGGAAAGCTGGTGCAGTGAGAATTGGGTTAATAAAAAAATTTGGTCTAACCCTAAAAGTACTAAGGGTTTTGAGACCAGTGATCCTGATTATCCTCAATTCTCTCTTACCTCAGCATCACTAAACCAGCCTCAAAACAACTGTGCAGAATCCAGCCCTTGCCTGATGTGCTCAGAGATTCAGGTGTGTCTCAGGACAAACCCTGTGAGTGACTCTGCTGAACAAAGGCTAAAGAAGAGACAGGGGATCCAGGCTTTATTTCAGGAGAAATATTCCAATGCATCATTCCCAAAAGAAGGAGCTGCCAAAGGGATGGTGACTTCCTCAGCAGCCCAGGTGAAACTGGGCAGGGCTTGGAGGGTGGGTCAGCCAAACTTTTAGAATAGAAATCTCTCTAACAGGGGTGTGAAAGGACACAGCAACAAGGCACTCTATTGCATGGTGCAAGAAAGAACAGTTTATTGAAGGAATGGCTTTAAATAAGACAGTTTGTGAAAAACAAAATACAGAGAGTTCATTGGTCAGAGAAAGAGACACCTCTTGTCCCAGGCTTCTCATGGATCCAGCAGGTGTTTAGCTTTTGTTATAATTCTTTCTCTTATGTTTACAGGAGAGAAAGAGGATCTAGCTTGGGAAAAACCCTGGCTGAGCCTGAGAAAGCCAGACTGGAAAAACCCTTTAAGATTCTCCCTGGGCCTGTAATGGCCACAACTTTCCATGTTACTGCAGGCTCTGTATGTAATAAAAACAAAATCATGGAAAGGTTTGGGTTGGAAGGGATCCTAAAGCTCATCCCATCCCATCCCCTGCCATGGGCTGGGACACCTTCCACTACCCCAGGTTGCTCCAAGCCCTGTCCAGCCTGGCCTTGGACATTTCCAGGGATGGAACAGTGACAGCTTCACTGTGCCAGGGCCTCCCCACCCTCCCAGGGAACAATTCCTTCCGAAATCCCATCCATCCCTGCCCTCTGGTACTGGGAAGCCATTCCCTGTGTCCTGCCTTGAACTTCAGACACATCCCAAATATCCACACAGCAAACCAGAAGAAAACAAAAGTGGACAAGGTTCACATCTCTTAACAGTCTTAGAAACCTTCTTTAAGGTCTGCAGTGTTGTTTTGGGTTTTTTTTTTTCTAGTATAGACCCACTGCTTTGGGACCTTTTTTTGGTATTAACTTGTGCTGATACAATCTAACATCTGAAATAAATCTGCAGTTGAGGTAATCCTTTTGATCCCAATCTTATAAAAATCGCAGTAGCATCTCCACCTGGAGCAATTGTGTTGTTTTATTCCACCTCTGGCTGCAGCAGAGGATCTTATGGACCATTTTGATAGGGCTGAACACTGTTTCCCATCTTCCCAATGCTCCTGTTGTGAGTCTTGAAGGTGGTTCTGACTTCACTCTTCTCTCATGAAAAAATCCCAGGCTACAAGATCTTCCTGAACAGCCTCTTCATGTTAAAAAAAATACATTTCTTCACTGAATTCCCTTGAAACATGGCAGGTAAAGTACTTTCACCTGTTTACTCAAGTGTGTCTCATTTTATCTGCACCAACGTTGATGCAGATCCCAACACTCACACGAGTGGAACCTGGATCCATCCCACCCCTGGAATGTGCTGTGACAATTTCCTCCTGCAAGGGATAGAGGAGCCAAGGAGGAGAGGTGTGTCCTGGGTTGCAATACAGGATGTACCAGCAATGTGGATTCTGTCCCCATCTGTTAAACCAGCTGGGGCAGTGACCCTGATCTCCTGGCACACATTATCTGCTCATGGGCCATCTTTAAACCAGCTGGGCAATCATCTTTATCTTCCCACAGCCCATCCTCCCTCCAGGAGATATCTCCTGTTCATGGCCACTGAGTCCCAGGGCATGACTGATAAAATTCCATCATCCCACTGGGAGATGCTCCAGCCAGGGGAGGAGCCAAGCCTTTCCTACCCAGAGAAAAACTGAGATTTGGAACAGCAGAGCAGCCTTTGCCACTGGATTCCAGAGGAAAACTGGACCTTTCCACATCATCCCTGGAGCTTCAGAGGAAACTGCACCTTCTCCAGGAGCACTGCTCCAGCTGAACCACATCTGCCCCTGCAGGAGGATGCAGCCACCATTGAATGGGACTGTGCCAACACCCTGACTGACTGACGGGTGTCAGCTTGGATTCTGACTCTGGCAGGGTTTGGGATTGTTCTGTGTAATACTGCATTGCTATTTTAATTTTCCTAGTAAAGAACTGTTATTCCTAATTCCCATCTCTTTGCCTGAGAGCCCCTTAATTTCAAAATTATGATAATAATTTGGAAGGAGGGTTTTTACACTCTCCATTTCAAAGAGAAGCTCCTGCCTTTCTTGGCAGACACCTGTCCTTCACACCAGGACAGAGTGTCATGCTGGACCTGGACCTGTTCCCATCAGAAAAGGAGGGGCTGGTGGGGAATGTGGAGCTCAAGGGCAGCCTGGGCTGCTGGAATGGTGCAGTTGGAGACCCTTGGGGCAGGGAGGAGGGTGCAGAGCAAGTGCTTTACCTTGGGCTGCAGGAGAGCAAATTTCAGTCTCTTCAGGGATTTTTTTGGTTCAGCCCCACAGGATAATGCCCAGGAGGGAAGAGGGGCCCAAGAAAGCTGGTTGATATTCCAGGATCACCTCATCCAGTCTCTGTTTCCATTGTTGTCTGCCTCAGGCCATTGTTTACAGATTGGATACAAGACCCAAACTGAGTCCTGGAGAACCAGTGCTCATCTTACAGCAGGGTCTGTCAGAAAAAGGGAATTTAAAGTGTTCTGGAGCCAGGAGGCTCTGAAGATGTCCCTGCCTGTGTCAGGGGGTGACATTAAAGTCCCTTTCCACCCCAAACCATTCTGTGATTTGGTATTTCTGTGGAAAGGTCCTAAAACCCAGATTAGGGGCAGATCCTGGCACTGCTCATTTTACCAGGAGAAATGTCCTGGAATCCCAACCTGTAATTGGAGGAGCCACCTTCCAGTGACATTGGGGATTTACTGCATCAGGGGCTTCTTCTGCATTTCCTAAAGCTGTGCAGTGAGAAAGTTGCAGTTGGAGTCTTGGAATTTAATTTAGTGGCTGTCTGGTTGTTGGGCAGTTCATAATCATATTCCATCAGAGGCAGGGTGTCCTTCATTGCTAAGTGCAGCACAGGATCACTGGATTTCCCTGGGTTTGTTGTTTTGCTGGTTTTTTTTTTTTTTTTTTTTTTTATTTTTTTCCATGACACATGTAAATATTGATTATTGGGACTCTTGGCTGTGGACCTTAGAGTGCTGAGTTATGATGGTAAAAGGGGATGGCAAAAGGAACAACGAAAATTCCAAGATGGGAAGGCCAAGCAGTGGTTTAGGTGAGATAGCAGTGAGATAAAATAACAGACAAGCTCAGCCTTAACAAATAAATAAATAAATAAATAAATAAATAAATATAAATATAAATATAAATATAAATATAAATATAAATATAAATATAAATATAAATATAAATATAAATATAAATATAAATATAAATATAAATATACTACTACTACTAGTACTACTACTACTACTACTACTACTACTACTACTACTACTACTAATAATAATAATAATAATAATAATAATTTTTGTGCCAGGACTGGGAGAGGGAGAGGAGCTGAGGTTGGAATTGAGTCTGGAGCAGAAACAAAGAGATTTTGTGGCTGTCCATGTGCACAGTGGTCACTTTGCCTGCACTCCTGAGATAAAATCACCTTCAGGGGATGTGGCAGCCTTGGTGGAAGAGGGACAGTCACCTCCTCTGGCTGTGCTGGCTTTTCCACAGCTGGGCTCCCTGCCCAGCTCCCACCAGCTCAGGGCAGTGCTGAATTCACATCTCTCTGCACCCATTTCTGCTGAAAAACCCCAAGCAGCACAGAGTGAAGTTATCTGGACTAAAGTAATTTTCCCAACCTGCATGGAGAACTTGAAGCACAAGGAAAACTCACATATTGAGGCAGTTTCTGCTCTTAAATATGGAACTGTAAGAATAAATTGATAAAACTGAGGGATTAAAAGGAACTCCCACGGAACCAGATACATTCAACACAAATGCCTTGGAAAGAAGGTGTTGTTGGGCCAGTGCCAAGTATAAAATAACAATTAATTCATGGACATCCCTATCAAAAGTAGAATGTATTAATAACCACAGAAATGATGAAGTGACAGCCAACAGCAGCATTTAAACCATGAGAGAGCCCATCCCAGGTGAGGGGCAAGAGCTGACTCGGGTTGTGACCAAAACATTCTTATGCTGAGGATGCAAACAGAGTTATTCTGTCAGGCCACTGATGTCAGCACGTGGGGATGCTCCCAGCTGGGAGTTTGTGGAAGATCCCAGATCCCCTGCAGAAGCTCAGCAGCTGCCTGCTCCTGCCACTGCTCCCCAGTTGACTCCATCTCCTGCCTTCACCTCCCTGTCCTCCTGTGCTCCCCTTCCCCTGGCAGATTGCTGGGGGTGTCCCCAGGGCTGTGCTGCCATCTGTCCCCCTCCCACCAGCACAATCCAGAGGCAGGGATGGGCTCCCTGAGCTCTCCCAGGGCTCAGGTTTTCCCTCTGTCACTGCTGAGGGGAGCAAATATCCCTTGGTGGGTGCAAACAGCTCAAAACTCTGCCCAAGAATGGGATAGACACCTGCCCAGTGAAGACAAAACAAGGGGTTTGCTCCAATCTGTCACAAAAATAACTTATTCCAAGGCAAGCCAGTCCCAGGAGGGAGCAGAAGTCCTGGTTTCTCTTCTGACTTCATCTTTTATCCATCCCTGTGGTTTTTCCCTCCCCTGCCTGCTGCTAATCAGCATTCCTTGCAAAGAGCAGCTGCTAATCTGCAGCAGGAGGGACACCCAGCAGCACCAAAACTCCCCTTTTCCCCAAAGCCACCCTGGCCAAAAAGGATCCAACCTGGTGAATCCACAAAAAAAAAAACAAAACAAAACAACAAAAAAAAAAAAAAAACCCAGAAAAGCTGATTTGTAGCACTTGCATTTTATTGAGGGGAAAAAAAAAATAAAACATTGTTTGTCTTTGTGTGTTTGTGTGCATGCTCTTGTGTGTGTATATAAATACATATATATATTTTCCCCCTCTGAAACAACTCTCTTCCCTTTGGGAATAAAGGGGATCTTTAAAAATGCAAAAATTCCTTCCAGACAGTTTGTCATGTCTTACTAGAAACAGCAGAGCCTATTAGCAATTTAAATGATGCCTCTCATTAGCATAATTTTTAATGAAGCAGGGCACGTGTTCCACATTTGTGTTTCTGATGTGGGGGGGGAAGCACTTGGACACTCAGTGAGCATCAGGAGAAATGGACTCTGAGGAGATCAGAGGGATTCCTGGCCAGCACCTCATCTGGGGTGTTTTTCTGCAAGTGGTTTTGCCTTAAAGTAATTTTCATAAAATGCCAGAGTAGTTTGAAAGGAACCTTAAATCTCATCTCATTCCACTCCCTGCCATGGGCAGGGACACTTCCCATGATCTCAGGTTGGACACTTCCAGGGATCCACAAATTCTCTGGGCAACCTCTTCCACAACCCACATAGTGAAGAATTTCTTCCTAATTTCTAATATCTTCCCAAAATTCTATCTATCATTCAATGGAAAACCTTCACTGACAAAAAAGACCATGGGAATAAACCACAAATCTAGCAGGATATTTTTAGGATTCAGAAAAGTGCCACTGTTGGATGTCTTCAGAGAAAATGTGGTTTTCATTTATCTTTTTTTTTTTTTTTTTCTTTTTCCTCCAAAAATACGTTTGGAATAGCAGGACTTTACTTCCTTGTTGTCATTCATAAAATCTTGGGAAACTTTTAATGGTGATCCAGAATCTTCCTCAGGCTGTTGCCCTGTGAGCCAGGCTATGGCTCCCACCTGGAAATCCAAAAGGTTTTAGCAAACTTGGAGTGACTGATGGCAAAAAGTGCTAAATAAAATCACTTTGCCATCCCAGATGTGTTATTATTATTATTATTATTATTATTATTATTATTATTATTATTATTATTATTATTATTCCAAATTTTTATTTGCCTTACAGTACCCCTGTGACAGAGCATGGGAAAGGAACACCAAAGGGTTTTCAACTTGATCAAACATCACATAAAACAGGATGGGGGTTGGTTTTCATTGCTGAAAATATATTTGGTTTCCCCAAAATGAAGCAATAATGGAATTTTTTTCCCCAAAATGAAACAATAATGGACTTTTTTCCCCAAAATGAAACAATAATGGAATTTTTTCCCCAAAATGAAACAATAACGGAATTTTTCCCCAAATGAAGCAATAATGGATTTTTCCCCAAAATGAAACAATAATGGATTTTCCCCCCAAAATGAAACAATAATGGAATTTTTTCCTGTCTTTTCCCCTTTTTCCCCCCTTTTTTCCCCCTTTTTTCCCCTTGTTCTCCCCATTTTTCCCTGCCCTGCCAGGTCCTCCTGCACGAGCCATTTGCAACATTAGAAGGGAAATTGTGCGTGGGTGTGAAATCTTGTGTGCACACATGTTCCACATTTTGTTTGCTTAAAAGCCCGTGCAAAGCTCCTAGTTTGCTTTTTTTTTTCCCCTTTTCCTAATAGGAAAACAGCCCTGTGAGCTGAAGTCACCCAGGCAATAGCACAGGAAAAAGAAAACTAAAGGAGGGAATTGTTATTTATTGAAGTTCATTAAGATAGAGCCAGGACTACAGGATATAATTTATCTCAGTTCTGTGAGTTAGGTTGTTGATGTTCTTCCTCACCAATTTCAATAACATTGATAGAAGCCAATCAATCCATCAGGGACTACAACATGAGTAACATACCTTATACTTGGTTTTTTCATCATTAAACTGGAATATTGTTAGTGAAATCAACGAAACAGAATCAATTGCAACAGCAGAGTGCCGGGTACATCAATTTTAGCATGTTTAGGATATTAGGCAACCTGTCACAAAATATTCCCTTTGAACTCAAAGAAAATTCCAGTTTCCCAGGAAGATGATGTGATGCTGATGGGGAGCACAGGGATGCCCTGGTGCCACCCTTGGGACAGCAGGAGGTCACCTGGACCATCCACCCCCAGCTCCAGCCTCCCTGCTTGCTCTGCCACCACACAGAAACACCTCATTAGGACAGCAGGCAGATTTCCAGGATCCTCTCTGGATTCCCTGGCCCTGGAACAGCCCCAAGTATCCCAGCTGTTTGGAGGGCTGTCCCAGAGGGCAGAGCTGTCCTGCTCCACTCCTGGCACGTGGAGCCCTGGCATGCAGAGAGCAGCTGGTGCCTGCTCTGGGTCAGCCCAGCACTGCTGCATCTCCGGGATTCTTTGTAGGGGACAAAACTCAAGTGTTGTGTTGAAGCTAAAATTTACAGTTTATTATAAAAGAGCCTGCTAGGGCTCAGCCCCAAAGCAGGACAAAAGAGATAAAAGTGGGGAGGGAGAGAGAAAGACAGAAGAGAGCAAGAAGAAGAGCAAGAGAGCAATTTCCCATTTGCAATACAATAAATCTCCTTCCATGATGAATATTTTAATTCCACCAACCAATCTAATACAAAATACAAATTCTATAGCATTTACATGCAGCCTATAGGAATCCTTATATTAGCATAGTGTGTTACATTTTGAACTCTAAGATCTAATCTTTGGACCCTGGCAAGTCTTTTGTGACCTTTGGAGCTGTTCTCTGGCCGAGGGCATTGTTCAATCAAGAGGGGATTTCCTTCAGGGGCCATCCTATTGTTTCATGGGAATTCAGTAACTGAGGCTTGGCATCTCAAACGTGGCATTCATTTTAATTTTGCTTATGGTTTCTATACTCCCAGAATCTGAGCATTCATATTTGCAAGATTCCTCTGTCTCATCTTTCCCAACACAGCACCCTGCTGGGGTGAAAACCCATCCTGGAGATGCAGTTCTCACTCTGTGAGTGCTGCTTTTGGGGGAACACAGCTTTTTAGCAAACAGGTGCTGCTTCTGGAGAAGGGCTTTGCTCTAAGGAAGTTGCAGAGGATACAAGAAGGAGGGATGAATGTTAATTATTCCTTCCTACAGGCTTGAAGAGGAAGCAAAGCACTCAATCCCAGTTAGGCCAGTTTGACCATTAAGGACAAAGCAGAGAATAAACTTTCAGCATCAAGATTCTTCTCCACATCAGGGGGACTTTCCCCATTCTTCCCCAGCCCTAAGCAAACAGAATCCTGATTTCCATGCTGGGTTCCATCCTGATGGCTGCAGGGTGGGACAGTGAGTCCAGAGAGATGAAACCATCTCTTGATTTGTTGGGTAAGCTCAGGAAATAATTTCTCCTCCACCTTCCCTCCTATTCTCCCCACCTGCCTCAGGAGAAGCTGAGAAGTTTATTTCACTCAGGATTCCAAATTGCTTGGGAAAGTTCAAGTGAAAGACAGCATGGAGCTGTTGTTGCTGTTTTATTTTTCTCTGCCAGTCAGGGGAGAAAACCTGACAATCAGAAGTTATTCATTGCACTGTGCAACAGCCTCTTGTAGGATGTATCTTCTCTGGGAAGGAAGCAAGAGCTCCCTGTTTATGGGAAGAGTGGATATCAGACAATAAAAGAGAAGCATCTCTGCCCATGTCTGACCTGGCCCATCTCCCAGCTGGTGTCTCAAACCTGGCAAAAAATCAAATTTCAAGACAAAATTGCCAACAGTCCATTTCTAAGGCAGTCACTGGTGCTCCTGGCAGGTGTCATCCATGGTTTTCAGGTTGTTTTGGCACCTACACTCTCACAGTTCCCAGAACTGGAGCTGGTCCTGCATTATGGACTGAGCAAGTGCCTCAGAAGGTGATTTGTGATTCATCATGTAAGCACATGGTGGGATTCCTGGGGCTGTCCTCTGCAGGACCAGGGGATGGACTTGGATCATCCTTGTGGGCTCCTTCCAACACAGAATATCCTGATTCTGTGATTTCACCATTCCATGGTCATGGACACAAAGATTCACTGGCTCAGGGCTAACCCAGCTCTCTCCCTGCCTTTTGCCTTTCCCTGTCCCTTTGGAAGAAAGCTCATCATGGTGGGCAGCTGTCCATGAGCAGCCATCAGATGGGATCTCATGTTCATGATGAAGATCCCCTTCTTCAGAGCACCAAACTCGGTTTCTCAAAGAGAAATTGCAGGACACACCCTAATTATTCAGGTGAGAGCATGGCAGAGCACTGCAGTTCATCCTGTTCAGAAGGACAGGTGTGCTGGCATTGTGTCCCCAGTGGTCACAAACCAAGGTCTGGAGGCCACCAGCAGCACTGACCCCCCCCAGGGCTCCTCCAGCACGGGAGGAAAAGCCACCTGCAGCTTTCTGTGCCAGCCAGAGGCTGCAGATCCCAACTTTGTGCAGCCAGGACTTGTGGGATTGTCACAGGATGGGGATGTCATCCAACACAGACCAACAGAATGACAGAACACTCCCTTCCTTCCCAGAAGCTGTCCTGAAAGGATGTGGATCCAGCCATCACAGCACTCCCCACCCATACACACAGATGTTAAGGAATTTAGGAAGTGCCTTCTCTCCAAAAGGGGTCTTTGAAATGGAAAATGTCTTTGATATTCACAGTCCTACCTCTCTGACAATTCCTATCAAAAACTATGAGTCTTCCTCCCCCCCTGCAAGAGAGACCAAATCAAGTTGACCACAAAATTTCATTTATTTTATTGTCCTCATTTGATCTGCCAGGTGGAGGTCAAGAGGAAACATTCCATTTTCTTTTGGATTTTAATTTAAGAATACCTGAGTTATCTAGCTGATTGAAGCTGACCCCTGTGATGCTGCTGCTGAGTGTTTCAGAGAAAAGAGCAAGGCATCTATCAGTGGGTGAGAATGAAAATTCCTTTCTTGTCAGAAATGCTTCTGTAAACATTTTAATCAGGGCAGCTTTTGCAGCTGAATGATTACTTAGGTGGGAGCTGCAAGTGCCACGAGTGGTGCAAGGATGTCAGGATTCCCTGGAACACTCCACTTTGTCCAAGTTGTTCCTGCTGTCATCTGGAGCACAAGCTGATGCTAATTGGCTTTTTAATAACACCAGCACATTGTCCAGCATGACCAAGTGCCAGGACTGATTTGGGCTTTATTGTCATGCAGTCTTCCAGAAAATTAATTGCTATCTCTGGTAGGGATAACCCAGAGTCTTTAACATGAGAAGCTCCTCCTGGTTTAAACAGTAAACTTATTGGAGGAGTGGTGGATTTTTGCCTTTTTTTTTTTTTTTTTTTTTTTTTTTTTTTTTTTTTTTTTTTTTTGTTTAAACAAGATTTAATTTGCTCTGAGGAAGATTGATGTGAGTTTAACTCCAGAGGTTGAAATTTGGGTTTTGAGATGAGTTTTCTGTCCATCCACCCATCCTGTTCACCTAGAACTGACAAGTCTCCCAGTGGGGGACTCCAGGGAGCAAACAGAAGGATTCACTCCAACTCCTGCCAGTTTTTGGCCAAAGCCAAGTGCAATTTCAGAGGAGCTCCCACCCAGCAGGCACCTCCTGCCTGCAGGTTTTGCACTGGGAACTTTGTTAAATGAACATAAAATGTCTTTTCAGATGTTGTGCAAAGCAAATGTTATTTTTTTCTGTGCATTTGTCACCGGGCTAATGTTGGGAAGCAGCAGAATGGGCCATTTGCAATTGTAATGCTGAAAAGCCAAGTGTTCCAGGCCTGTGGGTTGGCAGCTGGCACTTGAGGTGTGGTCCTTAAATTATTAAAATGATAAATTTTTGGAGTTTTAAAACCTTTCCTACAGTGTGGTATTTAGGAGTGCTCTGCTGGGATTAACTGGCTCATCTTTGTGGGATCCTAAATTTTGAGCCAAACTGAAGAGCCATGTTAAAAAAAATATTTTAAAACAAATTGTAATCACAGAAGGTTTGTGCTGGAAGGGACCTTAAAGCTCATCTTGTTCCCTCTCCTGCCACAGGCAGGGATGTCACTCACTAGATCAGGTTGCTCAGGGCCCCATCCAATAAATCAAATAAATCCAATAAATAAACCAATTTTGTTACACATTTCTGTTGTTCATCTCTCTTGTCCAGCCACAAGGAGAGACAGAGGTCAGGACCTTTCCATTGTGGATCCAGAACTTGAAACTTTGAAGCTTCAAATTCTGACCCAAATTGATGGGAATCAAACTTTCCACTGAGGAGCTCCAATGGAATAAAATGTGAAGGGGAAAAAAAAAAAAATTTAAAAAAAAATTGAAGAAGCAATTTCTTCACTAAAAGTGCCCACAGCACCAGACTGCTGGGGAAAAATTGCTGTGCCAATAACCCACTTCCTGAAAGACTTCCCAAACTTTAAATGACTCCCAGCCTGGCATTTCCATGGGATACAGTGGGCTGGTGTCTCCTTGGATGATGTGGCTCACCCTGAATTTGGGCTGGCAGGGAACCTCAATGCCAGTGATGCTCCAGAACATATTCTGGCTTGTTCCTTGCCATGAGAGGACCACAGATCTTCAAGTGGGATTTACTTTTTACTTTTACATTTACTTTTCTTGGAGATTCAGTATCACAGTGCCTTTAATGCCCTTAAAAGGATTGCCCTGCATTCTCTACACTTCCAACCTTACATTTTGGAAGCTCCTCAAGCTTTTTAAGAACCACAGCTACACTTTGTCTCCTTCCTCAGCAAAGGGAAGTTATTTCAATTTATTTCTCTCTTTTCACTGGGCTCTTAGAAGGCTTACAAGGGGCTGCCCTGGCAGTGGTTTGGAGAAGTGATGGGAGGATCCAGCAGCCCCATCTGAGGCTGCTCACAGAGGGGACAGTGCTTAGAAATATTGTCCTGTGCAAACTGCTTGGCAGGAGCACTGCTTCTCCCCCACAAGGATGGTGGGAGGTGCATCATCTTCCTCTCTGCAGAGTTGCTGTGAAATTAATGTGGCCATATGGAAGTAGGCTGCAGATCTTGACTGTCTAACACACTCCAGTTTCCAAAATCATGCTCCTGACACAAGGCACCCATAGGCTGCTCCAAGCCCAAGCCTCGTGGCAAAAAAGACAATTTTTGCATCAGCCAAGGTACCCTTAGGTGTGAAAGCTAAAGGTCTCGAGCAATTTATAACTGCTCATGTTCTGGCCCTGAAATAATCGTGGAGGACATTTTATTTTCTGTTTATTCCCCCTGCCTTGAAGTGAATCAACTCCTGAGCTCACACCATGTGACGGTGGCTGTGCCAGCAGAGAGTATCCAGGCAACTAGACCAGATATCAAAATCTTGTCAGGTTTTTCCCACCCTGTATTTTGTCTGTCTTGTGGCCCTTATTACCACTGAATTCAGGACCTGTTGATCTCTAACAAATTCATCTTGCAGCTGCCTTTTGCAGACAGGGAAATGTCAGTGCTCTGCAGATGGAGGTGGGAGACATGGAGAGCCCTGCAGGGAAGTTGGGTGAAGCAGGGACTGAAATGGGATAACCCAGGTCACCAACCAGTACCAGAGCCCCTTGTTTAAAGGTGGGGACAGTTTGGAGTGGGAGGGGTTCAAGCTAAAAAAGGAAAATTAACAAAGTGCTGATTTGCTTGACTGTAGGAGAATTTGGGCTGGAAGGGCATTTATGAGGTTTTTGGTCCAACCTCCTTTCCCAAGAAGGGTCAGTCCCAGGTTTAGACCAGGTTGCTCATCCAGTTTGGCCTTAAAAACACCCAAGGACTGAGATTGTACAACTGCAACCATCCCTGGAAGTATTCAGAAGTTATTTGGATGTGGCATTTGAGGACATGGTTTAGGTGGGCTTGGCAGTGCTGGGTTAACAGTTGGGATGATCTTGGAGGGCTTTTCCAAAACAAATGATTCTGTGATTCTGCTCTGAAGACCTCTGCAATAAGATCCTTAGACCATCCATAACTGCTCTGAACTTGCCACCCATCCCTGGGCAGGAAAACCACATCAATTCACCTGTCATTGTAATTCCTCCCCTGTAAGTGAGACACAAAAGCCAAATCCTACAGCATTAACTTTTAATGCTGATCCTTTTTGTTCCTGCTTTTTGTTTAGCACTTCACTGTCAAGGGGAGAAATTGAGGGAGACAGGCATCATTTCTTGTATGACCAAACAGCCACATCAGAGACAGAAATACCTGACTTTATTCCCCCTTAGTGGTTAGGAATGTGGAAGTCAGTCATGGACGTTGTCAAGGCAGAACAGTGTCTGGGTACTGAATTAGACTTTAACTGAGTGTGGAATTTCAAAATATGAGAATTTATATATTGTTATGTTGCACAGATTCACCACCCTGCTAGGCAAAGGAAAAAGTTTCTTCTTCTTTAAGTTTAAAAAAGTGATGGTGATTGCCCAACAGTTGAAAAATTGTGGCGGGGTCAGGAAAATCATATACATTTTTAATTCTTTGTCATTTTAGTTTAATGTCCTCTGGTTTTATTTCTGCAGCAATTCCAAAATGCATTTGTTTCAAAGCCTGTCCTAATTAAAAAGCCCTGTGCCCTGAAGTAAGAGATGGCATGCATGGATGTCCTAAATAAAGAAAAAGAAATAAATAAAAGGCCTGTTAAATTTTCTTCATAATGTCCATGAATGAGGAAGCATCCCCCTTTTCCTTTTTGACCTATGGATATCATTAATATGGACAGTTCCAGCACAATGGACTGGAAAGAATGGTAATATTTTTAATTTCCTCTCTTGGGGAGAAATAGATGTTTTTCCACAGTAATGTTCACATGGGTGATACACTGACTCCTGGCCTTGGATTTTGTGAGGATCTCAGAATACAGTCTCATTATTTGGGAAAACAATATCAATGCTACAAATTCTAATGAGTCTTCCAGAGGAGGCTCATGGAAGTTCTTCCTGGGTTGAAAGCAGCTCAAAATTCCCACAGTCAGCTTGGCCAGCCTTGGCCAGTAAAATGATGATTTTGCAGCAGCTTACAGGTAAAATTCAGCTTTGCCACTTGTGGTTGACATTTGATTTGTACCTTTTGCTGATGCAGGAGTAAAGACAAAGAGAAGGGGAGAAAAAAGGTTCTGGAGTTTTTCTTTGCTACTAAAGAGGACATGCAATGATGTGGCATGAGAAGAGCATGCACTTGTGCATGGGTCTGCTGGAGCAAATGCAGCTGTTCCCCAGGAAAAGGACTGGAAGAAAAAGGCTTTGTTTGGAGAATGAAGATTTAGGATTAGATATTAAGAAAGTGAAAGTTAGATATTAGGATATTACTCTAAGAGTGGATGAAGACTTTTTCCAAGAACCTGGTAAAAAAATAATGCATCAGTGTGACTGTGACATCTTCAAGAAGCAGTTGTGGCTTGAGTGGGGAACTTCATGGATCTGACATGACCCACATCAAGTTTCAGACAGGTCCTGGCTGTGGGGGATCACGCTCCCCTGTTTCTGTGTTGGGGCATGGCCTGGCAAGGTCCAGGAAAGCCCTCACTGGGCTGAAGGGTTCAGTCAAATATCCACTGACTCTATTTCTTTCCACTCTGGGGCAAGAGGAGTCTGACCTCCACCTGGGAAAGCATCTGGATGTCCATCCATCCACATCCATCCATCATCCATCCATCATCCATCCATCATCCATCCATCCATCCACATCCATCCATCCATCCATCCATCATCCATCCATCCATCCATCCATCCATCCATCCATCCATCCATCATCCATCCATCCATCCATCCATCATCCATCCATCCATCCATCATCCATCCATCATCCATCCATCCATCCATCCATCCATCCATCCATCCATCATCCATCCATCCATCCATCATCCATCCATCCATCCATCCATCATCCATCCATCCATCCATCCACATCCATTCATCCATCCATCCATCCATCCAACCACCCCTCATCCATCCGTCCATCCATCCATCATCCATCCATCCATCCATCCATCATCCATCCATCCATCCATCATCCATCCATCATCCATCCATCCATCCATCCATCCATCCATCCATCCATCATCCATCCATCCATCCATCATCCATCCATCCATCCATCCATCATCCATCCATCCATCCATCCACATCCATTCGTCCATCCATCCATCCATCCATCCATCCATCCATCATCCATCCATCCATCCAACCACCCCTCATCCATCCGTCCATCCATCCATCATCCATCCATCCATCCATCCATCCATCATCCATCCATCCATCCATCATCCATCCATCCATCCATCCATCCATCCACATCCATTCGTCCATCCATCCATCCATCCATCCATCCATCCATCCATCATCCATCCATCCATCCAACCACCCCTCATCCATCCGTCCATCCATCATCCATCCATCCATCCATCCATCCATCCATCCATCCATCCATCCATCCATCCATCATCCATCCATCCATCATCCATCCATCCATCCATCCATCCATCCATCCATCCATCCACCATCCATCCATCCACCATCCATCCATCATCCATCCATCCATCCATCCAACCACCCCTCATCCATCCGTCCATCCATCCATCATCCATCCATCCATCCATCCATCCATCCATCCATCCATCCATCCATCCATCCATCATCCATCCATCCATCCATCCATCCATCCACATCCATCCATCCGTCCATCCATCCATCATCCATCCATCCATCCATCCATCCATCCATCCACATCCATCCATCCATCCATCCATCCATCATCCATCCATCCATCCATCATCCATCCATCCATCATCCATCCATCCACATCCATCCATCCAACCACCCCTCATCCATCCACCATCCATCCATCATCCATCCATCATCCATCCATCCATCCATCCAACCACCCCTCATCCATCCGTCCATCCATCCATCCATCCATCCATCCATCATCCATCCATCATCCATCCATCCATCATCCATCCATCCATCCATCATCCATCCATCCATCCATCCATCCATCCACCATCCATCCATCCATCCATCCATTCATCCATCCATCCATCCATCATCCATCATCCATCCATCCATCCATCCATCCATCCATCCATCCATCCATCCCTCATGCACACATTTACCTCCTGATTTCATAATTAATTGGCAGGATCCTTCTCTCACCTCCCCTGCTCTGGCTGTAAATGGGACCACTCGAGGGATGAATGATTCCTTTGTCTTTATTTTCTCTGCAAGTGTATAGAAACCATAAGGGGCCCGTAAGGAAATAAATGAGGGCAAAAATTTGTTTCTTTCTACCCCCAAACTGCAGCGGGAGACAGTTGAGGCAGTGGTTACAAAGTAGAAAGCTTTGTTTTTGGTTTTCTCTATATTTAAAAAAAAAATGGTAGAAAAGTAAGGGAAATTAATACTTCCACCCAACCCGAAGAAGAAGAAGAAGCATTTGTTATGCAAATCTTTTCATTATTGCAAATCCCGAGTGCTGATAAGAGATAAGCGTTGTTCCAGCTTTATTTCAAGTAGCTCCTACCCAGACGCGGGGACTGATTCTATTGCTGCGAGAGAGAGAAACAAACACACACATTTCCCCCTGTACATTTATTTCTGTTACTGCAACACGGATTCTGGAGCCCGCCTGAAAAGGCTTTGGGTCCATTGAGGCTTGTTCATTTTGCTGCTTTGTTTTCTGCTAAGGTGACATCTGCTCCTGAATGACCTTCGCATCTTTTCTGGGCGCAGCCTGGCCGCTCCTTTATGCGCATACATTAACGTGCGGGTGAATCGCGGCTCCAGGAGGGCTGCTCTTTATCCTTTTCATTTCCCCTAATCCCGGAGTCTGCGGGGAACAAAGGGCTGGATCCTCGCGGTGTAAACGGCTGCGGGGATTTCCATCCTCCCCGGTTATCTCCCAAAGCCATTCCCCGCTTTACCATCCTCACCATCAAATTCCTTCTCCTTGGTAGAATTCATGGCTTCCCCCCCACCCTGTTTTCTGACTGTAAAATCTGAGCTCCCATCCCATGTCACAATCCCGCTGCTGGGGTCTGGTGGTGGGGAAAGGTTGGCATGAGATGCTCCCCACCCCATCCCTGTGCCAGGATGCTCCCTATTTTTGTGGCCCCACATCCCCTGCTGCCTTCCATGGAAATCAATGAGGTTTGCTCAGCCCTGCATTTAGCCGAGGCTCAGTCCTCTCTCTGCCCGGCTATTAAATTACTTTTCCACGTGACAACGGAGCTTCCAAAGTTTGCAGCATCATTTCAGTCTCATATGCAGCTCTTCAAGCCATTTTCCCTCCCCTCCCATTGTTTCACTGCTCTCCCCCCATTCAGCAGCTCGGTGTTGCAACAGGAATATTCCATTTGCCCCATCTCCCTTTGTCTGGCACCGTTGATTTTTTTTTTTTTTTTTTTTTTTTGCATCACCACCAAAATGAAATCAATTTTAGAACTGATTTCTCTGCCCTGGCACTGGAATGACATGCCGACAGTTTCTGCTACAAATTCTCCTTGCTGTCCATAATAAGTTACTTAACCATTCCATTATTTCATGCCTGCTCCCGGTGGGTTTCAGCTGCACAAGGCGTCTTTCTGATGAAATTGGCACCGGCTTTTAAAAAATCCAAATCAATTATATCTCCTGGGCCTCGCTCAAGACTTTAAAAGAGGTTACTTAGGCAGGATCTTCATTTTGCACATCTGGGTGGAAAATGCATAGGCATTTTCCCCCCTTTTCATGTTGGATTTTTCCTTTTTTTTGGTATAAAATTGTTTATCATTGGAAGAGTCAGGAGCTCACTCGGGGAGGAAATTTGGCTGATATTTATGGCAAGGCTCCAGTGGCTTTAATGAATGAAATGCTGATCACTTGAACAACAGGATCAGCAATATGGCAGGGATGTGATAGCCCTTTTCTCCAGCCCAGGATATGAAGTACCAGATAAAAGTGTTGTGTCAGAGGGCAGCTCAGAGGGGAACAATCACAATCCGGGTGCCAGACCTGGTTTCTTCTCCCATCTCCAATGGCAGCTGGAATTAGGTGATCTTCAAGGTCCTTTCCAACCCTAACCACTCCTGGCCTTCTCCCCAGGAAGTCCCTGGAGCTAATCCAAGTCTTTTTCCATTCACAGTGATATTGAAATCCAATATTACCTATCCTGGCAAGCTTTCTGGTAACAATTGGAAGCAATTAATCCTAATGAACTTTTTAATCACCAATCTCACTAGATTTCCCAATCTTCCCAAGCAAGTCTTATTTGATCTGTTGTGTAAATGAACACTGGAATGTTCCTTTATGGAAAGGAAAAAAATTGACTCCCTCACTTCTTCGAGGTCATATCGTTATGCAAAAAACCCACATGTGCATAACTTCCCACCTTTTTAAAAAATCAAACCTAAATCTGACTTCTTCTAAGTACCTAATGGGAGCTGCAATTTCTTGCTAATTATATAATTACTCCAGATTGTTATGTAGCACTGGCAATCAAACACTCGAAATACTTTTAGCTTGAAGAAAGTAATTACGTAATCCCAGCAAAGCTGCATTCATTGCTGCTCCCTTCTCCCTGTGCCTTCATGTCCACAGCCAGCAGAGCTCAGACAACCCTGGCACATCACTTTACAGCACCTGAAGGCCAGGCTGGGTATGGAGAAAGGAAAAAATAATCTTATTTATATAAGCAGAGCAAGATGGATTTGTATATATGGATTATATTCTAGATTTCAAAGCCTTTTTTTTTTTTTAGAGACCAAAAGGACCATGCTTATCCCAGCATGACAGTCCCTCAGGAGATCTCTCTGTCACAGTGTCTGATATGGTCCCAGTGGATATTTTCATGGATGGGTTTGCCCAGTGACAGCTCAAGTGTAGCCTGATTGTTATTCACCAGCTCCTGCACACCTGGACCAGGGACCCACAGCTTTACATGTCTGACCAGCACAGAGAAAAATTCCCTTGCCCCCCATCCCTCAGGGTAATGTCCCTTGACACTAAATGCTTTCAATTCAGGTGACAGTTCTGGGGTCTGCTCTCCATGACAAGACACTCAGGTGATGCTTTAGTTTTCAATCCTACACTGTAATTGCTTCCTTTTCACTGCAAGCTTCATGGAGAATGAAGCTGTGTGTGTTTCAGTGAGATCTGTACGACATTTCAACACTTCACTAACTTTTTGGTTCACACTTTAAGTAGGTTTTGAAAACAGTTATCAGGTTTTTTGCAAGGAGCAGGGGGGAAAAAATAAATAGTAACAACAAAAATAGTTAAACAACAGGCTGAATATTTGACAGAAAGGAAAGTGCTGGGATTTGATGCTGTCCAGTTGAGAAGAACTCATTGATATCCACTGAATTAAACAAGAACCTCCTGCTGCATTGCTTATATTATGGTTACCATGATTCAAAGGCCAGAAGTTATAATGAATTTTATTTCTCTATTTATGTCCCATGGTCCCAATGACTCCTCCTTCTTGCTTGATTTTATTTTGATTATTTTTCATTGCTGTTGTAGTTTTGTTTTTCTTCCCCAGGATGGAGGCCTGAGATCAGACCCTCTCTTCATGGCAGCACAGAAGGGTTGGTGTTGACAGAGGTTTCTAGAGACCACCCAGAGCCACCCCCATGTGGGAGCAGGGTCACTGGAGAAGGTCACACAGGGAATATCTCCAGATATCTCCACAACCTCCCAGTGCTCCCTCACCCTCTGAGTAAGTTTTTCCCCATATTCAGACAGACCTTCCAAATGCTTTGTTTGTGTCCATTGCCCCTTGCAGTGTTTTTGGGCACCACAAAAGGAGCCTGGCCCCATCCTCCTGACAGCTGCCCTTAAGTTATTTGTGTGCATTGCTAAGATCCCCTCTCAATACCCCTCCTTGAGGCTGAAGAGGTTCAGCTCCCTCACACTTTCCCTGTATGAGATGCTCCATTGAATCCCTGCATCCCAGAATGATTTGGGTGGGAAGAGACCTTAAAGCTCATCTTGTTCCAACTCCCTGGCATGGGCAGGAACACCTCCCACAAAACCACAGATGGGATATTGGGAAGAAATTCTTATCTGAGAGGGTGGGGAGGCTCTGGCACAGAAGCTGTGGCTGCCCCTGGATCCCTGGAAGTGTCCAAGTCTAGGTTGGACAGGGCTTGGAGCAACCTGGGCTAGAGGTTTGGTTTAGCCCTCACTTTGCTAGAAAGCATTTTCATCTAACCCAGAGTGCAAACTGACCTGGAAAAAATATCTCTGTTGGAGATGATGTGTTTTGACTTGGCAGAAAAAACACCCATATATTTATATATATAAAACTTCTTCCTTTTTCCTCATCCCTCCTAAGCTGGGGACAGTCCTCTGTTTAGTCATTCCTGGGGCTGAAACCAGCATGGAATGCTAAATGGATTAATTATTACTACATCACTCTAAATTTAGACAGCTTCCTTTCAGAATTAGATTTCTTCAGGTTTATGCCATTACATTTCTTAAATGTACATTCTCAATCACATTAGCAATTATGAATACATTACATTTATTTTCTTTTTTGAAATATTTTACTGTTGTACCTTTAGGATATGAAATAGACACAATGTCCTACCCAGGCAGAAATGTGAGGTCACCACAGCCCATGATTTCATTGCATATCTCATCATTTCCCAAGAACTATCAGATATCCCCTTGTATGAGAAAATCAACTCTCACTTTTGAAGGAACTTTTTATCTCCTTGCACTTGCAGAAATATTGCAGGAATCTGTCCCCATGGAGGGCTGGGTTGGAAGCAGATCTTAAACAACACAAACTGGTCTAGGATTCTAGGAGTCTTGAAAAACATGGAGCATTTGGAAAAACCAGGAGGTGAATAAAAACATGTGAAATTCAAACTAGAACTTCTGCCTGTCCTGGCTCCCACACCAAAGGGAGAAGGGCCCAGGGCAGTGCCCCTCCAGGACTGCCTGCACTGCTGGCAGTCACTCAGGCCTGGGGATTTTTTGGTGCCTTTTGGGGCTTGGTGCCTCTGCTCTGGGGCTCAGCAATGCCTTTGCACCTCTTGGGTGCCATTTCCTGGGGCCCTGTGTGCTCCCTTCCCATTGCATGCAGACACAGGCTGTGGATGAAATTGGTTTAATGGAGAAGCAGAGCAGTGAACAACATCTACATCTACATGTGTATGGAGCTACATCTACATCTGCATTTACATCTGCATCTGCATCTACATCTACATCTGCATTTACATCTACATCTACATCTTCATCTACATTTACATCTCCATCTACATCTGCATCTACATCTACATCTACATCTACATCTACATCTACATCTACATCTACATCTACATCTACATCTACATCTACATCTACATCTACATCTACATCTATAATAACAAAACCACCCAGGCTCCATCCCCAAACAGTGTGAGCCTTCAAAAGCCCTAATCCTGTGTTTCTGCTGCAGCTCTGCCCGTGGGAGCCTTGATCTTGCTGTCAGCTCTGGGCAGAGGCTCCTTCCTCTTCTTCCCTCACCTTGCCAGCCTGATGCCAGGGCTGGACACGCTGCCCTGGTGCTGGCAGCTCTGTCCCTGCATCCTGCTGTGGCTCCTGATGTTCCTGCCAGTGCTCCTGCCCTGCTCTGTGCTCAGGGTAACTTTGGCACCTGTTCAGTGAGGGGCCCCTTCCCAGGCAGCCAGAGCTGGGTGGGTTTGTGCAGGGGCTGCTGCCACTGGTGTCTGCAGGGGGCTGGGGACAGGAGGGGTGGGAATGTCCCCACAGAGCATCCCTGCCCTGCTGCACTCAGGATCAGCCCCAGCTGTGCTGCAGGGGGTTGGGGACAGGAGGGGCTGGGAATGTCCCCACAGAGCATCCCTGCACTGCTGCACTCAGGATCAGCCCCAGCTGTGCTGCAGGAGGGTTGGGGACAGGAGGGGCTGGGAATGTCCCCACAGAGCATCCCTGCACTGCTGCACTCAGGATCAGCCCCAGCTGTGCTGCAGGAGGGCTGGGGACAGGAGGGGCTGGGAATGTCCCCACAGAGCATCCCTGCACTGCTGCACTCAGGATCAGCCCCAGCTGTGCTGCAGGAGGGCTGGGGACAGGAGGGGCTGCAGGAGCTGGGCCATGGGGGAACTCTGGCTGCCACAGCAGTGCCACAGAGCTGACAGGACCCTGGTCACTCAGGCTCACTGGCCAGGCAGCTCTGTTGGCTGGACACAGCTGCTCTTGGAACGTCTCCAGGGCTGCAATGTTGGGACTCCCATTGTTCTGTCTCACAGCCAGGAGTGCTGGGGGTCCCCTTGTCCTGCCCCACCCACAACAGCTCTGCCAGCTCTTGGTGGGGACAGAAAGGGTGAACCACAGAGCTGGAATTGCAGAATATCCTGAGATTTAAGGGGCTCACCAGGATTAGTGATCCAAGTCCTGGCCTTGCACAGACACCCCAACAATCCCACCTGTGCATCCCTGAGAGCATTGTCCAAACCCTCCTGGAGCTCTGGCAGCTTTGGGGCTGTGCCCATTCCCTGGGGAGCTGTTCAGTGCCCAAACACCCTCTGGGGACAGAACCTTTCCCTGATATCCAACCTAAAGCTCCTCTGGCACCCTCCAGCTGATGCCTCAGTTGGTAATGGAGCTGAGGATTGATGCTGATATTAGATCACTAAAAAACACAACAACCTTGTGATGGGTACCTCGTTGCAATCACATTTTGTAACTGGTCAGATAAAAATCAGATCTCAAAAACCTCAGGTTTCTGGGATCAACAGTCCATCAGGATTATTGATCCAACTACTGGCCCTGTACAGACACCCCAAAATCCTTCCCTGTGCATCCCTGAGAGCATTGTCCAAACACCTCTGGAGCTCTGGCAGCCTTGGGAATATCACCATTCCCTGGGGAGCTGTTCAATGCACAATCCTCCTTTGGAGACAGAACCTTTCCCTGATATTTAACCCAATACCCCCAGGCACAGCTGAAAGGGCTGATAAAAGAGATACCTTGCTCCAGGAATACTGTGGATTTTGGAAACAGGACAGGCCTCTAGAAGGCCTCTTCTCCAAGGCCTCAGCCCACAGCAATGTCTTGTCTTTATTTGTGTGATTCTCTCATTGGGACAGGGAGTGGGGAGATCTGAACAAGACCCTCAAAGGGATTTGGGTAAATCTCATGGATCCAATGGTTAAATTAGATGTGCCATTCCTAAATCCAGTGTATGTGATTGTCACTGAACCTGTCATGGCTCATGTTTTAGGTTTTCCCCATCAGTCCCATTCAGAGGTTCAGTCTGGTCAGAAGGTTTTAGCGAGTCAGCACAATCCAGAGGACTGGAAGATGGTTTTATTTCATTAATTCTGAGAATGGCTTTCTCTAGCAGGATGTTGCATACCAGGGATTTTTGTCCTCCTTTCTCTGAAGAGTTTCAGCCCCCATCTCTCTGCAGAGCTTTGATCCCAGGATGGGGTGCAGTGCATTATCTTCCTTCATTGGAAGCTTCTCAGTTTTACTTGGCATTTGAATATTAAATTAGAGGAAACACAGCCCTTTACCCTGGAAGGGGAGGCCCAGGTGAGGGCTGTGCTGGGCTGTAAGGCTGTGAGGGCAGAGAAATGGTCAGCACTGATTTTACCCTGTGCCAACTAACATTGACCCAAAAATTCCTCAGGTGCAGCCAAGGGCCAGGGCTCATTCCCACTGAATGGTGAGGACATGGCCAGCCTTGTTTTGGGTTCAGGGAGCTCCTGCCACTTGGCCTCAGGGCAAAAAGCCATTCCCTGGCCTTTGTTCATTCCCATTTAGTTTGCCAGTGAGAAGGAAGGTGAGGGATTAATTGGTGGAGCAAGGGCTGGGTCACAGGGCTCTCCCAGCAGCTCCAGGAACATATGGCCCATTAGAGACCCATCTCAACAATTTCAGCACAAGGAGTTAAAAGGGTTCCCTCCCTGAGAGGAAGAAATGTCAGGGCAAACCTGCTTGTCCATCCCACCAATTTACTGATTTGTGGATGTATTGTAACAGCACTGATTTGCTGAGTTTGAAAAGAAAACCTCATTTTTTTTTGCATGACAGCAAAGTCTCAAGTGCCTGGACTGTGAAATCTGTAAGTGAAGGCCCCTATATAAGATATTAATAAACAATTGTCCTTTTTATGCCATAGAAAAGCTGCAGAGGCTGGTGCTGCCCATGCCAGCCCTGTCCCAGTGCAGGAGGGCACTGCAGACTCTGGAAAAGAAATGAGTTCCACACGTGGGTCCCATCACATAAAGCTGTATATAGAAATATAGGTGGGCGTGAGTACAAGTATCTATTTATACAAATATTTACACATCTTTTTATTTGACTGTATGCAAACACATCTACATAAGATGATTTTGACATGCACACACACAAAAACATTGAAACTTTAAAGTCATTTCACAATAAAGAGTAAAGAGGGAAACATCTTTTTTCAAAGGATTCATTTTACCATAAAACTTGAGGATGCAGCAGCTTTGCTGTGGCTTCATCCAACTCATACCCACCTTGTGACTAGAGGTGGAAATGGAGCTCAACACCCTGCCAGAGCTGTGTGTGTCACATGTTAAACACACCCACAACACCCCACTTTCCACCCATTTTTCCAGTCTTGCACTTGCTGTTTTATATCTCCTACTAGGGTCCTCTCCCTGGTCAATCTTAACCTGGGTGGAAACCTCGTTTGCCACCTGAGATTTAATTTTCTGCTTCTTTCTTACATCAGTAAGTGAATCTTTGATGTTCTCTCTGCCTTCCTGCAGCTTTATCTTTGGCTGGACTGTACTACCTTGAGAGCAGGAGTCTTGGAACAGAAGAGCATTGATGCAGAGACTGTCAGTCAGGGAGAAGTCAATTTTGCTCTTCCTTTAATCATGTGGGCTTTCCCCTTCCCAATTCTTGGTGCCTTTCCTCCTACAGGAAATGAGTAGGATCTTCTGGCTCTGACTGTTATAACATTTTACCACATGTGTTCTCTTTTGTTCCTAATTTCTCTTCAAAAGCAACTGCCTGGGTTGCTTTTCCCATGTTAAACCTGGTGAAAAAAAGTAGATTTTTATTTCTCCTCCAGCAGCCTGTGACAGATCTTGAAACTTGTCCTCATTGTACAGTTCCCCAGTGTAGTGTGCATCTTAACTATTTCAGGCGCTAATTTATTTTATTTCTCCTTTCAACACCCATTGCCTTTGCAAGGGAAAAAACACTTTGCGGTTTTCCCCACTTCATGGATGTTGTGTTTATAGGATCACAGAGTGGCTTGGGTTGGAAGGGAGCTTAAACATCATTTCATCCCACCCCTGCCATGGGCAGAGACACCTTCCAGAATCTCAGGTTGCTTCCAGCTCCATCCAGCCTGGGACACTTCCAGGGATGTGGCAGCCACAGCTTCTCTGGGCATTCTCTTGGGCCTGAAGAACTGGGACTCACCCAAGAGAACTGGAGTGTGGACACTGCTCAAGGCTGGTGGAGAAACCTAATCTGTTTTTTTTTCCAGCCTATTGACTCTCCTCAGCTCCAGATTGGATCTTTCCCAGGCTGGGGATCTTTCTCAGAGACAAAACAAGGGAAGGAAGAAAGAAAACACAGATTAAACACCTGGTGTTGACCACTAAGCCGTGTGAGTGTCTCATGATATTTTACAGAAAGCATGTTTTCAAAAAGGTGTTGCCTTCTTGGACCAATGAGTCTTTTCTACTTTGCTTTTTGCAATCTCCCTTATACAAATGCCATGGCTTTTCAATAAATTGCTCTTTCTTGCCTGGAAGGAGTTTTGTTGCTGTGTTCTTTCTCTGCTTCCTAGCCCTACAGCAACACTGGAGCAATGACACCAACCCCAGACAGGGCTCTGGCACCCTCTTAGAGTTTCATCCCAAGATTTTCTGTGCCTCTGTTGAATTAGATATAAACCCACCCCAGCTGAGGGCACATGTAGGTTGGAAAAGATCTTCAAGACCATTGAGTCCAAGCTGTCATCAATCCCCAGCTTGTCACCTGCCCAGAGCTCTGAGTGCCACACCTGCAGGGATGGGCACTCCAAACCTCCCTGTGGAGCCCTTTCCAACACCTGACCACCCTTTCCATGAAGAAATTCTTCCTGATTTCCAACCTGACCCTCCCCTGGCACAGCTAGAGGCCACGTCCTCGTGTCCTGTCACTCATCCCTACTATGGCACACAGCATTATCTGCAGTGCTCTACACATGGTTTCAGAGCTCATATCTGCAGTGCTTTACAAAGTTCCATGGTTTTAGAGCTCATCACCTTCCAACTGCTGGGAAGGGCACGTATCAGAGCCATAATCAAGGCAGAATTCTGCTTTTAATTACACCCCTGTGACACGTTGAAATCAGCGCGGCCCCGTCGGAATGCTCAAACGAGGAAATTGGAGAAAGGGAAGTGAAAGGAATTTGGCAAAACTTCCCTGTTCTGCTGGAGGTTCAGAAACTGAGTTTGGTTTTAAGAAACTTTTGCTGAGGGGAAAATTTGGCCTTTCTGCTCTCTTTCCTTGTCTTTTCTAATGAATTTTTAATCTTTTTGTTCCACAGGACATGCTGCTTTAAAAAAAGAAAGACTGGATGTCAAAACTACTAGAAGCAAACTTTGAAAACCAAGAAATAATTCATTTAAAATCAGCATCAAACCCATGCCTCTCCCTCGTGTTCTTCCATAAACTCCTCCAAAAATGAGGTGTTTCAACAAGAGCAGTTAATTATACAGACATAATGTGAAGCAAGGCATTTATAAAATCCCCCAATGCCTGATGGAATGATCAGAGCATCACAAAATATTTGCAATTAAACAGAGAAATATTCGGGGTTTCTGGTTGTGCCTTGCACTGTTGGTGGTAATCTTATAGTGGCATATAATAAAACAGCTGTAAAAGGAAAGAAACCCCCCTGGAAGATCAGGTGATGAGAAAACACATTGTGATCCCAAGATAATAAAAACCTGCACTGATTCTTAATCAGGATCAGTGAATGAACCAGTTCTCTGCTTCCCTGTTTCTCAATGAGACAATTGCATCTTGTCAAACAACTGCTCAGCTCATGCAAAGATAAAAACATCCAGTAATTATTTTTATATGCAAGAAACTTGGATTAGAGTACAGGCACAAAATAAAAGTGTTGCCCCACTTGAAAAGAATTGGAATTTTGCATGCAGAAATGCATCTTTTCTTATGAAAAACATGTGGCCTGGGGAATATCTGAAAAAATATTCACACTCCTTTCTGGTTTATTTGGTGGAGGATCCCACATAGTCTCAGTGCTTGGTGTAGGAGTCCCATGCTAATGTCAACACAGATAAAAAATGTCTGAAATTTTGAGGAAAACTTCTGGGAGCCAACAACCTTCCTTGTTCCTACAGGTTTGCAAAGAAGCTGAAAAGATTTTGCTTTATCCAATGGAGACACATAATTTGTATTCAGAACCAGCTTCTGAAGTGACAGCAAGATTTTTCCATTGGAGATTTCCTCAATTAACCCCAAGACATGCAAATTGGCATTTTTACTAATATTCTCCAAGGTCTCAGGCTTGTGATGAGCAGAGTCTCTCATTAGCACACCTGTACGAGCTCTGCAGCAAGCACACACAGCTCCTGGCATCAGAATGTTTTCCAGCTCCATTCCCACATCAGCAGCTCCACTCTCACGGGATGCAGAAGACAATGCCCAGATCCCAGCAGGGCCTTGAGCTGCTCCAGAATGTGCAGATCAACAATGCCACTGGGGTTTGGTGGCAGTCCCCTCCAAAAAGTAGGGCTGTGGAAAGATTTTAGTCCCCTAAAAGATGAGGAAATGCACATAAAATGGAATCAAGTATAGTTATAAAGGAATATAAAGTTATATAAGATGTATAATATCAGGGAATCACTGGTTTGGGTTGGAAAGGACATTAAAGCTCATCTCCTTCCAACCCCCTGCCATGAGCTGGGACACCTTCCACTAGAGCAGGTTGCTCAGAGCCCAGTTTTCAGAGTCATTACATGAAGTGTACTAGAAACAGCCTCTCCCACCCTCCAGGCAATGTCCTTTCCTTGCTGAGAGTCCAGACTCCAGCTCCCAGCTGTGAAGTTGCTCTCCTGACCTTCAGTTCATCCCTCCTGGCTGCACAAGTGCCCTGGTGTGAGTGTAAAGGACGGTGCTTGTCTAGAAATTGAATCCTGGCCAAGGATTGTTTGTTTTGTTTGTTCTGGAGCTAAGAGCGTGATGAAAGGTGAGAAAGACACGGTGGGAAGCGGTGAAGATCTCTTTGGGCAAGAGCCAAGAGTAGGACAACAACAGAGCTACTCCTCAATGCTTGGCCAGGGCAGTGCCACTGCCTGAGGTGTCCTAGAGGAGCCCAAAGACACTCTGGGTGCACAAGATGCAACAAAAAGGGGAAACCTTTTCATTAATGTACAATGGATAAATATAATGGATACTGAGAGCTAATGTTTAGATACCTGTGAACAAACACTCTTTGGAGATTTAGTCATTGGAGAAAGAACTCCTTGTGCAGCCCAGGATCATTATGGTGTTATCAAAGAGAGACTCTGTAGGAGAAGCCATAAAGGGCTGAGCTCCAGTATAGTCATAGGAACAAGGCAGCCAAAAATATCACCGAGCACAGAGCTGGGTTTGAAAAGGAGCCCTACGAAAAATGAGGCGACTCGTTCAAAGGAAATTAGTACGAGCCACGGCGGGGTGAAATGTTTGCAAGCAGCAGAGATATTGTTTAAAGACACCATATTAGAGGCTCAGAGAAAATACTCAGAGTGTATCAAAAAAGACTTTTAAAAAGACCAGAAGAAAGCTACTGTAATTAAAGATCAGAGCGAAGGAGGCTGTTACAAGTAAGAAGACTTCGTGTTCAAACACGGAAAAAATAGAGAGCAGGCATTCTATTAAAAGGTAGACTAAGAGATTTGAAGAACTTCTTTCTAAGAGAAGGAATGAATTGTCAATCCTTTGACAAACACGAGTGGATTAGGAAGGCTGCCAGGCAGTGTGGAGGGCCAAGAAAGGAGCAGGGTGTAAAATGAGTAACTTCTGATCTGCAGGCCACAGCAGATGGATCAAAGAACACCAAAGGAACTTGAATTTAAGTGTCTGAGCAGAGAAAGTTGCTTGGAATTGTAACAGAGAAGCTGTGACTGCCCCTGGATCCCTGGAAGTGTTCAAGGCCAGGCTGGACAGGACTTGGAGCAACCTGGGGTAGTTGAAAGTGTCCCTGGCCATGGGATTTAATATTCCTTCCAACCCAAACCATACCACGATCCCACAATTCTGTGATTTGAGTGGAGACATCAAAATGTCCCTTTCCAACCAGGATGGCTTTGCATGTCTCTAGATCTTTGTGCCTCTGCACCTTGAAAAATCTGTGCTGCTTGAGCTTCCTTCCTCCCCCCTTAAAAAAGATGCTGGGATGCTGGAAAAGTATGGATGAGAGGAATAAGGATGATGGGAGTGGTGGAACAGCACTAACATGAGAAGAGGGGAATTTGACTAAACTTCACACTTGAGCTGAAGAAAGAGGGAGTTCTGCACACGGACACGCTATAAGGACATGTGCAGGACATGAAATTTAAAATTTCATAGCACAAGATCCAGACATTGTCTGAGCAAATGCAGGTTCACCAGCAGCCAGCAGCAAGTTCTGGGGAAGAGTCAGCCTCAATCTCCCATTTTTCTACACGTTTGTGAGTGATTTCATCAGGAAAAGAAAACTCCTCAGTGGAGTCTGTGCTGTCTTCCCAAGTTCCCGTGAGCCTGCAGTGAAGCAGCAGAAGAACCACACACAAAAATACCTCTGCAGAGCTTGACCCAGCCTTTGTGTAAACTGGAATAAAGGGAAAACAGTGAAATGAGTCCTTCCTCCAACCTCACATGCTGCTGACAGGTTTCTGGAGGTCAGGTCAAGATCAGTAAAAGTTTCCAAGATGGAAGCTCACAGCGGATAAAGGGAAAAGCTGCTGCCAGGGCTCCTGTGCTTTGTAGCTCTGAAACCTTCTCCTTTCCCCATCTGCTTTTTTAAGTGGCAGAGCACTCTGTGTTTTCATCCCAAGGGTTGGGAAGGGCAGAGGGAGGAGGAGGAGGGGAAATGGTGGGTTTGCAGCAGTGGCTATTCTCTCTGGTGACAAGCTGTACTTGTCTTTGGGGAAAGGTGGCTGCTGCCTGCCTTTGTGGCATCAAGATTGATCCCAGAAGGTTTAAAATAATAGGAAAAATGCATTTCCCATTGACTTCTTTGGGAGCAGCTTGCACAGTTCTGCAAGCAGATGGCATGATGTATATTAAATTATCACTTATGTCGGGGGGCTTATTTTAAGGATGGAAGTGTCGTCTCTTGGTATTTGTGCCAGAACTGCTCATCCCCAAATCAGGATTTTTGTATCCTTCCAGCCATCCTGGAAAATATTTGAAAGAACATGCCCTTCCCAAAGAGAGGTAAAAACAGCATCATCTTGTTCTTCTTTAGCATCTTCCAATGAAAAGTCAATCCATTTAAAAAATCTTTATGAAAGAAAGATCCAAATTGGTGTAAACTGAGCCAAAGACAAATGTCCCCCAGAATTCATTGTAAATCTCTCTCCTTGGGTGAAGGTTCACACTGACAGTGACAATAGGAATAAAGAGTGCACACACGGCTGATAAACCCAAATGCTGAGTCATCAACAATATTTATAACCTCCAACACTCAGAATAGAAGGCACCAAGGGACTGCAATTACTGAGATATGAAAAATGTTGAATTTTTATTCACAGCAGCTGCAGGACACTTGGTTGTCCAAGCAGATTGCTGCTGAAAGTCACAACCTCTGCTTAATCCGTGGACACGGGATGCAAATTATGCTCTGCCCACTTTGCCCATGAGAAGTATTGCTGCTGACAGCCCCTAAAAGTCATGCTGAGTTTTGCAGCTCCCCATATCCCACCCTCCCATGTTCTACTCCTCTCTCTAATCTGGTTTGATAACAGTCCAACCCTCTGTGTTGCTTGCCAGCCCTCTCAGGCTCATTTTTGGTGCCTTACACCCCACAATTGTCGTGACACTCTTCTGTGGATGGTCCCTGTTTCCAAAGCAGCCTCACAATTCTACCCCCCCACCATGAAAAAATAAATTCAATAAACAACATCTGCACCAGGCTTGCTATGGCCTTCACAGAATCATAGTTTGGGTTGGTAGGAGCTTTTTAAAGGTTACCTTCCACTAGACCAGGTTGCTCAGAGCCCCACTTTTGGGATGCTCTATCTCATTTGGAATGTAACTTCTTGGGGGGTCAGAACAGGTGACAAAGTCCCACTGATTTCCCAGGAGCTAAAATATTTACATACCTACAGAACTTCAATACCTCATACTTCAATCTTTTATGCTTGGAAATGTCCAAGGCCAGGTTGGACAGGGCTTGGAGCAATCTGAGATAGTGGAAGGTGTCCCTGCCCATGGCAGGGGGTGGAACTGGATGATCTTTAAGGTCCCTTCCCAAAAAAACCATCCTGTGACTCAATGATCTGGACCTGTGTCTTCCTACAAGCACTGCACAGCAACATCCAGCACAGCAATTCCAATATAGAATGGAATCAAAAGTCACAACATCCCATGGATGATTAAAGATAATCTAATGGGCAGTCAGATATATTTTACATATGCTGTTCATTTATTTTCTTCCAAACAGAATATTACCTGGCATTTAACTTCCCTCAAGGATCCAGATGCTGTCAAGAAATGTGCTGATATTTTTGTTTAAAGCCAGGAAGCATTTCAGGTGTCTCTTAATCCACTTTATTATGATTTTTTTCAATGAAACCACCTCAAATACACAACCTTTCCATTTCCATCAGCACCTGAGTGCATTTTGCTAAGCAGTGACAGGCTGTGCTGCACACCTATTCCCAGAAGAGCTTTTTGTGTTGTGATTCCATAATTACTGTTATTGTTGGATGCCACAACAAAAACAAGGTATTTGTGGCCAAAACCTTAAAAATTTCTGATGTCTTTAACGAAATACTAATTTTGCTTTATTTTTACGCAGGGAGATGAGGAGACAGCTCACATTCCACAAAGATCATCTTTTGGGAGAGCAGCAACTGCCTGGTTTGCAGGATGTGCTGTTGCAGTGGAGGAAGGAGCCCACGAGAGGGCTCAGGGAAGCAGCCCTGGACCAGCATCCCTGGGAAGCTGCTGGGCAGGGAAAAGCAGGGCCTTGAGGGAAAGCTCATCTCTTCAATCATATTCACCTTAAAACATCTCATCTAGGGCAAGCCAATAAACAAGCAGTCCAAACAACATCAGCTTTTATTACCAGGGGTAGTATCAGGCATGTATTTTTAATCTTTTGCCTGTGTTATTTCTTACAAAGTTTATTAATCCCGGGGAATGCTGCTGCAGGGAATGTACGATGGCACTTAGAGCTGATGAAGCTCCCTCTCACTTTTATGGTGTGGGCACAGCAGGCTCTGCTCAGCACCACATGAGCACATTTATAAAAAGCTTATTACAGCACATAGCACAAGAGTTGTTGGGATTTTTTTTTTCTGTTCCTGTTTTTTTTTTTTTTTTTTTAAGCTGGGAAACCAGCACCGTTAAATCAGATTATTTTCTTTAGCAGGGTAGCGTAAACAACTCTGTCATTTGTTTTTATAAAGTCATCAGTGCCACTGAACACAAAGCAGCATCCACTGATGAGGCTGAGGAAATGCATTTAGAACCTCCACCAGAGCATGGGTGTGATCTTTAAATTCCCACCAAAAAATAGAACTGATTCCTTTTTTTTTTTTTAATATCATTCTTTACTATGGGAAATACAAAGGAAACCAGTTATTCACCATTCCCTTGTATTTTCCAGCTCAAGCAGAGCAGTTGCCTTGGTGAAATATTACCCCAAAGTTAACAGTTTATCTGTTTTCACGCTTATCTCTTCACTAATGATAATTTAATATCATGCTTATTTCTTCACTAATGGTAATTTAAATAAATAAAAGTCATTAACATACTTCAGCCACTTGCTTGTGAATGGACTTTGGACTTTCAGTGATTAAAAACAAATATTTGAGCAAATAGGAATTTGGGGCTCAGAAAAAAAAGGAGGGATGAAATCTTGAGGATTATGAGATCAATATAGAAAATCTGGAGTGGGAAGTGAAAAATGCTATTTAGGATGGAGAATGTGAAGGATATTGTGTTAAAGAGTCAATTGATTTTGCAATTGTTAGTCAATATTTTTATAGGGTTAAAATTTGGTTTAAAAGTCTTCATTTTTTCCTAGTTAAATAAAGGAAAAAACATTCATAAAGTCAGCCTTGCAAAAACAGAGCTGATGGCGATAAAAACACAGAAACCCCAAAGCAACTGAATTGAAACTATTTATTGAGAAATTTCTTAACAAAATTACAGTTTCACAAAAAAAGTGCTGTGTCATGATGATAAAAACTAGTGAAATCTGGATTAAAATGTCAGATTTTAGGCAAAGACACTGCCAGTGATCATCTAACCTGAAGTGCACAGCACCAGCCACTTGCTGTGCCCAGGAATTTGTCCTCTCCTGAACCTGACCCAAGGAGTATTCTATACCACAGTGGGAAATCTTGATTTAAAAACTGCAGGGCCAAGCCTCAGCTGCTGGGAATTTAATCCTAGGGAATTCATGGAGCTGGGAGAGGCCATTCTGTTGAAGATCTCTGCTAAAGCTGGAGGTACCCAGCTGCAAAGTGTGAATTCTGACCTCAGGCAGATGGGCCACTAAAATATAGGTGACTGTCACAGAATAATGGAATTGCTTGGGTTGGAAAGGGCCCTGAAGCTCATCCCATTCCCCCCCTGACCTGGGCAGGGACACCTTCACCAGACCATGCTGCTCCAAAACTGGCCTTGGGCACTTCCAGGGGTGGGGCAGCCACAGCCTGGGATTGTGTGGTGAGAAAAGTGCACCTTGAACTCCAGTGAAGGAAGAGAGAACCAAAGGTTCTCCCTGCAGAGAGCTTGTGCTGTATCAGCATTTTCCCACCTCATTACCACAGTGCCACAGAAAACTAGAGAACCTGTGTGAAGAGACTGTTTGTATCCTGTGTTTTCATCTTCTGCCTGGCACATATGGTAGACTGAGTTCCCTGAAATTACCCACTGTTTCTGACATCCCTCTGTAAATCCCAAATCACTGCATTATCCTGAGGAACAGTGCTGATGGCTCTTCTACGTCAGCTCCATTTTTAGGATAATTTATGTAGCATAATCTCTATCAGTGCTCATCTAGATCCCAAATGGAAGGCAGATGAATGACTGATTAATCTTCCCTCCTCTCTCTAGAAACTGTCTCCTGTTGATCCTTTACTGTGTTATCATCTTTGCTGTCCTTCTGGGGTAACAGATCCAGCTGTTGATACAGGAATTTGTGTATCCAAAAAAGAACTGTGGAACTTAAAAGTCTCTGGGTCCCTTGACTGAAAACTCTTAGAACCAGTTTGTAGCTTTATTCTAAAAATGGGAAAGTGACTTGTGTGTCCTGGTGAAAATTTGGGCTTTTTCAAAGATCTTTTTATCTGACCAGTTACAAAATGTGATTGCAACGAGGTACCCATCATGAGGCTGCTGTGATTTTTTATTGATAAATATCAGCATCAATCCTCAGCTCCATTACCAACTGAGGCAACAGCTGGAGTGTGCCAGAGGAGCTTTAGGTTGGATATCAGGGAAAGGTTCTGTCCCCAGAGGGTGTTTGGGCACTGAACAGCTCCCCAGGGAATGGGCACAGCCCCAAAGCTGCCAGAGCTCCAGGAGGGTTTGGACAATGCTCTCAGGGATGCACAGGTGGGATTGTTGGGGTGTCTGTGCAAGGCCAGGACTTGGATCACTAATCCTGGTGAGCCCCTTAAATCTCAGGAGATTCTGCAATTCCAGCTCTGTGGTTCACCCTTTCTGTCCCCACCAAGAGCTGGCAGAGCTGTTGTGGGTGGGGCAGGACAAGGGGACTCCCAGCACTCCTGGCTGTGAGACAGAACAATGGGAGTCCCAACATTGCAGCCCTGGAGACGTTCCAAGAGCAGCTGTGTCCAGCCAACAGAGCTGCCTGGCCAGTGAGCCTGAGTGACCAGGGTCCTGTCAGCTCTGTGGCACTGCTGTGGCAGCCAGAGCTCCCCCATGGCCCAGCTCCTGCAGCCCCTCCTGTCCCCAGCCCTCCTGCAGCACAGCTGGGGCTGATCCTGAGTGCAGCAGTGCAGGGATGCTCTGTGGGGACATTCCCACCCCTCCTGTCCCCAGCCCTCCTGCAGCACAGCTGGGGCTGATCCTGAGTGCAGCAGTGCAGGGATGCTCTGTGGGGACATTCCCAGCCCCTCCTGTTCCCAGCCCTCCTGCAGCACAGCTGGGGCTGATCCTGAGTGCAGCAGTGCAGGGATGCTCTGTGGGGACATTCCCACCCCTCCTGTCCCCAGCCCTCCTGCAGCACAGCTGGGGCTGATCCTGAGTGCAGCAGTGCAGGGATGCTCTGTGGGGACATTCCCACCCCTCCTGTCCCCAGCCCTCCTGCAGCACAGCTGGGGCTGATCCTGAGTGCAGCAGTGCAGGGATGCTCTGTGGGGACATTCCCACCCCTCCTGTCCCCAGCCCTCTGCAGACACCAGTGGCAGCAGCCCCTGCACAAACCCACCCAGCTCTGGCTGCCTGGGAAGGGGCCCCTCACTGAACAGGTGCCAAAGTTACCCTGAGCACAGAGCAGGGCAGGAGCACTGGCAGGAACATCAGGAGCCACAGCAGGATGCAGGGACAGAGCTGCCAGCACCAGGGCAGCGTGTCCAGCCCTGGCATCAGGCTGGCAAGGTGAGGGAAGAAGAGGAAGGAGCCTCTGCCCAGAGCTGACAGCAAGATCAAGGCTCCCATGGGCAGAGCTGGAGCAGAAACACAGGATTAGGGCTTTTGAGGGCTCACATTGTTTGGGGATGGAGCCTGGGTGGTTTTGTTATTATAGATGTAGATGTAGATGGAGATGGAGATGTAAATGTAGATGTAGATGTAGATGTAGATGTAGATGTAGATGTAGATGTAGATGTAGATGTAGATGTAGATGTAGATGTAGGTGTAGATGCAGATGTAGATGCAGATGCAGATGTAAATGCAGATGTAGATGTAGCTCCATACACATGTAGATATAGAAGATGTTGTTCACTGCTCTGCTTCTCCATTAAACCAATTTCATCCACAGCTTGTCTCTGTCTGCATGCAATGGGAAGGGAGCACACAGGGCCCCAGGAAATGGCACCCAAGAGCTGCAAAGGCATTGCTGAGCCCCAGAGCAGAGGCACCAAGCCCCAAAAGGCACCAAAAAATCCCCAGGCCTGAGTGACTGCCAGCAGTGCAGGCAGTCCTGGAGGGGCACTGTGTGGGAGCCAGGACAGGCAGGGCCATACTGGACTCATGGACCCTGTGCCCAAAGCAGTCTGAGCACATCCTGGGAACAGTTCTCCTCTCTTGGGGCTTTAGGTTCTTCCCCCTGAGGGTGTTGGGGCACTGGATCAGCTCCCCAGGGAATGGTCCTAGCCCCAAGGCTGCCACAACCCCAGGAGTGTTTGGACAATGCTCTCAGGGATGCACAGGGTGGGATTATTGGGGTGTCTGTGCAGGGCCAGAAGCTGGACTCAGTCATTGTCGTTGAATCCCTTCCAACTCAGGATATTCTGTGATTCTGTGATTCACTATTTGAGTTTTATCAGCTATGGAGACAAACTGGGATAATTATTTCTGTCAGCAGCTGAGGAGAAGCTGCAGAATGAACAGCAGCAAAGACAAAGGATTGGAAGAAATCTAGATTAGTGATTTAAATGGTGACAAGGTCTAGGTAGAGAATTCAATTTTATATGTATCTGCCATAATCACCTTTATAGTTCTATACTTTGGTAATCAATTCCTTTGGGCCCTTGAGAAGTCATAGCAATGCCTCTGTGAGGTTGGAAGGTGTAATACTGATCTTGGACAGGTTAAGCCATATTCAACTAGGAATCAAGAAACCAGATTACACCCACACTTGCCTGGTCTGAGCAGCACCAGAATGGTGAATTCCTTACCCACATCTTCATCAAAGTGGGAAAAAAAAATCAGGAAATACGTCACTTGAAAACCTGGAGAGCATCCAGAGATGTGCAATGACTTAAGGGAATGAGAAACCATCCTTGACAGTGATGAACTCCCAGAGTCCTGTTTATCTTTTCTTGAGGGATGACCGCAGCCTGCAGCTAAGTCTGGATGACAAAACCTGGATAAAAGCAATCTCTTCATTCCAGGGAAGATAAGCTAAGCTGTGACGGGTGGGAAGCCAAAGCCAACCTAAAAATAAGCTGCATATTTTTAACAGTAATCAAGCACTGAATAATCCACTAAAGCCTGTGGAGGATCTTCTTTCACTGCATGTTTTCAGATAAAAAAGAGATTGTTTTTCCAGGAGATGCACACTGCAGCACAAACCTGCCTTCCCAATCCCAGTATTTCCACGGAGATGGTCACACAAGGCTTTATCAGTTTCAAGATATGGCAGATTTTGTTACACGGGAAAAACGCTTCTATTCCAAAGCACAAAGACTAGGAAATTTAACTCTGATGGATTACATATAGGAAATGTCAGGTCCTGGAAAAAAATGGTGTGTATTTTGAGCAAGTTCCTAGGACTGGATGAGTAGGAATTTGTGCAAAGCCCTGGCTGAAAGGAGAGAGGTAAGCCCACGCCCCTTTTCTTTCTGCTCTCTCACTCTCCTTTCTTTTTCCATCTTCACAGAAAAATTTAAGCATCTGCCATAAAATTGCTGTGCTGGGAATACTGTGATAATTACATGGGAATGCAAGCACTGTATAGGTGCCATAATCCAGGCTTTTTTTCCTGATGTATTTCTTAATTCAGTGTGTTAGTACATAGAAAGTCTATGTTTAAGTGTGAAGCATAATACACCATAAATAAAAAAATTAATCATGTTCTACTGCTTGCTTGGAGAAGTAAAAAAATAAGAAAACTTTAAATAAAGTTAGAGTGCAATTTTCAGAGTCTCTCACCCAGACCTCACCCCCTGCAACAAGAGGAGGGGATAGCCCACATATTCCTGAAAAATAAGTGGGGTTTATCTAATTTAAACCATCTTCTGTTTCTATGGAGCCAACAAGCACTAAACCCTTGTGAAAATCAGTTTTTATTTGTTAAGTGGCACGGTGGCTTATTACCATTTAATACTTGGGATGCAGTGATGAGTCAGGGAGGAGTGAAGTGCCACACAAACAGGGAACACCAGGCTGATTCCTGCCCCCAAGAGCTGCAATTTTCCAGCATCAGCAGCCTTGCTGTCACTGCTCTGGATCCCAACCCTCTGCTGCTTTCAGCCTCAGGAAGGAAGCAGCTCAAACTGGTGATGGGTGACAAAGCAATTTTTCCCAGAGGAATTAATGCACTGGAAAGGGCACCCATGATTGAAGGGATACACAGAGTATCAACATCCAAGGGCAACGTGGAGGATGGCCAGGAGCACTGGAGTGCAGGCAAGGCTGGTTTTTAGGAGCTGGAATTTGGGAGGATGGTCAGGACCACTGGAGTGGTGGCAAGGCTGGTTTTCAGGAGCTGGAATTTGGGAGGATGGCCAGGAGCACTGGAGTGGAGGCAAGGCTGGTTTTCAGGAGCTGGAATTTGGGAGGATGGCCAGGAGCACTGGAGTGCAGGCAAGGCTGGTTTTCAGCAGCTGTAATTTGGGAGGATGGCCAGGAGCACTGGAGTGCAGGCAAGGCAGGTTTTCAGGAGCTGGAATTTGGGAGGATGGCCAGGAGCACTGGAGTGGAGGCAAGGCTGGCTTTTCAGGAGCTGGAATTTGGGAGGATGGCCAGGAGCACTGGAGTGCAGGCAAGGCTGGCTTTTCAGGAGCTGGAATTTGGGAGCACATCAGGGCTGTGGAACACCAAACACGAACCTGTTTTTGTGCCCCTCATCTCTGAGTGCCCTCAGTTCACGCAGGGAAGATGGTGATGAAAAACTGGTCATCAAGAGGCAGAAAAAATTCAAGCTCACAGGTGGAGACTGAGGGGAAAATTAATTCTGAGGGGAAAATTCCATTGCCATCTATGGTGACACTGCTATGGAGCAGTGAATTTTTTAGGAACACATTGTTGGCAGATAGGTGTGGTGAAAGTGAAGAGAGGGGCAGGGCAAAACCAGTGGATGTCATGATCTTTAGTGGTTTCTTAAAAAGAGCTGGGAATTGACACTGTGACCATAATGAGAGAATAACTCATTAGGTAAATGTGTTTTAAATTAAATTCAAACTTTGTTATTGAGCATTTCTGGTTCTTACTAACATGTATGCTCAGAACATCACAGTTACTTATCACAAGTATCTCTATACTCATCCATTAATCCATGGATTTTCTCCAGATTATTAAAAGACTTTTTTTGAGGTCACCTGAGATCCTCTCCAGTCCTGACCTCAGTAATTCCAGTTACCAGTAGTTAGAGATTTTGTTCATGCAATAAAAAGCTTCAAGAATTCACTGCAATCTTGGGACTACCTGTGCCCAAAGGATGTTGTTCACCTCTCAAACACAAAACAGGGAACTTGAAAGCTGAGGTGGGACAGTTTTGTTTCTCCTTTTTCCACCTGAATTTTTAATTTTGAAGAAAGCCTGACTCCTAAAACATGATTTTCTTGCTCCTCTAGAATGTTTCAAGAGCACCTGAGAATTCTCAGTATTGCTGGAAATATCCAACACCTTTATATATATGAATTCAATTCTAGGCCTCAGGAGTATTGTATCCATGCAAAACCCAGCTTGATTATAAACTGAATGGAACTGTGTCTTTCATAAACAAATTTTTGAATTATCTGACCTTCTCAGACTAGGCATTAGTCCATTTTTTTATCATCTCTCTATTCAGCCAACAACTTAATTTCTTCAAAACCCTCCAAATGAATTTGTAACCAATTAATATTCTGTCTGTTGTACAGTCCAGTGGATGAGTCCCTGTCCATGGCAGGGGGGTGGAATAAAATAAATTTTAAGGTCCCTTTCAACCCAAACCTTTCTATGAGTGTATGAATATACTCTGTATTACCCCCAAAAACACAGAGGGCATTTTCCACAAGCACTCACACTCTGATCACTTTTTATGTATTTTTATTGCAAACACAGGTGCAGAAAATTCTCCCTGGAGATTTGTTACCTGGAATGTAATCACTGAAAAAATACTCTGCAAAATTGGGATGATACAGAACATTGGCTAAACACAACACAGGAGGACTGCTTTTTTGTGTCAAAATGAACAAACAGAAAAGCCATGGAAACAATTAAATATATAGATATTATTGGGGGCTGGAATGAAATAAGCTTAAATGCCTCTTCCAACCCAAACCACTCTGTGGTTGTTGTACAAATAAAGCACATTACTGCATGGATTGAATGTGAATTTCCTAAAAGTGTCAGCAGAATCCCCTCTAAAACTGGGAGAGGGTGGATGAGGGTCCCAAAACTTTGGGAACAACGCTGTGGGCAGACCTCAGAGCAAGAACTTCACAGAGGTGCTTCCCAGGCAGGCAGAGCTCATGGGAAGGGATATTTTGGGATAAAGTCACTGAGGACACTTGGGGTGGTAATTGATAAAAAGATTCGTGCTAATTATAAAAGTATTGGGGTTTGCATTAACCAGAATACTTAGGTCTGAAATGAAGCATGACACTAAAGAAAGGAAAAGATATGATTAAATCACTTTGTTTTAAATCCTTCTATTTTGAATATTATGTTTCTAAATAAGTTGTATCTACTGACAGCCTGCAAAATAAGTCTTTCAACACATTCTGCAAAATCAGATTTTCTGCCTTTGTGTAATCGATTGCAGCCTATCCCTGAGACCAGACTGCCCAACTTCTGCCATTTCTTATCTACAAAGACCAGATGATTATCTATTGGACTCGATAAATTGTCCAGCGATCCCACGGACCACCACTGCTTACCTGGCAGAATTATGACAGCAAAATAACAATTATTGATGACTACAAGGAAACCATGCTGTAAAAGGGAGCTGCAAACCAAAGTTCGGCGGAGCATGGAGTGGGCTGTGACCTCTCTGCCTCTCCAGCGCTGCTTGCTCTGTCTACATAAAATAAAGCAATATAAATGTTGCTAAATATCGAGACTTTTGTTCCTCATTTATAACCCGCCCCTGAGGGAGCCCGAGGTGTGTGGGAGGATGAAGAGCTTCGCCTCGCCGCCGCCCGGCAGGGGGCGCCCTCCTCGCCCCTCCCTCCCCGGGGCGCCCTCACACACACACCCCCCCCCCCCCCCCCCCCCCCACCCCCAAGCGGGCGATGTCTCCGCGCCACCGCCTGCACCTCCTGCTCTTCCTCCGCACCCTCCACAGCTCCGCCTTCGGCATGGGCGACTGGGCCTCCCGCCTGCCGCAGCCGGGCGAAGCGCTGCCCGGCAGGACGCAGCGCATGGCGGTGCCAGGTTAGTGCCAGCTCCATCTCCTGCCTCCCCTCCGCCGCGCCCCCGCTCCCGCCTCAGCCGCGCGCCCCTTCCCCGCGCGCCGCCTGCGCGTGCGCCGTGCCCCGGCGGCGGGGCGGGGCCGCCGCGCGCGTGCGCGACGAGGGGCGGGGGGAGCAACATGGCGGCGGCGGGGGGCGCGTCCCGTGAGGGGTGGATGTGCCTGGGGTGGTGTTTGTGTCCGGGTAGATGTGCCTTGGGATGGTGTTTGTGTCCGGGTTCACTCGCGCAGCGACGTTTCCTGCGTGGGTTAAGATGGATGGGTTGTTGCAGTGCGGTCTGTGTTGCCTCAGAGCAGCTGTGGCTGCCCCTGGATCCCTGTCAGTGTCCAAGGCCAGGCTGGATGGGTTTGGAACAACCTGGGATAGTGGAAGGTGTCCCTGCCCATGGCAGAAGGGTGGACCTGGATGAGGTTTCATATTCCTTTCCACCCAAACCATCCTGTGATTACTTCCCATAATTTCTCTTGGTTATGTATGAATTTTCTCTTTATTTTTTGCTGAAGCCAGAAACAGGGTTTTAAGCAGGATTCCTTAGCCCTTATTATTTTTGTTAAATAATAATTCTTAAAAATAAAACCACGACATGCTGTATATCTTTTGTGGATGTTCTGGGAAGAAATCCTTCCCTGTGAGGGTTGTGAGACCCTGGCACAGGGTGCCCAGAGAAGCTGTGGCTGCCCCTGGATCCCTGGAAGTGTCCAAGGCCAGGCTGGATTAGACTTGGAGCAACCTGGGATAATGCAAAACTTCCTACTCATAGCAGGGGATGGAATGAGATGAGCTTTAAGGTCTCATCCAGCCCAAATAATTTTGTGATTCTGTTTGCAAATTTCTTAATAATTTTTATTTTTCTCCTTTGAGTAGATGTGTGCAGTCAGGTAAGCAAAGCAGCAACCCAGAATTAAGGGATTTAGTTTCTGACAGTCCTCCTAGGAACTGAAGGTGTTCCAGTGACTCAGTGCTGTTCAGGAGGAATTTAGTGGCACTGAGATGCTCTAACACATGCATTGGATAGCTCTCATCCAAGGTATTTATTGACCAAGGTGTTATTTATATGTATCTTTGCAGGCTGCTATGGACCCTAACAAAGTATGTGCACTTAGGGCATAAAATAAATACTTAAACACATTAAATGCATAAGTGCTGGTGGAACAATTATAAATGGATGATGGCATAAGGCCAGTGGTCAAGAGGATAATACAACCTTGCATTTTATAAATACTTAGTAAAAAGCTGAAGGTAGTAGTGAAATTAAAAGTATCAGGAAGAATATTATTTCTGATGTAGACAAAGTGGTCTCAAAGGAGGGGTGCAGAGTGGGGTTTGTGCAAATACAGCAGTGAGCTCCAGAGAGTTCCAGGGATGGCACCAACAGTGGCACATTGCCTGGATTAAAGTGGCAGCTTCATGTTTGTTGAGAAAAGAGTGGACAGAAGTCAACCAAGCTCAGTTTATACTCAGTAACTGCACAGGTAGAATAATTTTGGGCTGCTGTACAGAAAGCACTCTCATAATAGCAAATACACTTTTGTAAAGTGGATTTCTGTGGCTAAATGTGGTATTATGTATTTAAAACCAGCATGGCCCTCCAGTGAACTGTCAATGTTACAATAAGATGTAAACTGCTCAGAAAGGAATGGCAATTAAAATTTTAGGCTGATAATCAACTCAAGGCTGATTGACCTTGCAAACCCTTGCCACGTTAATAATTTTTTTTGGTGAGTTGGCAACCAGGACTGGTATTCCAGATGAATTCTTACCAGTACAGCATGGGAGAGAGGGATTTTTCCTTTCTCCTCTGTCCAGAGTCCAAAGTTTGCTTTCTCTGTGAAAATGTGCACTGTGAGCACATTTAAGCTGGCATCCAGCAGGACCACAGCTCCTTCCCAGCAGCTCTGACATCATCTTGCTCTTGTTGTTGACCTCCCTGAGGTTTCTGTTGATGTAGACCTGGAATTTTTCCAGGTCTCCTGGGGTAAAGCTCTGCTGCTTGCTGTGTCTGCTCTGTGTGTGTGTAAGGCTGCCCTCAGATCTGCTGAGCGTGTTTCCTGTCACATCACTCACGTTGCTGTTGCAGCTATTGAATGATTCTGGCCCCAGCATCGGCCCCTGCTGCCCACCAGGCATGAAGGGATCGATCCCTGCCCTTGGAGGCTGCTGTCCTGCCCATTTGTGACATGCAGGCTGTTCCTCCAGCCAGGACTGGGTCAGCTCCCACAGCAAATGCAGGGTCAGAACCCTGCTAAGCAACATGTGCTAAGCCACTGTACAGCCGTCATTTCAGCCTAAAAGGGCAGCTCACTTGGATTTGCCTTTGCTAAATGTGTTGGCTATTCCTGATTACTTTCTTTTTCTCTATGTGGAAATAATTTCCAAGAGGACATTCTCCATGAGCTGAAGCTGAGCATCCTACATCCCTTTAATTATTTTTTTTTTTCTCCTTTCTTAAAAGTGATTGTTACTGTAGCCCAGATCTCATCATCACAGACCCCCATCAGTTTGGTTTTTCATTACTTCTGGTCTGTCACAGTGTTCTGATGGCCACACCAGCAAACATGACCTCCCAGCTCTGGAAAAACTCCATATGGCTCCTTGGATTTAAACACATTTAGCTTTGAGTAGCCATAACCCATTTTTCCTCATGTTGTCTGCTGCTTTTCTTTCTGACTGTACCAGCCTGGAGAGGTTTTGAAGCAGTTGTTGTTTGTGTAGATTTGTGCAAAAGAGGCTTTGAGTACTTCAGTCTCTTCTGTACACATTTCTAGACTGTCTCCTGTAGTCATCAGTGCACCTTGATTCTTTCTGAGTTTCTTTTTACTCCTGTAATTTTTGTGGATTCATTTCTGATTGCCATTTTTGTCCTCAGCTAGGCTGAACTCCAGCTTTGACCTCGCTGATTTTGTGCCTAAATGCTGAGGTGGTGCTTTTCTGTGTCTCCTTTGTTGCTTGGTTTTGGTCTCTGTATTTTACTGTGTTAAGCAGTTCTGTGTTTCTGATAAAGTTACCAGTTTTTCTACATGATGCTTTGTTCCTTAACTCTCTTGGAAAGTTTTTTTTCAAAATTCAAACCAACCTCAAGAGCCTTTTTCTCCCTCTGGCAGCCTCCCAGGGGCTTCTGAAGGGACAGAGGAGGGGCAGCTCCAATCTCTGCTCTCTGTGAGCAGGGACAGGGCCTAGGGAATGGCTGGAGCTGTGTTAGGAGAGCTTTGGAATGGAAATCAGGAAAAGGTTCTTCCCTGGAGGGTGTTTGAGCACTGGAACAGCTCCCCAGGGAATGGTGACATTCCCAAGGCTGCCAGAGCTCCAGGAGTGTTTGGACAATGCTCTCAGGGATGCTCAGGGTGGAATTGTTGGGGTGTCCTGGGCTGGACTCCACTTGTGGGTCCCTTCCAACTCAGGATATTCCATGATTCCATTATCATTCCCTATGTAAGGAATATAGCAAGTTGAAAATGCTACATCTGTGTACCTTTCCAGCCTTCCTTTGGACATGCTGCTCATGTCTGCTGTCTTGCAGTTACTGTCAGGACTGTTTCCCTCTGGAGCCCTGTGCTCTCAAGGAGTTGTGTTTCAGTAGAATGCAGCTCCCCTTCCTGTTTTGCTGTGCTAGGAAGGATTATCCCTAAATCCTGCATATCCTGCCCTGATCCCTGCTCCAGCTGTGTGTGCTGTGCCAGGTCTCTGGTTCTTGTCACATCAGACACAAGGTGAACACACCTGGACATCCAAGTGAGCCAAGCTCTGCCTTAGGGTGCAGACACTTGAGGAAAACTTCTGCCAGAGCTTTCTGGACCTGCAGTGTCCATCCTCTTCACCCTCAGTGCTGTTAGCAGCTTTTTACTTGCCTAGGTGAAGAGCTGCAGAGCATTTAACTCCTTGTCTCTTGGAGATCCCATTGATTTCCTGCTCCTCATCCTGATGGGATAAAACATCCTTGGAGCTCCTTCCCTGTGCTGCAGCAACTGTGTTTGCTGAGATCCCTGTGGAGGAGCACCAGGCTCTTCCCAGAGCTGGAGGAAGGCTGAAATTCCAGAGATGTTAGTGCAACACTGAGGATCCAAGAAAATCATCCAGTTAGACCTGGATAATCCACTCTGTATTAGCTGAAAGGAGTACTTCACTTAAGCAAACTTCACTTAATTTTTCTGTAAGCAAGTTGAGTTTATCAGGTCTTGTACAAATTCCATAACTGGGAATTAGTGTTTGTTGTGCTATTTTCTTTCCTTGCAATAGAGCATCTGCATTCATTTAAAAAATAATTTCTTTCATATCCTTGTATAATGATGCAATATGATGTTGTGCTTTATAGTAAAAATACACATTTATTTATTTATTGCTTCTATCTTTCTAGTATAACTCTACTTTTCAGAGTTAATTTTAGTTTGATTGCTGCTGAAACATGGCTGTGTTTTCTGAGTATGTGAGGATATATTGCTTACACTATTTAATGAACTATTTTATTTCATGACAGTGGTAGGAGGAGTAGTCAAGGAGCCCTATGAGTATAGACACTGAGTAACATATATATATATATATATATATATACACACATATACACACAGAGTTTTTTTTTTCTGCTAGATATCCTGAGGTAGCAATGTGTAATAAATTAAAAGAATATTTTTCTTACTGTTCCTGATGAGCAGTGTCAGAGAATCCCTTCCTACACATCTGTAGTGGCTTGATTTTTTTGAGGCAGAGAAAGTGCAGCACATGGATAGAGAGTCTTAGGATTGTTTAAACCTATTAGGCCTCTTAGCTTTATATCTAAAGATTAATAGAGCAGTAATTACAAATGTGAAGGAGGTCATGGTGAATTTTAGTCTGACCTTCTGTGTAAAAAAAAAAAAAAAAGCACAGCATTGCCATGAATTAATTCTTGCTTGAATCAGATCATGCTCTTTAAAGAAAACATTGATTAAAAATGTCATTTGGCAGAGGATCCACGTGCTCTCCCTGTTAGTCTTTTTTTACCATTCTTGAGACACTGAACAGAAATTATTGTGGGCAAACCAGTCTGGTACTTCCATTTGTCTCACTACCATGCTCACCATTAAACTGTGTCCTCAAAACAAGGAATAAAATGAAAAATATTCATGTTTATTTCTTGTATTGGTTAAAAGAATTTGTAAACATGAGCAAATACAAAGTTTTTTCTGACATAAATTTAGTATCACTGTATTTTAGGTCTAAAAGATTCTTGAGTGAAATGATACCTCAAGACAAAACCTCCATATAAATTTCATCTTAAGGTATAGGAGGATTTGTTTCTTCAAATTTTCTGCTGCTTTATTTATCTACATAATGAATTAATTAATTGTCCATTTTTATTGTGTTTGTATGAAATATGTGCCAAAAAAGGCAAGATTTGACTTCCATTGCAGTTCAGTGGAGTAACAATGACAAATGTGGTTTAGCACTTTCCAAATTGCAATTTACATTTCTAACTCAGAAGAGTTAATTACTTATTTCTTAATTCTAGGAGACAATCTTTGCCTAGAACACACTCAAGCCATCAATTTCCATAAATTATTAAATTTCATTACAATTTTGTTGTGTATGCCAGGATTGAAAGCAGAATGCACAGCAGAGAAACACCTCACCCCCGTGATTGTTTATTATCTGAAAAAACTTCTCAAATTTGTGGTTACAACTTCTTTACAGGTACATCCAGGATGAATTTCTTGGAAATCCTGCCTGTTATGGCTTTTTTTATTCTCTAATTTTTTTTCATGCGCTTTGGCAGGTAATTATATTCACACACTAAACACCTAATTTTCAAGCCAACTGTACAGCTGTAAATATTGTGCTCTTGTTGGAAAAACAGGAATTACTTTAAACTCCCCCCATTGCATTTTATATTTTGGGAAGTGCTGCAAGGTGAAGCAAAAATTAAGTCAGTATAAAAAGATTTTTTTTGTTGTTGTTGCACATGCTTTTTTGCTCTTGGCAGCTGGAAAACAACAACCCAGAGGAAGTTAACAGGCACAGAGGATGCTGGAGAGATGGAAAGCATACAGGAAATATATTTACAGAGCTGCACATGCAGCTGCCTAATGCTGCTTCTGAGGTGGAATAACCCTGATGGAATAACCCTGCGCTTACTCACCACCTCTCACTCCATCCCAAGAGAAAGGGTGACATCATTCATCACAAAACCTCTCAAAACATGTAACAAAAAAATGAAAAAAAGAGAAAGGAGTGTGTTGTTGGAGTCCCTGGAGTTGCTGGAGCTGTGCTTAGCATGCGGCTCACAGCCGGGGGGTGCGGAGGAAGCGCTCCCGGGGCTTCTCCTGGCAACAGCCCGGGTTGCTGGGAGACAGCATCGCCTAAATGGGGAGAAACTTCACCCAACTCGTGCATCCAAATGAGGCTCGCTGGAGCCTGCCCGTGCTGAGGCTGTAATTCCCTTCTCCGAAAGGAAAAAGGAATCCAGAGCATCTTGACTCACAGGGTTGTGTGGGGATGCTGCTCTGAAGGGTCGTTCAAAGCTGTGTAATAAAAGGGGATAATTATTCCTGGATGAAGGTAGCTGTGGTACAGGAGCTTCTCATTGCTGCTGTTTTGAAAAGGGATGTAAATATCTGAATTTGCCTATAAAAACTTAAAAGTTATATTTACTCTGGTTATTTTACCTGATTAGAGAATATTTTGTCTGATTTTGTCTTGACTCCTTTGGCTGATAGTGTCCATTTATCTTTAGTGCAGGAATGACACTGACTGGGCATTTAGGTAATGTTGTGCTCTGGATCCCACATGTTCCTCCATAATTAAGTGTCCTGGTTTGAAGCACAGGTATCTGCCAATAAAGGCAGAAGCTTCTCTTTGAAATGGAGAATGTAAACCCTCTCCCTCCCAATTATTATTATAATTTTGAAATTAAGGGCCTCTCAGGCAAAGATATGGGAATTAGGAATAACAGTTCTTTACTAGGAAGATTAAAATAGAAATGCAGTATTACAAAGAACAATCCCAAACCCTGCCAGAGTCAGAATCCAAGCTGACACCCGTCAGTCAGTCAGGGTGTTGGCACAGTCCCATTCAATGGTGGCTGCATCCTCCTGCAGGGGCAGATGTGGTTCAGCTGGAGCAGTGCTCCTGGAGAAGGTGCAGTTTCCTCTGAAGCTCCAGGGATGATGTGCAAAGGTCCAGTTTTCCTCTGGAATCCAGTGGCAAAGGCTGCTGTGCTGTTCCAAATCTCAGTTTTTCTCTGGGTAGGAAAGGCTTGGCTCCTCCCCTGGCTGGAGCATCTCCCAGTGGGATGATGGAATTTTATCAGTCATGCCCTGGGACTCACTGGCCATGAACAGGAGATATCTCCTGGAGGGAGGATGGGCTGTGGGAAGATAAAGATGATTGCCCAGCTGGTTTAAAGATGGCCCATGAGCAGATAATGTGTGCCAGGAGATCAGGGTCACTGCCCCAGCTGGTTTAACAGATGGGGACAGAATTCACATTGCTGGTCACATCAACCCAACACATTATGTGAATGTATATCCCAGGCACAGATGTGGAATTAGTTTTCCCACTGTTTCTTTTTCCACAGCAGATGGGAGAGTGTGCGGCAGGAGGAGCAGGGTGAGACAGAGCACTGGAAGGGGCTGAGTGGTACTGCAGCAATACCCAGTTGGGCTGTCACAGGTAGAACAGGCACTGTTTGGTTCATCAAAATACTTTTAAATCAGGGAAATAGTGCCCAAAATGCTCTTTTCTTCCACTTTTCTTCCAGTGACCAGCTCACATGGAGGTGTCTGTGTGATAACCTGCCATAGACAGAGTCCTGGCTTTGCTCTATTGATGACCTCTCCATGTAGTTGATATTCAATGTAAAGCCTTTAAATTTTTATTTGATTTATTGCCCAGAGCCAAATAACTATTTATTATTTCACTCTTCACCACATACCACTTCACAGATTCACAGTTTTTTTCTTTATTTTCTTTAATTTTCGTGGTTCATACTCTCATGCAATATTCCTAATAATTAAGGAAAGAATTTCCAGTCAGGTTTTCCAGATGAGAGTGAAGTTGTCTACACATGGAACTGCAGAGGTCCAGCATCTTTAGTTCCTTCAGAACACACAAGGAGTAATTAATAAAACTATTCACCTGAATTGATTTGAGAGAAGATAAGTGCAGAATAGCCCTTAAGGCAGATTTAAGGTAGCTTGACTATTTCAGGTACTAATTCCTGTGTCTTAGTCCTTTTG